>NW_027507789.1:217818656-217975457 GCF_037356315.1 Lithobates pipiens
CCATCCCCCCTCCTCCTCCATGACCACCATCCCTCCCTCCTCCTCCTCCTCCATGACACCATCCCCCTCCCTCCTCCCTCCTCCTCCGCCTCCATGACACCATCCCCCCTCCTCCTCCATGACACCATCCCTCCTCCTCCATGACACCATCCCTCCTCCTCCTCCTCCATGACACCATCCCTCCTCTCCATGACACCATCCCTCCTCCTCCTCCTCCTCCATCTCCTCCTCCATGACACCATCCCTCCTCCTCCTCCTCCATCTCCTCCTCCCATGACACCATCCCCCTCTCCTCCCTCCTCCTCCGCCTCCATGACACCATCCCCCCTCCTCCTCCATCTCCTCCTCCATGACACCATCCCTCCTCCTCCATGACACCATCCCTCCTCCTCCTCCTCCATGACACCATCCCTCCTCCTCCATGACACCATCCCTCCTCCTCCTCCTCTCCATCTCCTCCTCCATGACACCATCCCTCCTCCTCCCTCCTCCATCTCCTCCTCCATGACACCATCCCCTCCTCCTCCTCCCTCCATCTCCTCCTCCATGACACCATCCCTCCTCCTCCTCCTCCATCTCCTCCTCCATGACACCATCCCCCTCCTCCTCCTCCTCCTGACCCATCCCCCTCCTCCTCCATGACACCATCCCCTCCTCCTCCATGACACCATCCCCCCTCCTCCTCCTCCTCCTCCTCCTCCATGACACCATCCCCCTCCTCCTCCATGACACCATCCCTCCCTCCTCCTCCTCCTCCTCCATGACACCATCCCCCTCCTCCCTCCTCCATGACACCTCCCCTTCCTCCTCCTCCCTCCTCCCTCCATGACACCATCCCCCCTCCTCCTTCATGACAGACACCATCCCCTCCTCCTCCATGACACCATCCCTCCTCCTCCTCCTCCATGACACCATCCCTCCTCCTCCATGACACCATCCCTCCTCCTCCTCCTCCTCCATCTCCTCCTCCATGACACCATCCCTCCTCCTCCTCCTCCATCTCCTCCTCCATGACACCATCCCTCCTCCTCCATGACACCATCCCCCCCTCCTCCTCCTCCTCCTCCTCCATGACACCATCCCCCTCCTCCTCCATGACACCATCCCTCCCCTCCTCCTCTCCTCTCCTCCATGACACCATCCCCTCCTCCTCCCTCCTCCTCCGCTCCATGACACCATCCCCCCTCCTCCCTCCATCTCCTCCTCCATGGACACCATCCCCTCCTCCTCCTCCTGACACACCTCCTCCTCCATGACACCATCCCTCCTCCTCCTCCTCTCCATCTCCTCCTCCTGACACCTCTCCCCTCTCCATCTCCTCCTCCATGACACCTCCCTCTCCTCCTCCTCCATCTCCTCCTCCATGACACCATCCCTCCTCCTCCTCCTCCATTTCCTCCTCCATGATACCATCCCTCTCCTCCATCCTGACACCATCCCTCCCATTCTCCTCCTCCATGACACCATCCCTCCTCTTCCTCCTCCTCCATGACACCATCCCTCCTCCATCCCCATCCTCTCTTCCTCCTCCTCCATGACACCATCCCTCCTCCCCTCCATCATCTCCTCCTCCATGACACCATCCCCCCTCCTCCTCTCCATGAAACCATCCCCCTCCTCCTCCTCCTCCATGACCACCATCCTCCTCCTCCTCCTCCATCTCCTCCTCCATGACACCATCCCCTCCTCCATGACACCATCCCCCCTCCTCCTCCTTCTCCTCCTCCATGACACCATCCCTCCTCTCCTCCTCCTCCATCTCCTCCTCCATGACACCATCCCTCCTCCTCCTCCTCCATCTCCTCCTCCATGACACCATCCCTCCTCCTCCATGACACCATCCCCCCTCCTCCCTTCCTCCTTGGACACCATCCCCCTCCTCCTCCATGACACCATCCCCTCCCTCCTCCTCCCTCCTCCCTCCTCCATGACACCATCCCCCTCCTCCCTCCTCCTCCTCCGCCTCCATGACACCATCCCCCCTCCTCCTCCATCCTCCTCCTCCATGACACCATCCCTCCCTCCTCCATGACACCATCCCTCCTCCTCCTCCTCCATGACACCAGCCCCTCCTCCTCCATGACACCATCCCCTCCTCCTCCTCCTCCTCCATCCTCCTCCTCCATGACACCATCCCTCCTCCTCCTCCATCTCCTCCTCCATGACACCATCCCCTCCTCCTCCTCCATCTCCTCCTCCATGACACCATCCCTCCTCCTCCTCCTCCATTTCCTCCTCCATGACACCATCCCTCCTCCTCCATGACACCATCCCTCCTCCTCCATCATCTCCTCCTCCATGACACCATCCCCCTCCTCCTTCTCCTCCATGACACCATCCTCCTCCATCTCCTCCTCCATGACACCATCCCTCCTCTTCCTCCTCCTCCCATGACACCATCCCTCCTCCTCCTCCATCATCTCCTCCTCCATGACACCATCCCTCCTCCTCCATCATCTCCTCCTCCATGACACCATCCCCCTCCTCCTCCATGACACCATCCCTCCTCCATCTCCTCCTCCATGACACCATCCCTCCTCCTCCTCCTCCATCTCCTCCTCCATGACACCATCCCTCCTCCTCCATGACACCATCCCTCCTCCATCTCCTCCTCCATGACACCATCCCTCCTCTTCCTCCTCCTCCATGACACCATCCCTCCTCCTCCTCCATCATCTCCTCCTCCATGACACCATCCCTCCTCTTCCTCCATGAAACCATCCCCCCTCCTCCTCCTCCTCCATGACACCATCCCTCCTCCATCTCCTCCTCCATGACACCATCCCTCCTCCATGACACCATCCCTCCTCTTCCTCCATGACACCATCCCCCCTCCTCCATCTCCTCCTCCATGACACCATCCCTCCTCCATGACACCATCCCTCCTCTTCCTCCTCCTCCATGACACCATCCCTCCTCCATGACACCATCCCCCTCCTCCTCCTCCTCCATGACACCATCCCTCCCTTCTCCATCATCTCCTCCTCCATGACACCATCCCCCCTCCTCCATCTCCTCCTCCATGACACCACCCCCCCTCCTCCTCCATCTCTTCCTCCATGACACCATCCCTCCTCCATGACACCATCCCTCTCCATCTCCTCCTCCTCCTCCATGACACCATCCCTCCTCCATGACACCATCCCTCCTCCATCTCCTCCTCCATGACACCATCCCTCCTCCATGACACCATCCCTCCTCTTCCTCCTCCTCCATGACACCATCCCCCCTCCTCCTCCTCCTCCATGACACCATCCCTCCTCCTTCTCCATCATCTCCTCCTCCATGACACCATCCCCCCTCCTCCATCTCCTCCTCCATGACACCACCCCCCCTCCTCCTCCATCTCCTCCTCCATGACACCACCCCCCCCCCTCCTCCATCCCCTCCTCCATGACACCATCCCTCCTCCTCCCTCCAAGACACCATCCCTCCTCCTCCTCCATCATCTCCTCCATGACACCACCCCCCCTCCTCCTCCATCTCCTCCTCCATGACACCACCCCCCCTCCTCCTCCATCCCCTCCTCCCATGACACCATCCCTCCTCCTCCTCCATGACACCATCGCTCCTCCTCCTCCTCCTCCATCATCTCCTCCATGACACCATCCCCCCTCCTCCTCCATGACACCATCCCCCTCTCTCCATGACACCATCCCTCCTCCTCCTCCTCCATCATCTCCTCCTCCATGACACCACCCCCCTCCTCCTCCTCCATCTCCTCCTCCATGACACCATCCCCCCTCCTCCTCCTCCTCCATCTCCTCCTCCATGACACCATCCCTCCTCCTCCTCCATCATCTCCTCCTCCATGACACCATCCCTCCTCTCCTCCTCCATGACACCATCCCCCTCCTCCTCCATGACACCATCCTCTCCTCCTTATCCATCATCCTCCTCATGACACCATCCCCCTCCTCCATCTCCTCCTCCATGACACCACCCCCCCTCCTCCTCCATCTCCTCCCTCCATGACACCACCCCCCCTCCTCCTCCATTTCCTCCTCCATGACACCATCCCCCCTCCTCCTCCATCCCCTCCTCCATGACACCATCCCTCCTCCTCCTCCATGACACCATCCCCCCTCCTCCTCCTCCATCTCCTCCTCCATGACACCATCCCCCTCCTCCTCCTCCTCCATCTCCTCCTCCATCATGACACCATCCCTCCTCCTCCTCCATGACACCATCCCCTCTCCCTCCATGACACCATCCCCCCTCCTCCTCCACCTCCTCCTCCATCATGACACCATCCTTCCTCTTCCTCCATGACCCATCCCTCCTCCTCAATGACACCATCCCTCCTCCTCCATCTCCTCCTCCATGACACCATCTCCTCCTCCTCCATGACACCATCCCTCCTCCTCCTCCTCCATGACACCATCCCCCTCCTCCTCCTCTCCCTCCATCTCCTCCTCCATCTCCTCCTCCATGACACCTCCCCTTCCTCCTCCTCCATCTCCTCCTCCATGACACCATCCCTCCTCCTCCTTCTCCATCTCCTCCTCCATGACACCATCCCTCCTCCTCCTCCTCCATCATCTCCTCCATGACACCATCCCTCCTCCTCCATCTCCTCCTCCATGACACCATCCCCCCCTCCATCATGACACCATCCCCCCCTCCATCATGACACCATCCCCCCTCCATCATGACACCATCCCTCCTCCTCCTCCATGACACCATCCCTCCTCCTCCTCCTCCTCCTCCATGACACCATCCCTCCTCCTCCATGACACCATCCCCCCTCCTCCTCCATAACACCATCCCTCCTCCTCCATGGACACCATCCCTCCTCCTCCTCCTCCATGACACCATCCCCCCTCCTCCTCCATCTCCTTCTCCATGACACCATCCCCCTTCTCCTCCTTCATGACACCATCCCCCCTCCTCCTCCATCTCCTCCTCCATGACACCATCCCTCCTCCTCCATCATGACACCATCCTTCCTCTTCCTCCATGACACCATCCCTCCTCCTCCTCAATGACACCATCCCTCCTCCTCCATCTCCTCCTCCATGACACCATCCCCCCTCCTCCTCCTCCTCCTCCATGACACATCCCCCCCTCCATCATGACACCATCCCCTCCTCCTCCTCCATGACACCATCCCTCCTCCTCCTCCATGACACCATCCCTCCTCCTCCTCCTCCATGACACCATCCCCCCTCCTCCTCCATCTCCTCCTCCATGACACCATCCCTCCTCCTCCTCCATCATGACACCATCCTTCCTCTTCCTCCATGACACCATCCCTCCTCCTCCTCCATGACACCATCCCTCCTCCTCCTCCATGACACCATCCCCCTCCTCCTCCTCCATGACACCATCCCCCTCCTCCTCCATCTCCTCCTCCATGACACCATCCCTCCTCCTCCATCATGACACCATCCTTCCTCTTCCCTCCATGACACCATCCCTCCTCCTCCTCAATGACACCATCCCTCCTCCTCCATCTCCTCCTCCATGACACCATCCCCCCTCCTCCTCCTCCTCCTCCTCCATGACACCATCCCCCCCTCCATCATGACACCACCCCCCCTCCATCATGACACCATCCCTCCTCCTCCATGACACCATCCCTCCTCCTCCTCCTCCATGACACCATCCCCCCTCCTCCTCCATGACACCATCCCTCCTCCTCCTCCATGACACCATCCCCCTCCTCCTCCTCCATGACACCATCCCCCTCTTCCTCCATCTCCTCCTCCATGACACCATCCCTCCTCCTCCATCATGACACCATCCTTCCTCTTCCTCCATGACACCATCCCTCCTCCTCCTCATGACACCATCCCCTCCTCCTCCATCTCCTTCTCCATGACACCATCCCTCCCTCCTCCTCCTCCTCCATGACACCATCCCCCCCTCCATCATGACACCCCACCCCCCCCCCTCCATCATGACACCATCCCTCCTCCTCCATGACACCATCCCCTCCTCCTCCTCCTCCAATGACACCATCCCCCCTCCTCCTCCATGACACCATCCCTCCTCCTCCTCCATGACACCATCCCCCTCCTCCTCCTCCATGACACCATCCCCCCTCCTCCTCCATCTCCTCCTCCATGACACCATCCCTCCTCCTCCATCATGACACCATCCTTCCTCTTCCTCCATGACACCATCCCTCCTCCTCCTCAATAACACCATCCCTCCTCCTCCATCTCCTCCTCCATGACACCATCCCCTCTCCTCCTCCATCTCCTCCTCCTCCATGACACCACCCCCCCCCTCCATCATGACACCACCCCCCCCCCTCCATCATGACACCATCCCTCCTCCTCCTCCATGACACCATCCCCCTCCTCCTCCTCCATGACACCATCCCCCTCCTCCTCCTCCATGACACCATCCCCCCTCCTCCATCTCCTCCTCCATGACACCATCCCTCCTCCTCCATCATGACACCATCCTTCCTCTTCCTCCATGACACCATCCCTCCTCTCCTCAATGACACCATCCCTCCTCCTCCATCTCCTCCTCCATGACACCATCCTCCCTCCTCCTCCTCCTCCTCCTCCATGACACCATCCCCCCCTCCATCATGACACCATCCCCCCCCTCCATCATGACACCACCCCCCCCCCCCTCCATCATGACACCATCCCTCCTCCTCCTCCTCCATGACACCATCCCCCCTCCTCCTCCATGACACCATCCCCCTCCTCCTCCTCCATGACCCCACCCCCCTCCTCCTCCTCCATGACACCATCCCCCCTCCTCCTCCATCTCCTCCTCCATGACACCATCCCTCCTCCTCCATCATGACACCATCCTTCCTCTTCCTCCATGACACCATCCCTCCTCCTCCATCTCCTCCTCCATGACACCATCCCCTCTCCTCCTCCATCTCCTCCTCCTCCATGACACCACCCCCCCCTCCATCATGACACCACCCCCCCCTCCATCATGACACCATCCCTCCTCCTCCTCCAGTGACACCATCCCTCCTCCATGACACCATCCCTCCTCCTCCTCCTCCTCCTCCATGACACCATCCCCCTCCTCCTCCTCCATGACACATCCCCCCTCCTCCTCCATCTCCTCCTCCATGACACCATCCCTCCTCCTCCATCATGACACCATCCTCCTTCCTCCTTCCTCCATTGACCCTCCTCCCTCCTCAATGACACCATCCCTCCTCCTCCATCTCCTCCTCCATGACACCACCCCCCCTCCTCCTCCATCTCCTCCTCCTCCATGACACCATCCCCCCCTCCATCATGACACCATCCCTCCTCCTCCTCCATGACACCATCCCTCCTCCATGACACCATCCCTCCTCCTCCTCCTCCTCCTCCATGACACCATCCCCCTCCTCCTCCTCCTCCATCTCCTCCTCCATGACACCATCCCTCCTCCTCCATCATGACACCATCCTTCCTCTTCCTCCATGACACCATCCCTCCTCCTCCTCAATGACACCATCCCTCCTCCTCCATCTCCTCCTCCATGACACCACCCCCCCTCCTCCTCCATCTCCTCCTCCTCCATGACACCATCCCCCCTCCATCATGACACCATCCCTCCTCCTCCTCCATGACACCATCCCTCCTCCATGACACCATCCCTCCTCCTCCTCCTCCTCCTCCATGACACCATCCCCCTCCTCCTCCTCCTCCATCTCCTCCTCCATGACACCATCCCCCTTCCCCCTCCTCCTCCATGACACCATCCCCCTTCCTCCTCCTCCTCCATCTCCTCCTCCATGACACCATCCCTCCTCTTCTTCCTCCATCTCCTCCTCCATGACACCATCCCTCCTCCTCTTCCTCCATCTCCTCCTCCATGACACCATCCCTCCTCCTCTTCCTCCATCTCCTCCTCCATGACACCATCCCTCCTCCTCCTCCATGATACCATCCCCCCTCCTCCTCCTCCTCCATCTCCTCCATGACACCATCCCCCCCCTCTTCCTCCTCCATCTCCTCCTCCTCCATCTCCTCCTCCATGAACACCATCCCCCCTCCTCCTCCTCCATCTCCATGACACCATCCCTCCTCCTCCCTCTACCATCTCCTCATTCAGTATTCAATGCTGTACATTCCCTTTACGAAAACACTTCATTCCGTATACCATGCTGTACATTCCCTATTCCACAACACCTCATTCCGTATACCATGCTGTGCATTCCCTATTCCACAACACCTCATTCAGTATACCATGCTGTGCATTCCCTATTCCACAACACCTCATTCCGTATACCATGCTGTACATACCCTATTCCACAACACCTCATTCCGGTACACCATGCTGTGCATTCCCTATTCCACAACACCTCATTCAGTATACCATGCTGTACATACCCTATTCCACAACACCTCATTCCGTATACCATGCTGTACATACCCTATTCCACAACACCTCATTCCGTATACCATGCTGTGCATTCCCTATTCCACAACACCTCATTCAGTATACCATGCTGTACATACCCTATTCCACAACACCTCATTCCGTATACCATGCTGTGCATTCCCTATTCCACAACACCTCATTCCGTATACCATGCTGTGCATTCCCTATTCCACAACACCTCATTCCGTATACCATGCTGTTACATTCCCTATTCCACAACACCTCATTCCGTATACCATGCTGTGCATTCCCTATTCCACAACACCTCATTCAGTATACCATGCTGTGCATTCCCTATTCCACAACACCTCATTCCGTATACCATGCTGTACATACCCTATTCCACAACACCTCATTCCGTATACCATGCTGTGCATTCCCTATTCCACAACACCTCATTCAGTATACCATGCTGTACATACCCTATTCCACAACACCTCATTCCGTATACCATGCTGTACATACCCTATTCCACAACACCTCATTCCGTATACCATGCTGTGCATTCCCTATTCCACAACACCTCATTCAGTATACCATGCTGTACATACCCTATTCCACAACACCTCATTCCGTATACCATGCTGTGCATTCCCTATTCCACAACACCTCATTCCGTATACCATGCTGTGCATTCCCTATTCCACAACACCTCATTCCGTATACCATGCTGTGCATTCCCTATTCCACAACACCTCATTCCGTATACCATGCTGTGCATTCCCTATTCCACAACACCTCATTCAGTATACCATACTGTACATTCCCTATTCCACAACTCCTCATTCCGTATACCATGCTGTACATACCCTATTCCACAACACCTCATTCCGTATACCATGCTGTGCATTCCCTATTCCACAACACCTCATTCCGTATACCATGCTGTGCATTCCCTATTCCACAACACCTCATTCCGTATACCATGCTGTGCATTCCCTATTCCACAACACCTCATTTCCGTATACCATGCTGTGCATTCCCTATTCCACAACACCTCATTCCGTATACCATGCTGTGCATTCCCTATTCCACAACACCTCATTCCGTATACCATGCTGTGCATTCCCTATTCCACAACACCTCATTCCGTATACCATGCTGTGCATTCCCTATTCCACAACACCTCATTCAGTATACCATACTGTACATTCCCTATTCCACAACTCCTCATTCCGTATACCATGCTGTACATACCCTATTCCACAACACCTCATTCCGTATACCATGCTGTGCATTCCCTATTCCACAACACCTCATTCCGTATACCATGCTGTGCATTCCCTATTCCACAACACCTCATTCCGTATACCATGCTGTGCATTCCCTATTCCACAACACCTCATTCCGTATACCATGCTGTGCATTCCCTATTCCACAACACCTCATTCCGTATACCCATGCTGTGCATTCCCTATTCCACAACACCTCATTCCGTATACCATGCTGTGCATTCCCTATTCCACAACACCTCATTCCGTATACCATGCTGTACATACCCTATTCCACACACCTCATTCCGTATACCATGCTGTGCATTCCCTATTCCACAACACCTCATTCCGTATACCATGCTGTGCATTCCCTATTCCACAACACCTCATTCCGTATACCATGCTGTGCATTCCCTATTCCACAACACCTCATTCCGTATACCATGCTGTACATACCCTATTCCACAACACCTCATTCCGTATACCATGCTGTACATTCCCTATTCCACAACACCTCATTCCGTATACCATGCTGTGCATACCCTATTCCACAACACCTCATTCCGTATACCATGCTGTGCATTCCCTATTCCACAACACCTCATTCCGTATACCATGCTGTGCATTCCCTATTCCACAACACCTCATTCAGTATACCATACTGTACATTCCCTATTCCACAACTCCTCATTCCGTATACCATGCTGTACATACCCTATTCCACAACACCTCATTCCGTATACCTTGCTGTGCATTCCCTATTCCACAACACCTCATTCCGTATACCATGCTGTGCATTCCTATTCCACAACACCTCATTCCGTATACCATGCTGTGCATTCCCTATTCCACAACACCTCATTCCGTATACCATGCTGTGCATTCCCTATTCCACAACACCTCATTCCGTATACCATGCTGTGCATTCCTATTCCACAACACCTCATTCCGTATACCATGCTGTGCATTCCCTATTCCACAACACCTCATTCCGTATACCAATGCTGTACATACCCTATTCCACAACACCTCATTCCGTATACCATGCTGTGCATTCCCTATTCCACAACACCTCATTCCGTATACCATGCTGTGCATTCCCTATTCCACAACACCTCATTCCGTATACCATGCTGTGCATTCCCTATTCACAACACCTCATTCCGTATACCATGCTGTGCATTCCCTATTCCACAACACCTCATTCCGTATACCATGCTGTACATACCCTATTCCACAACACCTCATTCCGTATACCATGCTGTACATTCCCTATTCCACAACACCTCATTCCGTATACCATGCTGTGCATACCCTATTCCACAACACCTCATCTCATTCCATAGACCATGCTGTATCTCAGCATTCTTTATATTTCCAGTAATATTTAGTGTCCGTTTCTTGTTTGCCCCAAACCAATCAGCATCCCCGTTATCTGCGATGATTTTGTATTTCTCATCACTTATCTCAGACGATTGTCAGGAGAAGAAAACAAACAAGGATAATTATTTGCAGGCTGATCCCCGCACAGCTCCCCTCCGATAAACAAATCAGACTGCAAAACTGCAAATCAGTATCCCCGGCCCACCGACACGTCTCCTAGCAGATGAAGTCCGCCAGAGGTCCCCGTGTTACGCTGCTAATAAATCGCGCCTTCGTCTCCGTAGTGCCAGCGCTGCAAACCGCTAAATGGTGTACCAGATGCTGACATTTTATATTTGCCTTAATAATAAATGAGGTTATAGAGCCGGCGGAATATTCCCCGTCTTGTGCGACGCTTTCCCGGAAACCACCAACCCCCAGAAGCTCCCATCGAAGCCTCGCTATAGAAGATGAAACCCAACCGCTAAGAGAGCACCCCCCTCCTGAAATCCTCCCTCCCCAGCACAAATCTTTGCCCCTCGCCTAGCTCAAATCCTCTCAATAACCGTATGCTCAAAGCGCAAATCCACCCCCTTCCTTGTACAAATCCCCTACCCCTCAAATTTTCCCCCTCTGAGCACAAAACCAAATCCAAATCCCCCCCTCCCAGCAAATATCCCCCCAATCCCCCATCCTAGTACAGAACCTCCTAAATTTTCCCTCCTAGCACAATTCCCCCCCCTCCATCCCTGGTAGAACAAATTCACCCCTCCCTTGGGAAAAAAAAATCCCCCCCCCCACTGTATTACGTTTTGTAGCACAAATCTTCTTTCTCCATCCCCCCTACCAACACAAATACCCTCAGATCACCACTCCTTGCTTACCTCCTGATCCAAATCTCCCCCCCCAACCATCTCTGCTGTAATAACTCCCCCCCCCCCCCCAAAAAACAATTCTCTCCTACCACAAAAACCCCTCCCCCCTTCCATATTACCGTTTCTAGCACCCCTCCCCCCCCCAAATTTCCCTCCTAGCACAAATCGCCCCAATCAAATCATCCCTGCTAGAACAACCCCCCGCCTCAAAAAAAATATTCTCCTCTTTGCACCAACCCCCTCCCCTACCATATTACCTTTTCTAGCACCCCTCCCCCTCAATTTCCCCTCCTAGCACAGATCCTCTTCACCCATCCCACCTTCCAACACAAATCCCTCAAATAACCACTCCCAGCACACCTCTCCAAATTTCCCCTCCTAGCACAATTCCCCCCCAATCATCCATGCTAGAATAAATCCCCCACCACCCAAAAATAAAAAAAATTCTCCTATTAACGCAATTTCCCCCTCCCCTCCTCCCCCATATTACCTTTTCTAGAACCCCCCCCCCCCAAAGAAAATCCCCCCTCTAGCACAGATCCTCTTCCCCAATCCCCCCTTCCAACACAAATCCCCTCAAATAACCACTCCTAGCACACCTCTCCAAATTTCCCCTCCTAGCACAAATCCCCCCCCCCGTTATATTACCTTTTCTAGCACCCCCCTAAAAAATTCTCCCTCCTAGCAATGATCCTCTTCCCCAATCTTCCCCAATCCCCCCTTCCAACACAAATCCCCCTCAAATAACCACTTCAAGCGCAGCTCTCCAAATTTTCCTTCCTAGCACAAATCCCCCCCCCCCCCCTGTTATACTATTCTTTCTAGCACCCCCCCCAAAAAAAAAATCCTCCTAGCACAGACCATCTTCCCCCATCCCCCTTCCTATACAAATCCTCTCAATTGGCCACTCTTAGCACACCTCTCCAAATTTCCCCTTCTAGCACAACCCCCCCCCCCCCCCTTCCCCAATCATCCATGCTACAATAAATCCCCCCCCAACACCAAAAAAAAAGAAAAGAAAGTTCTCCTCCTAGTGCAAATCCCCCCCTGCCATATTACCCTTTCTAGCACAGACCCCCCCCCCCAAAAAAAATCCTCCCCCTAGCACAAATCTTATCCCCCCATCTCTCCTCCCAACACAAGTCCTTACAAATCATAACTTCTAGCACCTCTCCCCAAATTTCCCCTCCTAGAGCAATCTTATCCCCTGCCACCCCCCCCCCCCCAAATTCCCCCTCCAAACACAAATCCCCTCCCCCTACCTCACATGATGCCACAGTGCCCAGGGCAGCTTCCCCTCCTGCCCACCCCTTCTCCCAGCCCTGGGGTGACAACTGTCTTCCAAATTTGTTACTGGGTTGTCACCCTGTGTTGTCCACTGTTGGTCCAGAGAAATGATGTGCAGCCGTCTATTGTAGTGACTACTTCTATCTTCTATATGATTGTATTATGATATTCTATCCTCTATATGATTGTATTATGAATATTCTATCCTCTATATGATTGTATTATGATATTCTATCCTCTATATGATTGTATTATGATATCTATCTTCTATATGATTGTATTATGCTATTCTATCCTCTATATGATTGTATTATGATATTCTATCTTCTATATGATTGTATTATGATATTCTATCTTGCAGTGTATCTAAAGACAACCCAGGCATCTGACTCTTCTGGAAGTGTCAAATAGCAGACTGATGGTGAGACCTTCAATGGAGGAATGTGCCACCGGAGAGGTAAGTGCAATAATATACCTTCTATGACCGGGGACAGCTTTATGGCATTTTCCTTCACAAGATGATGTTCCTTTAAGCAGCAGTCAGAAGCACAGGGAGAATAAAGGAAGGCTGGTGTAAAGGTAAAGGAGACGTCCAGTATGGAGAGATAGGAGTAAGGAACAGAGACAAGAATGTCATTCCTACTATATTATTATTATTATTATTATACAGGATTTATATAGCGCCGACAGTTTACGCAGCACTTTACAACATTAGGGTAGACATTACAATACAATACAATTCAAGACGGGGAATCAGAGGGCCCCCCGCTCATTAGAGCTTACAATCTAGGAGGGAGGGTACTATATGAGAACAATGTGTTTATTTCTGTTGTCCTCTGGAATAAGCGGTGCCCCCCCCCCCACCCCCCCGCCTGCGAGAGGAATCCCCCCCCCCCCCGCAACTATCACAGAACGGAGAGCGGCCTGCAAACCATTGCTGTATATTAATGGGACAGTAAATATTAAGTGTGGAGACAAGGTTTGGGTGAGACTATCTGTACAAGTGTTTTGGTTTAAAGAAAACCCCACAAAATAAGTTGGCTGCAGTACTTTCTTTATCTGGAGCTGTCCCTTGTAGTACTTCTTTTCAGCCATAAGATGTCCTCAGTCTACAGCTAGCTTCAGCTCAGCAGGGCGTCATTCTTCCACACCTTGACCACAATGCCCCCTGAGGATGAGACATAAAGAACCACTGAGGTCATAAAGATGCCTTTCATACGGTGTCACCGATTGCTGGCCCAGATTTTTTTTAGGTTTAAGAGTCCTTAGGAGCCCCCCCAGAGAATGCTTCCTGCACAGACACTCTCTCCTTCTCTCTCTTTCTCATTCACTCTTTACCCCCTCTCTCCTTTCATTTTCTCAATCCCTGATTTTTTTTCTTTTGCTCTTCCCCCTTCATTCTCTGTTTCATTCTCCCTCCCCCTTTCATTCTCTCCCTCTCATCTTTTCTCTATCTTTCTCGATCATTTCTTTCTCCTTTTCATTCATTCTTTATCTCTCTCTCACTGTTTCTCTATCTGTCTCTTTCATTCTTTATATCTCTCTTTATCTCTATTTCACTCTCTCTATCTCTCTCTCATTCTCCCACTTTCATTCTTTCTCTGTCTCGCCTCTTTTTAATTTCTATTTCTTCTCTCTCTCTCATTCCCTCTCTCTCTCATTCTCTCTCATTCTAATTCTCTCTCTCTCTCTCATTCTCTCTCTCTCTCTCTCTCTCTCTCTCTCTCTCTCCCCTCCTTTCTCTCTCTCTCATTCCCCCTCTCTCTCTCATTCTAATTCTCTCTCTCATTCTAATTCTCTCTCTCATTCTAATTCTCTCTCTCGCCCCCCCCCTCTCTCTCTCGTTCCCCCCTCTCTCTCATTCTAATTCTCTCTCTCGTTCCCCCCCCCTCTCTCTCTCGTTCCCCCCCTCTCTCTCTCGTTCCCCCCCTCTCTCTCTCGTTCCCCCCCTCTCTCTCTCTCGTTCCCCCCCCCCTCTCTCTCGTCCCCCCCCTCTCTCTCTCGTTCCCCCCTCTCTCTCTCGTTCCCCCCCCTCTCTCTCGTTCCCCCCCCTCTCTCTCTCGTTCCCCCCTCTCTCATTCTCCCCCCCTCTCTCTCTCGTTCACCCCTCTCTCTCTCGTTCCCCCCCCTCTCTCTCTCTCTCGTTCCCCCCTCTCTCTCTCGTTCCCCCCCTCTCTCTCTCGTTCCCCCCCTCTCTCTCTCGTTCCCCCTCTCTCTCTCGTTCCCCCCTCTCTCTCTCGTTCCCCCCCTCTCTCTCTCGTTCCCCCCTCACCTCTCTCGTTCCCCCCCTCTCTCTCGTTCCCCCCCTCTCTCTCTCGTTCCCCCCCTCTCTCTCTCGTTCCCCCCCTCTCTCTCTCGTTCCCCCCTCTCTCTCTCGTTCCCCCCCCTCTCTCTCTCGTTCCCCCCTCTCTCTCTCGTTCCCCCCTCTCTCTCTCGTTCCCCCCCTCTCTCTCTCGTTCCCCCCCTCTCTCTCTCGTTCCCCCCTCTCTCTCTCGTTCCCCCCTCTCTCTCGTTCCCCCCCTCTCTCTCGTCCCCCCCCCCTCTCTCTCGTTCCCCCCTCTCTCTCTCGTTCCCCCCCCTCTCTCTCGTTCCCCCCCCTCTCTCTCGTTCCCCCCCCTCTCTCTCGTTCCCCCCTCTCTCTCGTTCCCCCCCTCTCTCTCGTTCCCCCCTCTCTCTCGTTCCCCCCCCTCTCTCTCGTTCCCCCCTCTCTCTCTCGTTCCCCCCTCTCTCTCTCTCGTTCCCCCCTCTCTCTCTCTCGTTCCCCCCTCTCTCTCTCATTCCCCCCTCTCACTCTCTCACCCCTCCTTTCTCTCTCTCTCATTCCCCCTCTCTCTCTCATTCTAATTCTCTCTCTCATTCTAATTCTCTCTCATTCTATTCTCTCTCTCGTCCCCCCCCTCTCTCTCTCGTTCCCCCCCTCTCTCTCATTCTAATTCTCTCTCTCGTTCCCCCCCCTCTCTCTCGTTCCCCCCCCTCTCTCTCGTTCCCCCCCCTCTCTCTCGTTCCCCCCCCTCTCTCGTTCCCCCTCTCTCTCTCGTTCCCCCCCTCTCTCTCGTTCCCCCTCTCTCTCTCGTTCCCCCCTCTCTCTCTCGTTCCCCCCTCTCTCTCTCGTTCCCCCCTCTCTCTCTCGTTCCCCCCCTCTCTCTCTCGTTCCCCCCCTCTCTCTCTCGTTCCCCCCTCTCTCTCGTTCTAATTCTCTCTCTCATTCTAATTCTCTCTCTCGTTCCCCCCTCTCTCTCTCGTTCCCCCCCCTCTCTCTCGTTCCCCCCCCTCTCTCTCGTTCCCCCCCTCTCTCTCTCGTTCCCCCCTCTCTCTCTCGTTCCCCCCTCTCTCTCTCGTTCCCCCCTCTCTCTCTCGTTCCCCCCTCTCTCTCTCTTTCCCCCCTCTCTCTCTCTTTCCCCCTCTCTCTCTCTTTCCCCCCCTCTCTCTCGTTCCCCCCTCTCTCTCTCGTTCCCCCCTCTCTCTCTCGTTCCCCCCTCTCTCTCTCGTTCCCCCCTCTCTCTCTCTTTCCCCCTCTCTCTCTCGTTCCCCCCTCTCTCGTTCCCCCCTCTCTCTCTCGTTCCCCCCTCTCTCTCTCGTTCCCCCCCCTCTCTCTCTTTTCCCCCTCTCTCTCTCGTTCCCCCTCTCTCTCTCTTTCCCCCCTCTCTCTCTCGTTCCCCCCTCTCTCGTTCCCCCTCTCTCTCTCGTTCCCCCTCTCTCTCTCGTTCCCCCTCTCTCTCTCGTTCCCCCCTCTCTCTCTCGTTCCCCCCTCTCTCTCTCATTCCCCCCTCTCTCTCTCTCTCTCTCTCTCTCCTCATTTTATCTCAGTCTCATGTAGTTACACCTTTACCAAGTAGACACAAGGTGGACACCATCCTCTCCTCCCGTGTTTATTCCATATGAAGAGATGCCGATTCCTGGTGATCTCCTAGTCCAGACAGAGCCGTTCCCCAGCGTTGTATCCCCCTATTACACACGCCCCCCGGAGGTGTGCTATTGAAGAGTCCGCTGTGCTCTGTGATGTCTTCCTCTTCCTATGACATGTGACATTGTAATCTTTATCAATGGATTGTGAAGAATCTCCTCCAGTGACACCGAGTAAGACCGTCACTTCCAGTACCGCACACTCCCAGTCCCTATCCTGGCAGCAATCCTGAACAATCCCCCTCCCCCAATCGGCTCGCTGCTCCCATGCCACCTCCGCCGGCTGGAGAGCCATAGGAGACCACCATGGAGACCCCTCTGCCCCCTTACACAGCTCTCTGGGCCAATCACAGGTGATCAGACGCTCTACATTCCGGTCAGAGTTCCTGAGCTGCATGCTAGTTCCATGACTCAGAAATGATTGAGGCGATTCTACACGATAGCAGGCAGGCAGCATTTTCAGCAGCCTTCATATTCTCTCATTATACGTTTCTTCAAATCTGACCTCCTTCCCTTCAGTCTTACACAGGTGTACCGGGTCCTGTTCTGGGCTGGAATGGCTTACTCTGATTTCACCGCACACTGTGAGCTGGGGACCCCAGAGCTCTGCTTACTCTGATTTCACCGCACACTGTGAGCTGGGGACCCCAGAGCTCTGCTTACTCTGATTTCACTGTGAGCTGGGAACCCCAGAGCTCTGCTTACTCCGATTTCACGGCACACTGTGATCTGGGAACCCCAGAGCTCTGCTTACTCCGATTTCACGGCACACTGTGATCTGGGAACCCCAGAGCTCTGCTTACTCTGATTTCACCGCACACTGTGTTCTGGAAACCCCAGAGCTCTGCTTACTCTGATTTCACAGCACACTGTGATCTGGGAACCCCAGAGCTCTGCTTACTCTGATTTCACGGCACACTGTGAGCTTGGGACCCCAGAGCTCTGCTTACTCTGATTTCACAGCACACTGTGATCTGGGAACCCCAGAGCTCTGCTTACTCTGATTTCACGGCACACCGTGAGCTTGGGACCCCAGAGCTCTGCTTACTCTGATTTCACAGCACACTGTGATCTGGGAACCCCAGAGCTCTGCTTACTCTGATTTCACAGCACACTGTGATCTGGGAACCCCAGAGCTCTGCTTACTCTGATTTCACAGCACACTGTGATCTGGGAACCCCAGAGCTCTGCTTACTCTGATTTCACCGCACACTGTGTTCTGGGAACCCCAGAGCTCTGCTTACTCTGATTTCACTGCACACTGTGATCTGGGAACCCCAGAGCTCTGCTTACTCTGTCTTCACTGCACACTGTGAGTTGGGAACTCCAGAGCTCTGGTCTGCTCTTCCTCAGACTTGGGGCCAATGTAAGGAGAAGGACTCCGGAGAATCCACAAGAAAGGAGCTCCAGATGAAAGGAGAGGTGGAGAATTCGGGTGCTCAGCGGGGAGGACACTTTGAATGCATGGAGTTTGCGTCTTCCAGGGGTTTGACTTTCAGGACACGTAGCTCTGCTGCTGATTTGTGTATTCTTATCTGAAGTGGGTACATTAATAACACTCCGCAGACAAATGACTGTGCCGGTGTAACAAGGTACATTAAAGAAGTTTATTAAAATGATCCTGTTCTTCAGTCCGGCACGGCAGGTAATTAACGATCCAGCAGTGACTACCGCCAGAGCGGTCATGTGACCTGTTAAAGCTCATCTCCTGCCTCCCCTTCAGTCTTGCACAGTTTTACCAGCTCCTCTCCTGGACTGAAATAGCTTCCTCTAATTTCACCGCACACTGTGAGCTTCTCGCAATGTGCATTAGAAGCTGCAGCAAGTCAGATAGAGCATCTAGCTATTTTCTCCCCAGCCTGGCTGTCCCTGGTCATTTTTGGGGGCGCTCAACCAAGCCCCCCGACTCCGCTTGTCCCTCTCAAGCACCCAAATCTTCTCCACCTCATGCAGAATGTCATACACCACCACCTCCACAGGAAGGATTTGATGCCGAATGCTGACCTGACACCGTGCGTTCCCGGTGAAATAACGGACTACTAGGCTAACTAGAAAAAGTGTATCCAAACAAAAAACCCCCCCCCCCCCAGTATTGAATGCTCCGTACCCCCACTCAGCATAACCCAGCCTGGAGAGGAAAGGGAGACCGAGGGCCCACACCACCTGTTTGTACACCTCTATGTTAAAGGGGCAATGAAGTAGAAAATGGTCCATAGTCTCCTCCTCACCTGCACACTCCTCCCGAGGACAGCTACAATCCACCCCACTGCGGAATCTCAAATTGCCCCGAACATAGAGCCTCCCATGGAAGCACAACCAGGCCAGATCCCTACATTTAAGGGGGACTCTATTCAAAATAATCAGTCTTAACCCTGCCCGCAAAACTGGGCCTGGGCAATCCCTTAAGGCCAGTGGGTCGTGAAAGACTTCGCTCAAGAGTCAACTCAAAGACTTTTCTCGGAACCGATCTGAGATCTGCCACAGTAACTTCAGGCACGGAGCGACATAGGCTGGTAGCTGACCACGATGACCCCTGAGATTCTTCACTTGGCCACCTTCTTCCCAAAGTCGTAGAAAAGGCCTAAACCAGGATCTAAATATGCCTACCCATCCAGGAGGTTCCACTGCAAGCATACTACCAATGTTAAATTTGAGAAAAAGCAGTGAAAAGAAAAGAACTGGGTTGACCATACCTAAGCCACCCTCCCTCCTGGATAGATAGGCGACATTCCTCTTTATGAGGTTTAGTCTATTCCCCCACAGCATCTGGAAGAACACACAACTGACCCTAGCATAGAGAGACACTGGCAAGATGCAGACAAAGCTGACATACAAGAAGATCGGAATCAGGTAAGTCTTAATCAGATCAACCCTTTCCCTCAGAGATAACTTCCATCTCTTCCAGCTGACCACCTTAGTATTGGCAAATTCCAGCCTACCTTCCCAGTTTTTGAGGCCATAATCCCTGGGTCCAAATTCAATGCCTAGTATCTTAATTCTTTCCTGGGGCACTGGAAAGGTGTCTGGGAGATCAAACCCCTCACCTTCCTTTCCCATCCAGAAAACTTCACTCTTTTCCTGATTGATCTTGGAGCTTGATGCTTCAGAGTAATGTGATGCCAGAGATACCACCTTCTCCACTGACACTAATGATGGGGCAGCATTCCTGCCACTGACACCAATGATGGGGCACTATTCCTCCCACTGACACCAATGATGGGGCACCATTCCTGCCACTGACACCAATGATGGAGGACCATTCTTCCCACTGACACTAATGATGGGGCACCATTCCTGCCACTGACACCAATGATGGGGCACTATTCCTCCCACTGACACCAATGATGGGGCACCATTCCTGCCACTGACACCAATGATGGAGGACCATTCTTCCCACTGACACCAATGATGGGGCACCATTCCTGCCACTGACACCAATGATGGAGGACCATTCTTCCCACTGACACCAATGATGGAGGACCATTCTTCCCACTGACACCAATGATGGAGCACCATTCCTGCCACTAACACCAATGATGGAGGACCATTCTTCCCACTGACACCAATGATGGAGGACCATTCTTCCCACTGACACCAATGATGGAGGACCATTCTTCCCACTGACACCAATGATGGAGCACCATTCCTGCCACTGACACCAATGATGGGGCACTATTCCTTCCACTGACACCAATGATGGGGCACCATTCCTGCCACTGACACCAATGATGGGGCACCATTCCTGCCACTGACACCAATGATGGAGGACCATTCTTCCCACTGACACCAATGATGGAGGACCATTCTTCCCACTGACACCAATGATGGAGGACCAGTCTTCCCACTGACACCAATGATGGGGCACCATTCCTGCCACTGACACCAATGATGGGGCACCATTCCTCTTACTGACAACAATGATGGGACACTGTTTTCTCCCATTGAGACAGGTGCATTTTTTACTCGCATTGGCTATAGTCCGGCCTCATCAAAGTCTGAAGGACAGTAAACTGGTCCTTTCTTTAGGAAGTTTAGAGATCCCTGCCTTAAGGTCTCTTCTAGAAGTGTCCTTGGAGGATACAATGAATTTTCCTTTCGCCAGAAAAACAATTTCATCTTTCTTGCTGGCCGTCTAAATTTCCTCCTAAAAGTCTCTCTCCCCTCCGCCTCCTCCTCCTGCGGTGACATTGCCGTGTCGCTGTCACATTGACAGACAAACGCTTTGTGACCTGGAAAATTCCAGCCAAGTGGTCTGTAACATTTCAGATGAGATGTTCAGCCGGTGACACTTGACTGGCCACTGCGCCTTGCTGGAGCCGCTCCATATTTTCTGATTTTATAGGTCGATGGGAACATATTCCTGTTTTGGTATTATTTGCTTTGCTAGTCTGTTGGGCTAAAGGGAAACTCCGGCTGAACAGCTAAATGCACAGCTGGAACATAGGAGACATGTAGTAAGATTTGTACTCGGAGGATTCCCCATCCTCTGACACCCCAACGGCAGGATAGCACCTCCAGAGGCCAGGGGCAGACTAGCATTTCACCCCCGGGCTGAGTCCATGGCTAAAATGGGGTACTTAGGATATTGGGCACCAGTCCCTTTTTTTTTTTTTATTGCAGAACGGTTAAGGAGTTGAGGGTTTAGGAGTCCCAGATACCAGATCAGATCACTTACAGACTCTCCAGATCAACGTCCAGTTTCGCAGTGTCAGAACCTTGAAGCCAACCCGGCAACACCGCACGCACATTCCCAAATTTCAGTGCGTCCGCCAAGTGAGTCACCAGACCCTTCTGAAAAAACAGCCTTTTTTCTGGCTCTCTCCAGCAATGCCATTCCAGGAGGCAGGGCGGGGCTTGGGACCATGTGACCGCCGTGATTGGCTGTCACTGTCAGGCCACCAGTAGCAGGAGAAGGACTCTAGGACCTAGCATCTCTACCAGCACTTCACATGGGCTTTTATAAGGAAGTTTGGCGGTGGTTGGTATTGCTGATTGATCTTCAGCTTGTACTGTGTTCCTGTAATCCTTGTTCCTGAAAGTTCTCTGCTACCGACCTGGCTTGTCCTTGATTATTCTCCTGCCTGTCTCCTGACCTGACCTTGTCTTGTCCACAGATATTCTCTTCTTTTCTCCTGTATCTGATCTCGGCTTCCCCTCTGACCTTGCCTGCTCTGTTATCCTCCGAGTTCTGGCTTATAATAACTCTGGCATATAATCTATACTCCAAAGTTTTTATTTAATACCATATAACTGTGGAAACCTTTGAAATTGGAGAGCCATCTACATCACATGACTTGTTCTATCTGCTTTTAACCAACATTACGCCATTTCTATACAATACTATTTGTTGATATGTACGTATACTGCTATAGAAAATAATTGGTCTCTCTGAGTTATTCCATCGTCCTAATGTTCTGCTGTCTGTATTTTCACTAGAATTGTGCTCTATGCTATATACCTGCCCCTGAAAGAGACTCCCAGCGCTCCGAAACGCGTAGGGAAATTAATGCTACAGCTAATTATATTGCGTATGGGTGATTAATTCTACAACTTTTCTTTACCATACTTACTATGTTGTTTTAATTTTTCTATGATATGATTTTATCTACCTAATTAATTAATTTAGTTTTTTATTATACTTTATTGGTGTATGTGCCACCAAAGTCCACCACTAGGGGAATCCCTTGTTTTCTAACTCTGGCTTGAACTGACTTCCTATTGTCTCAGTGCTACTACAGACCTGCCACGTCTCACAGGCGCCACCTGTCTGCAGCCACTACTTAGCACATCAGAAACTCTTCTGAGTTCCTCTGCAAACAACATCACAGACGACCTGTGCTACTTTGAGCCTGACTCCTCCTGTTCTCACTTTCAGGGGAGTCTGGAACTTAGGGAAGGCCTCTCTCTCTTGGCCTCCAGCACCAGGTACGTGATAGTCATGGTCACATGATTGGAGAACTCCCAATCGTAAGAAGCTATTGGTAGATTTTCATGGGTTGCCAGTCACTGTACCGGCACAGCTCTATCGGCCCTTATGCACACAAATATGTGGCCCTTCGGCACCAAGGCCCGGCCGCCGAGAGGTATTTACATGCAGTCAGCGCCTAGGGCAGGGGTCTTCAAACTATGGCCCTCCAGTTGTCCAGGAACTACAGTTCTCATCATGGCTAGTCATGTCAGTTTTACAATGCCTCATGGGATGTGTAGTTCCGCAACGGCTGGAGGGCCGTAGTGAAGATCCCTGGATAGGGGTTAAAATAAATAAAGCTATCACAAAAGTAGTATGCTAGGTTCATTGTTTTTGTAGTACTCTGTCTGGGTTTTCCCCAGCCTGTAGGGGGCAGCACAGCCTATGTGAATATTGGATCAGCTGAGGATTCTGGATTCGCTCTTGCCAGTGCACTTCTCTTGAGCGCAAGAGATTTGTCTTCTGCAGGCCCATTAGAGCTTTGTGGCCATTCAATAGCACCAGATAACCCCCCCACACACACACACACACACACACACACACACACACACACACACACACACACACACACACACACACACACACACACACACACACTTATTCCCAGACGGATTTTGCCCCAAACTTGTCTTGCATACACACGGTCGCACAAAGTTGTCGGAAAATCCGATCGTTCAGAACGAGGTGACGTAAACCACGTACGACGGGACTACGTAGAGTCCAGATTTTGTCTCGTAATTTATACCGAGCATGCGTGGCACTTTGTGCGTCAGAATTGTCTACACACGATCGGAATTTAAACGATCGGATTTTGCTGTCGGAAAAATTTTAGATCCAGATCTCAAACTTTGTGTGTCGGAAATTCCGACTGAAAAAGTCTGATGGAGCCCACACACCATCGAAATTTCCCTCAACACAGTCCGATCGCACATTTTCCGTCGGAAAGTCCAACCGTGTGTACAGGGCATTAGGCAAGGCGCCTCAGATGCACATATGTTGGAGTGAACCGCAACGAGTTCCTTGTTTTTTTTTTTTGCAAACGGACACTTTACAAAAAAACAGTTCTTTGCAGAGTTCGCTCTCGCTGTGCCCCTGTCGGAGTCTTATTTTATTCGTCAGCCGTTTCCCAGGGGACGAGAGTGCGCCCTTTCAGGCGTTTCAAAATTCAGAGTCTTCAATTTTCCACTTGTAGTTAATTCCCGGGCAATGTTCCTTTCAATCTGGCGGTTAAAATCTGCCCGGCGACCGCGGCCGCCTCTCGTCAGAACTGCAGGGCAGAGCAATCTTTATAATGCATTTAAATGCACTTCTCTGGTGCTTCAGCAGCCAAACCCAGGCGAGCATTTACAGGACGGATGTCATTGTGCCATGGGCGGGGGGGGGGGGTGAATAGATTGGCGGTGCCGTTATTAACCTCCCAGGCATTTCCCAGTCCGTCTTAATGCACTTGTGTTATTCCTCGCCACTTTTCTCTCATTACTCCCATGGGTGACGTCAGGAACATAGAGTCCTGATAATGTAATGTCTACATTAATGTAAGTGAAGGGAGCGCGGGCAACGGGCAACCTCGCCCAGAAACTTTTATTAGCATTGATTCATCATTAGGACAGTAAAGATGAGCATTACATGCTTTACAGTCAGTCAGTAATAGAGAGCATTAAAGATGACGTAAAGATTAACCCGACAACGTTTAGTGTGCCCTGTGGTGCGCCATGTTTTAAATTACCATCCCCGTGTTCACCTGTGTGTTTCATCTCATGTGTAGGACAGGGCATTGAAATGAACGGGCTGTCCTACACATGACACATGGGTACGTGCCCATGCTTGGTTACACGTGTAGGTGTGAACCAAGCCTTAGCATAAGCGTCATCCAAAATGGTCAGCGATTTTTTTTTTAATCTACAAAGTCCATGGAGAGCGCCGAAACGGTCATAGAGTCCAAAATCCTTTAACCGCTTGAAGACCAGGCTTTTTCTGACACTTTTTGTTTATTTTTTTATTTTTTGGCTAGAAAATTACTTTTTTTTTTTTTAATGTAACGCGGTATTTGCGCAGCGGTATTGCATTTAAAAAAAACAAACAAAACACAATATTTACCCCAATTTTTTTGGAAAAGATGACGTTACATCTCCTGCTTTAAAATTGCGCACACTTGTGGAACGGCGACAAACTACATAACTTAACTAGTTATAAACCGCCAGTTGTACTGCGGCAGGTTGGCTCCCCTGCGTGAATCACGCAATGTTTTACGTTGGGCGCGCACGCTTATTCGCTAGGAACAGACGATCTCTCTCTCCTCCCCTGACAGAACGGGGATCTGTTTTTTTTTTACACTGACAGATCCCAGTTCTGCCTGTCTCTGGAGCGATTGTGGGTGGCCGGCAGACATTGAGTCCTGTAAAAATTGGCGTGATTCACGCAGGGGAGCCAACCACGGGGTCCAAAGGAACTCGATGTCTGCTGGCCACCCACGATCGCTCCAGAGACAGACAGAACTGGGATCTGTCAGTGTAAACAATCAGATCCCCGTTCTGTCAGGGGAGGAGAGACAGATCGTTTGTTCCTAGCGGATAGGCGAGCGCCCAATGTAAAAAATGGTGTGATTCACGCAGGGGGGCCAACCTGCCACAGTAAACAAAACATATCTCCATTCTGTCAGGGGAGGAGAGAGAGATCGTCTGTTCCTAGTGATTAGGAACAGCAATCTCTCTCCTCCTCCAGTCAGTCCCCTCCCCCCATAGGTAGAAACAGCTCCCAGAGAACACTTTTTTTTTTTTTTTTTAATCAAATAATTTTTATTTTTTTATAGTTATACAAACAAAGAAACAATATCAACTAAATTACGAAATATCAAAAATGATCAAATAATATATATAAAACTAATATATATACATACATATATATATATATATATATATATATATATATATATATATACATATATATATATATATATATATATATATATATATATATATATATATATATATATATAAAAGAAACACTTAACCCCTTCATCGCCCCCTGGTGTTAACCCTCTTCCCTGGCAGTGACATTTATACAGTAATCAATGCAGTTTATAGCACTGATTTCTGTATAAATGTCAGTGGTCCCAAAAAACTGTCCGATCTGTCCGCCGCAATGTCGTAGTCCCACTAAAAATCGCAAATCACCACCATTACTAATAAAAAAAATAATAAAAAATGCCGTAAATCTATCCCATACATTTTTTTATTTCTTTTTTACAAAAAATATGTAGCAGAATAGGGTACATATTATCCTAAACTGAGGAAGAAATTAATTTTTTTATATTTTTCTTTTTCTTTTTTTGGGGGGGATATTTATTATAGCAAAAAGTAAAAAAAAAATTGTTTTTTTATTTTTTTCAAAAATGTAATTTTTGTTTGTTTATAGCGCAAAAAAAACAACAAAAAACGCAGAGGTGATCAAATACCACCAAAAGAAAGCTCTAATTGTGGGGGAAAAGGGACATGAATTATTTTTTTTTCAAAATTGTCATTTTTTTTGTTTATTGCGCAAAAAAAAACAAACAACCAAAGTGTGGGGGAAAGAATGTCAATTTTGTTTGGGAGCCCCGTCAGACGACCGCGCAACTGTCAGTTAAATTAACGCAGTGCCGTATCGCAAAAAATGGCCTGGTCATTAATGGGACAAATCCTTCCAGTCCTTAAGTGGTTAAAAATCTCCATAGGCAGCCCTTTAAACGCCTATGGACAGCTTACCTGTTTAGAGTTACAGAGGAGATCTAGCAATAGAATTATTGCTCTCGCTCTAACGTCTGTGGCGATACCTCACGTGTGGTGCGAATACCGTTTACATATGCGTGCGTGACTTACATATACATTCCCTTCTTTCTGCACACGAGCGCGAAGGGATGGGAGAGATTTAACATAATTATATATATATATTTATGTTAAACCTCTCCTATCTCTTCGCGCTCGTGTGCAGAAAGAAGGGAATGTATAAGTCACGCACGCATATGTAAACGGTATATATATAATATAATTTTTTATTTTTATTTTTTATTTTTTAATGTCACTTTTATTCCTATTATAAGGAATGCAAACATCCCTTGTAATAGAAATTAGGATGACAGGTCCTCTTTATGGAGAGATCTGGGGTCAAAAAGACCTCAAATCTCTTCTTTACCTTTAAAGAAAAATAATATTTTTTTAGATTTTTTGCTTTAAAAAAAAAATAAAACGTGTTTTTTTTACTTCCAGCTTGGACCAGAAGTGGCATCATGGTGTCGCTCCGGTCCTCCAAGGCCATAGAGGCGATCAAAGCGGATCTACTCTTTGATCACCTATGTGGCCAGCTGGCGGTACCGTGGGATTGCGCTTCTGAAAACGTTTCAGCGGCTCATGAGCCACTCGAACCGCTTTCATGAGAAAGCCAGACACTGGCTGTAAAAAAACAAAACAAAAAAAAAAACAATACGTATTGCGGTTGGTAAGTGGATAAATATAGTGTTGGTTCACAAACAACAACACATTTCGGTGGCTCAAAGACCTCCCCCTTCCTTCTTCATAGGCTACAGCCAGGATTACAGATTACGGAATCGGTGCGTTGCTGATTCAATGACACTGGCTATAACCTATGCAGCAAATAATTTGCTTGGAAACATTTTCGAATCCCATTATGTTGATGCTCTGAAGAAAGGAGTGATCTTTGAGCCCCCAAAATGCAAAGGTTTTTTGGACTCTTGGATTGTTTGGCGCTGTCATTGGACTCATGGATGTACACATGGATCTTCAAATCTTGTTTGAGGGACACCTTGTGCCTTGTTTGAGGGACACCCTGTGTTTTCGTTGAGAGCCATTATTACATTCTGACCAATCTACTTACTGATAAGGTCTGGACTGCAGGCAGGCCAGTTAAGCACCTGGACTCTTCTACTAGAAGGCCATGCTGTTGTCATAGATGCAGTGGGCCGTTTAACATTGTCCTGCTAAAAAATGCAAAGGCCTTCCCTGAAAAAGAGATCGCCTGGATGGGAGCATATGCATCTCTAAAACCTGGATATACTGTATCTTTTAGCATTGATGGCGCCTTTGCAGATGTACAAGCCGCCTGTTCCATACGTACTAATGCACCCCCATACCATCAGGGATGGTGGATTTTGAAACGCGCTGATAACAAGCCAGAAGGTTCCTCTCCTCTTTAGTTCGAAGGTCGTGGCACCCACGGTTGCCACAAAGAATGTCAACAGACCATTGTAAATGGGCTTTGACCCTAAGAAGATGTCAGCGTTCCTGGATCATGTTCAGATGCGACTTCTTCTTTGCATGACAGAGCTACAGTATGTAGGCTTGGTTCACACCTACACGTCCAACCAAGCACCGGGTGTGTTCTCAGGCGTCATGTGCAGGGCAGCCCATTCTTTTCCAAAAATCTACAGTTAATCTGAATAGAAGGAATGATCTGTACCTGTCCTAGTCAAATTTTGGTTAACCATTATGCCAGTGAGTTTTCAATGTCCTTTCCCATGACCCAATGATAGCGATAGATGGGTGGTGGTACATCTGACCATCCAGTGGCTTTTTGAGCAAGTTCAACTTATCTGACTGGACACACACTGTTGGAAATTTCTGTTGAGTTATTTTATTTCGTTTTTAACCCCCTTGTTGGCCTTTGCAGAGAGAGTTGAATAACCTGGTATGTTGGGTTGGGTGCTTGAATTACAGCAGTGGCCTCCAAACTGCGGTCCAGGGGCCGTACGTTGCCCTTTGCTTACTTTTGTCTGGCCTTTTGGGGACTATTCCACCAACTGACACCAATGATGGGGGCACTATTCCACCAGTTGACCAATCCCAGCCGAATTTTGGTTAACCATTATTCCAGTGAGCCTGTTTTTAATGGTCTTTCCAATGGCCCTATGTTAGTGATAGTTGGGTGGTGGTACATCTGCCCTTTCAATGGCTTTTTGTGCAAGTTCAACTTATCTGACTGGACACACACTGTTGGAAATTGACTGCTGGGTTATTTTATTTAAGGCCAACAAGTAACCCCCTTGTTGGCCTTTGAAGAGCGTTGAATAACCTGCTATGATTTGGCCTTTGCAGAGAGTGTTGAATAAACTGCAAAGGCCAACAAGCAACCCCATTGTTGGCCTTTGAAGAGCGTTGAATAACCTGGTATGAGTTGGCCTTTGCAGAGAGTGTTGAATAAACTGCAAAGGCCAACAAGTAACCCCATTGTTGGCCTTTGCAGAGAGTGTTGAATAACCTGGTATGTTGGGTTGGGTGCTTGGACTACAGTAGTGGCCTCCAAAGTGCGGTCCAGGGGCTGGATGTGGCCCTTTGATTACCTTTGTCTGGCCCTTGGGGCACTATTTCACCAACTGACACCAATGATGGGGGCACTATTCCACCAATTGACACTAATGATTGGGCACCATTCCCCCCTACTCACACCAACAATGGAGCACTATTAATCCCACTAACCGCAATGATGGGGCACCATTCTCCCTGCTGACACCAGCAATGGGGCACTATTAATCTTATTAAAACCAATGATGGGACCATTTTCTACTCCCACTGGCCACAGTCTGGGCCCACTAGGGCCTGAAGGGCAGTGGTTCATAGTTAGTAAGGTTGAATAAAGACACCAGTCCATCCGGTTCAGCCTGGGTGAGTGTCTACCCCTATCCCTTTACATTGCACACTCACATTGGTCCCTACCCTCAAGGAGCCCACAATCTAAGGTCCGAATTCCTATACTAGGGCCAATTTTGGACAGAAGCCAATTAACCTACCTGCATGTCTTTGGAGTCTGGGAGAAAGCCGGGGTGCCCGGAGGAAACGCACACAGGCACAGGGAGAACATGCAAACTCCAGGCAGGTAGTGTCGTGGTTGGGATTTGAACCAGCGACCCTTTTTACTGCTAGGTGAGAGTGCCACCCACTACACCACTGTGCCGCCCGCACAGTGGTGTGGGGGCGGCACAGTAAACTGGCCCTTTGCTTAGAAAGTTTGGAGATCTCTGATCTACAGCAAGTGCATTTCTTAGTATTTAATACTGATATAAAGTGAGACAATGTCAGTGTGTCTTTGTGTCTGGCAGCCTCCACATTGTATATATCACTTACAATTAAATGTTTCTTCCAGCTAATGGGACGGAACACAAACAGAGCAGCCTTGGCACGCCACCGACGCTCACAATGAGCGATTTAATTGGCTTGATGTACAATGGAGCTCGGAACACGAAGAACAAACGATGTAATGACGGCCAGTCCCCAACATCAAGTATGCCGAACAACAACAACCCTGTCAAGTCCAATTCTCCCATAATTGTGTGATAGAGGTAAGCACATTCCATTGTTAATGGTGACGGGAAAACCACGTGATTAAACCTATTACCGCAATCATTTGTTTTGTATATGTAATTGGCTGAGATTTGGTGCTTTATAAGTTAAAAACAGTTTTTCTTGCTATAAAATTACTTAGAACCCCCAAACAAAAAAAAAAAAAAAAAAAAAAAAAAGAAATATATATATATACACATATATTTTTAACACCTTAGAGAATAAAATGGAGGTTGCTGCCATACTTTCTGTCACACCATATTTGCGCAGCGGTCTTAAAGTGGCGTTGTCACCAAAAAATTAAAAATAGTTTAAAATTCTTAAAAAAAATAAAAAAATAATAATTGGAAAAAAATATATTTTTTACTCACCTCTAAATGCCTGTTGCTAGGGGGTCCCTCGTAATCTGCCTTCTTCATTGCCCGGGCTGGTGACATCACTTCCCCTCGCGCCGCACAGTCATCTTAGACCTGTCACGGGTCCCAGATGACTGTGCGGCGTATCACGGCGACCTGCGCCGCTCGCGCATGTGCAGTGGGTGCCCGGCTGTGAAGCCACAGCCGGGTGCCCACTGTAAGAATGACGGCGCCGCGAGCTGAGCGGGGAGCGAGGGGGGGGGGGGGCTTCGTTCCCCCCGCATCGCTGGACCCTGGGACAGGTAAGTGTCCGATTATTAAAAGTCAGCAGCTGCAGTATTTGTAGCTGCTGACTTTTAATTTTTTTTTTTTTTTTTTTAGGGGGGACCCCACTTTAAGCCCCATACACACAGATTTTCTGCTGATTTTTTCTTTAGATTTACTAAAACCGTATAATATGAGGTCAAACCTTAGGAGTTTGAATTTCTATGCAATCAGGCCGGCCCTTTCACTACATGGTTTTGGTAAATCTGAGGACAAAAATTAGCAGAAAATCTGATAGTGTGTATGGGGCTTTATAAGCGCACTTTTTTGGAAAAAATACACTCTTTTGCATTAAAAAATAAGACAACAGTAAAGTTAGCAGAATTGTTTTTCATATCGTGAAAGATAATGTTACGCCGAGTAAATTGATACCCGACATGTCGCGCTTCAAAATTGCGCCTCCGCTCGTGGAACGGCGACAAACTTTTACCCTTAAAAATCTCCACAGGCGACGTTTAAAAAAAATTTGACAGGTTGCATGTTTTGAGTTACAGAGGAGGTCTGGGGCTAGAATGATCGCTCTCGCTCTACCGATCGTGGAGATACCTCACATGTGCGGTTTGAACACCGTTTTCATATGCGGGCGCTGCTCACGTATGCGTTCGCTTCTGCACGCGCGCTCGGCGGGACGGGGTTGAATTTTTTTTTTCTTATTTATTTTACTTTTTATTTTTACACTGTTCTTTTAAGAAAAAAAATTCACTTTTATTCCTATTACAAGGAATGTAAACACCCCTTGTAATAGAAAAAAAGCATGACAGGGCTTCTTAAATATGAGATCTGGGGGGGCAAAAAGACCTCCGATCTCATATTTACACTAAAATGCAATAAAAATAAATAAAAAAATACATAAAATATGGGCGTTTAAAAAAAAAATGTTTTGACATCGCTTCCGCCCTGCAATGGTACGGAGACGGGTGGGGGCCATCTTCCCTTCACTCATCTCCATACCCAACAAGGTGAAGGACCCGATCGCCTCCGCTGCTGCCCATGCTAGAGAGCAGCGGGGGGGGGGCCCTCTCCCACAGCCAATAAAAGTGATCTTGCGGTGAATCCATCGCAGCGTACTAAACCTTAGATGTGATGACTGCGTTTGTTTCCTTTTTTCCCCCATTATTTTCACCTGGTGATCCTGCCAGTAACACACTTCCTGTCCTAGGGTGACAACGCTCTCTATCATACTGTTCTTACCAAGTGTTGGTACCCCCAGGACAAGACTACATAACACCTTCTATCCCCCCCTCTCCTTAACATAAGGAGGAGTTGGTTTGAAGTCCACAGAAAGAGCTGAGAACAATACTAAGGCTGGCCATACATTATACAATGTTCTGGTACAAATCTCCTTTAGATTTACCAAAACCATTAAATATGAGGTCAGACCTAAACACTTTCCATTTCTGTGCAGTCAGGCAGGCCCTTGCACTACATAGTTGAAGGTAAATCTAAAGAAAATTGAATAAGAAAATTGTATGGTGTATGGCCAGCTTAACTGAGGGTAACCTCACTGGCCAATGGTGTGGTGCAGGTAATAAGTGGGAATGGGGTCAGCGCAAGAATAGTCCAGTATGTATGAGAAGGCTATTGCGTGCTACTGGTGCCAAACAGCCTATTAAAGCTGGATTCTGACATGAGCAGATTGGTCTTCAGCTAGTTCTTGACTTACCTGTGACCTACCTGACCAGCTAGGTTTACCTCTCCATGTACGACTCGACTCGCCTGTGACCTGCCCTTGGATTCCTGTCTACCTGTTGTGACATCGGCCTGTCTTTGGACTCTGTATGCTGCTTTCAATTCGGTATCGGCCTGGCCAAAAAACAGACCTCCGCTTGTATCCAGTGCTCATCAATGTCACCCATCAGTGCCACCTATCAGTGCTCATTAATGTCACCTATCAGTGCCACCTATCAGTGCTCATCAATGTCACCCATCAGTGCCACCTATCAGTGCTCATCAATGTCACCCATCAGTGCCACCTATCAGTGCTCATCAATGTCTCCTATCAGTGCCACCTATCAGTGCTCAGCAATGTCACCCATCAGCGCTCATCAATGTCGCTTATCAGTGCCACCTATCAGTGCCCATCAATGCTGCTTATCAGTGCCACCTATCAGTGCCCATCAATGCTGCTTATCAGTGCCACCTATCAGTGCTCATCAATGTTGCCTATCAGTGCTCATCAGTGCTACCTATCAGTGCTGATCAATGTCACGTATCAGTGCCACCTATTAATGCTCATCAATGCCCCTTATCAGTGCCACCTATCAGTGCTCATCAATGCCCCTTATCAGTGCCACCTATCAGTGCTCATCAATGCCCCTTATCAGTGCCACCTATCAGTGCTCATCAATGTTGCCTATCAGTGCCACCGATCAGTGCCCATCAATGTCACCTATCAGTGCTCCTCAATGCCGCTTATCAGTGCCACCTTTCAGTGCTCATCAATGTCGCCTATCGGTGTTCATCAATGCCACTTATCAGTGCCCATCAATGTCGCCTGTCGGTGCCACCTATTTGTGCTCATCAATGCAGCTTGTCAGTGCCACCTTTCAGTGCTCATCAGAGCTGTTTATCAGTGCCACTTACCAGTGCTCACCAATGCCGCTTATCAGTGCTCATCAATGTCACCTATCAGTGCCCATCAGTGCAGCCTATCAGTGCTCATGAATGCTGCTTATCAGTGACACTTATCAGTGCTCATTAATGCTGCCTATCAGTGCCCAACAGTGTAGCCAATCAGTGCTCATCATTGCTTATCAGTGCAGCCTGTCTGTGCTGCCTATTAGTGCCCATCAGTTTAGCCTATCAGTGCTCATCAATGCCCATCAGTGCCACCTATCAGTGCTCATCAATGCCCATCAGTGCTGCCCATCAGTGCTCATCAATGCAGCCCATCAGTGCCACCTATCAGCAGGGTTCTGAGCTGAGAGCATGTCTCTCATACAGCCCGGAGCCTGCACTGACAGTCCCCCCCCCCCCCACCCCTCACATGGATGGGAGAGGAGAGAGCCGATCTTCTCCCCCCGCCCCTCTCCTCCTGTGTGTGCACCGCCGGAGGTGTGAAGCCCATCATCTGAGTTTGATCATTCAGCTGCATAGCAGAGCTTTGGGACGCCCACTCTAATACAATAGGCTTGCACACACCTGTACTGGTGGCCATTTGTTTGTCAACCAAACTCACACGTCATCCTTGGTGAACAGCTGCTGAGATAAGCCACTTAGGGGGTGCATTGTTTTTAGTCAGTCAGATACGACCCACTGGGAGAGGGGAACACTGAGGCCCAATCATTGTGCTGCACTACATAGGTGGAAGCAGATCATGCATATTTACCCGCTCCCTTGTATATAAATATTGCCGATCAACAGGCTGTGCTATGCAGGATAGCAATGTGATGATTATATTCTGTGTCCAGTCCAAAAAGAATAAAAAATCCTGTAATGCGCACGCGCGTCGGGTGGGGGGGAGGGGGTTGATGGTGCAGGTTTGTTTTGGTGGTGTCGCTATCTAGGCGCGGATTTATAATGTCTTATCAAAAATTCAGGACAAGATCGCAGGACACGAGACGGTAATCCATCTCCCCTGAAAGGCCCGATTCACGCCAGCCAGAAATCAATGTCCATCTACTTCTCTACATCAAACATCCAATGACCAATAATCGCTCAGGATTATCGATCCCCGCTGCACTGAGCATTCCTCAGTCCTCCCAACAGCCGGCATTGCCTACCGCTAATCCTTACACACAGACCCTGCATAGAGTCATAAACACACAACCTGCTTATTTTTAACCACTTCAGCCCCGGACCATTTGGCTGGCCAAAGACCAGAGCGTTTTTTACGATTCGGCACTGCGTCACTTTAACTGACAGTTTACCTGACTTTAACTGACAATTGCGCGGTCGTGCGACGTGGCTCCCAAACAAAATATACATCCTTTTTTTCCCACAAATAGAGCTTTCTTTTGGTGGTATTTGATCACCGCTGTTTTTTTTTTTTTTTTTTTTACGCTATAAACCAAAAAAATAGCAACAAATTTGAAAAAAAAAAAACACATTATTTTTTACTTTTTGCTATAATAGATATGCCCAAAAAATATATAAAAACATTTTTTTCTTCAGTTTAGGCCGATATGTATTCTTTTACATATTTTTGGTAAAAAAAAAAAGCACAATAAGTGTTTTTATTGATTGGTTTGCGCAAAACTTATAGCGTCTACAAAATAGGGGATAGTTTTATGGCATTTTTATTAATATATATATATTTTTTTACATTAGTAATGGCAGCGATCAGCGATCTTTATTGTGACTGCGACATTGTGGCGGACAGATCGGACACTTTTGGCACTATTTTGAGACCATTCACATTTTATACAGCGATCAGTACAATTAAAAATGCATTGCTTACTGTGTAAATGTGACCGGCAGTGAAGGGGGTTAACCACCAGGTGGCGCTGTAGGGGTTAAGTGTGTCCTAGGGAGTGATTCTAACTGTGAGGGGGGAGGGGCTGTGTGTGACACAACACTGATCACCGCTCCTGATGACAGGGAGAGCTGATCAGTGTCCTGTCACTAGGCAGAACTGAATATTCAGTTTTTGGTTTAGATTGCAGCACTATCATATATATTCAACTGTCACAGATTTTTATATCGTTATTATTTATAATTTTTTATATTGACTGGGGGTAGCGCGGATTTTTCAACGATACAGAACGGGGAGATGCTTGTTTACATCAGCGTCTCCCCCCTTTCTTCCTTACCGTGAGACAATCGTGGGTATCCCCGTGGACATAGAGTCCTTGGCAGGAGCGGACTGACCATTCGGCCACTCGGGCACTGCCCGAGGGCCCCAGGCCACTAGGGGGCTCCATCAGGGTAGCCAGCCTCAGTAAAACCAGAGACAGTATGTAAAAATCAGTGTTTTTTTGTTTTTTTACATCTGTCTTTGAAATGTCCCTTACCGACATCCTATTGGTCTACAAATCCTGAGATTATAGCTGCCCCACCTCTCCAGTACCTTCTCAGCCAATAGAAACGTCTGTGTATACTATTTGATTGTATACTGTGTGGCCCCATAATCCTCTGATTGCCTGGGGGGCCCCATAATCTCCTATTGCCCGGGGGCCCCCATGAGTTGTCAGTCTGCCCCTAGTCCTCGGGACCCATGATCACGGTCACGGAGCCCCCGGCGCATTCCCTGCAAGCCACCTCTTAAAGGGCAACATACAGGTACGTGATTCTGCCTGTAGGTGGCCTTCTGCCGCAGTATATCTGTGTGAGGCGGTCAGGAAGCAGTTAAAATATCACACTTTGCGGAAGTCAGTAGGTTACTATTATTTTGAGTAGAAAAAAAATAAAAAATACAAAGTACACATCGCTTCTCATGAGCTAAAAAAAAAGTACTCATTGCTTTCCATGAATAATAAAAAAGTTTTTTTTTTTTACTTTTTTTTGCATTGATCCATGTCCCCTGGGGCAGGACCCGGGTCCCTGAACCCTTTTTATGACAATAACTTGCATATAAGCCTTTAAAATTAGCACTTTTGATTTCTCCCATAGACTTTTAAAGGGTATTCCGTGGCTTGCAAATTTGCCGCGAACACCCCAAATTGTTCGCTATTCGGCGAACAGGCGGACACCCGGCTCATCCCTACCCAGAAGGGTTGAAGCTTTTATAGCTGCAAAGGGTGGCCTAACTCAATATTGAACCCTACGGACAGGGCCGGATTAAGAGTATCATGGGGCTGGTGCTGAGGATTTTGATGGGCCGTTTTTTGGAAATAAATAAAATGAAAACATTTTTTTTTTTTTGGTAAAGTAAATTAAATATTTTAAACTAACCACTCATTCACACTGTATGCGCAAGAGAACCCATGTGAATGAGCCCTTCATTTTTTTTATTATTTATTAATTTTTTTTATTATTTTTTCATTTATTATTATTTGTTGAGTTTTTTTTTTTTTTTTTTTATTTTTTTTTTTTTTTCACAATACTTTTTTTTGGGAGAATGGAGCAGTGGAAGGTATCAGTACTGCTTACACAGGGGGACCCAGAGCAGGGGGAATCTAATGGACAGTCTGGGGCCATCAGTACGGTGGGGGGGGGGGGTGCAATTACAAGCACCGAGCCATAGAGGGAGGCTGTCCTGGTGATGGTGCTTGTGATTGCCCGCCGCACCGATCACCCCCGACTTTTAGATTCCCCCTGCTGCAGGAGGTACAAGGAGCGTCTCATGCAGTGTAGTATCCAAATGGTCAGTCTGTCCCCGCTGGTCCTATATTAAGGTAGGGGCCTGGAGCTGCAGCTCCAATAAGACTGGGATGACATTAAAGTTCGTGTGCGTGTGTGACGGAACGTCCCCCACACTCCGCTTGAGTGCTTCCATCAGTATAAGGCTTCCTAAGTCCTGGAACACAAGTCCAATGGATCTGGCTATAGGAACCCCCCAAGACCCAGACGACACCAGTCTTGGAGTACATCAGGAAATCAACATTTATTTGAGATCTCACACAAAAAATATACAGCAGGATGACTAAAACCCAACCTAATTAGCATGAGCTAATTATCTAATCAACACTGGACTCCTTCATTCAATTGCAGGTTAATTAGCACAAACAACAAAACAACAATTGGTGAAATACTCTTTAGAATCTGTGTCAAGCCAGACTAGACTCATCTACATTATACAAGACAACAGACAGGTGGCTGGAGTTGATGACATCAGCATCCAAGAGTCTGTGTCCCAACAGTATGATTCAGTCCATTGCTAACATGGCATATACAGTGCCTTGTGAAAGTATTCGGCCCCCTTGAACTTTTCAACCTTTTGCCACATTTCAGGCTTCAAACATAAAGATATAAAATTTTAATTTTTTGTGAAGAATCTCCAACAAGTGGGACACAATTGTGAAGTGGAACAAAATCTATTGGATATTTTAAACTTTTTTAGCAAATAAAAGACTGAAAAGTGGTGCGTGCAAAATTATTCGGCCCCCTTTACTTTCAGTGCAGCAAACTGACTCCAGAAGTTCAGCGAGGATCTCTGAATGATCCAATGTTGTCCTAAATGACTGATGGTGATAAATAGAATCCACCTGTGTGTAATCAAGTCTCTGTATAAATGCACCTGCTCTGTGATAGTCTCAGGGTTCTGTTGAAAGCGCAGAGAGCATCATGAAGACCAAGGAACACACCAGGCAGGTCCGTAATACTGTTGTGGAGAAGTTTAAATCCGGATTTGGATACAAAAAGATTTCCCAAGCTTTAAACATCCCAAGGAGCACTGTGCAAGCGATCATTTTGAAATGGAAGGAGTATCAGACCACTGCAAATCTACCAAGACCTGGCCGTCCCTCTAAACTTTCAGCTCAGACAAGGAGAAGACTGATCAGAGATGCAGCCAAGAGGCCCATGATCACTCTGGATGAACTGCAGAGAACTACAGCTGAGGTGGGAGAGTCTGTCCATAGGACAACAATCAGTCGTACACTGCACTAATCTGGCCTTTATGGAAGAGTGGCAAGAAGAAAGCCATTTCTCAAAGATATCCATAAAAAGTCTCGTCTAAAGTTTTCCACAAGCCACCTGGGAGACACACCAAACATGTGGAAGAAGGTGCTCTGGTCAGATGAAACCAAAATCCAACTTTTTGCCCACAATGCAAAACGATATGTTTGGCATAAAAGCAACACAGCTCATCACCCTCAACACACCATCCCCACTGTCACACATGGTGGTGGCAGCATCATGGTTTGGGCCTGCTTTTCTTCAGCAGGGACAGGGAAGATGGTTAAAATTGAGGGGAAGATGGATGCAGCCAAATACAGGACCATTCTGGATGAAAACCTGTTGGCGTCTGCAAAAGACCTGAAACTGGGACGGAGATTTATCTTCCAACAAGACAATGATCCCAAACATACAGCAAAATCTACAAAGGAATGGTTCACAAATAAACGTATCCAGGTGTTAGAATGGCCAAGTCAAAGTCCAGACCTGAATCCAATCGAGAATCTGTGGAAAGAGCTGAAAACTGCTGTTCACAAACGCTCTCCATCCAACCTCACTGAGCTCCAGCTGTTTTGCAAGGAAGAATGGGCAAGAATTTCAGTCTCTCGATGTGCAAAACTGATGGAGACATACCCCAAGCGACTTGCAGCTGTTTTCGCAGCAAAAGGTGGCTCTACAAAGTATTAACGCAAGGGGGCCGAATCATTTTGCACGCCCCACTTTTCATTTTTTTAATTAGTTAAAAAAGTTTCAAAAATCCAATAGATTTCGTTCCACTTCACAATTGTGTCCCACTTGTTGGTAATTCTTCACAAAAAATACAACATTTTATATCTTTATGTTTGAAGCCTGAAATGTGGCAAAAGATTGAAAAGTTCAAGGGGGCCGAATACTTTCGCAAGGCACTGTATATGTCATGTTAGCAATGGACTGAATCATACTGTTGGGACACAGACTCTTGGATGCTGATGTCATCAACTCCAGCCACCTGTCTGTTGTCTTGTATAATGTAGATGAGTCTAGTGTGGCTTGACACAGATTCTAAAGAGTATTTCACCAATTGTTGTTTTGTTGTTTGTGCTAATTAACCTGCAATTGAATGAAGGAGTCCAGTGTTGATTAGATAAATAGCTCATGCTAATCCAAGTAAAACCTCAGGGGTTCCCAGGCATACAGCTCACAAAGAGCACCGTTCCCCCAAATACCAGGGCCCATAATCGCAAGGCAAGAGGCTTGCATTCAGTCCCCTCCAACAGCCTCTGTCCAGGCTAGGTCCGTCACAGCGTGTAAAGGCAGGTGTCCCAATACTTTTGGTAATATAGTGTATTTAGGGCCAAGTAACTTAATACATTGTTACGATCTGCTGGAAAAAAATAAATAAATAAATGGATGTCACTGTTTCATATAAACATATAAAAATCATATAAAAACGTACCACAAATGTCACTTTAGATTTCCATGAGAAGAAATGGTCTTCAGCCATGGAGGACAAACCTGCTGAACCATCATGGCGGCCAGCTTGGCCTTGTTTCCCATTATTATTCCATATCTGTGAGTGGAGACACGGCAATGGTACCGCTCGGGCCATAAAATCTGCAGATCAATACGCCTTCCCTCTATTATTACCTAATATCTCATCGAACCCCCTGGGTAGCGGCCTGTATTCTACTCGGGCGACACATAAATAATTCTCTAGCTCTCGCGGCTTATTCTCCCGTCTAGTCTGTTCCCCGGCGCGGGAGAACGGCGATGAATTACCCGCTCTATAAAGAGACATTCTTATTCCTTTCCGATAACAGAAAAAGATTTATGAAAATTAATTTCCTGCGATACAATCCGGGAGTTCAAATAAACGATCAGACAGCCGTATATACCGTATCTCGGAATGTTTAATCCTTTTATGTGAAGTTCTAGGGGTATGAAAATAAATAATCCTCGCGCTTTACAGCAGTTATCTCCTAACACAGACACCGACTCAGAATGAACAAGGGAACTGCTCCGTGTAACCGCTTCGCACCCCCGCGCCAATTCTAATATTCCTCTCCTACATGTAAAAAAAAAAAGAAATTTGCTTTTGCGAAAAAGAAAAAAAAATACTCAGAAACATTTTGTAGGTCCGCTAATTTGCATATCCCCGCTCTGGGGTGTTAGAAAAAAAATGTATAATGTTTTGGGGGTTCTAAGTAATTTTCTAGCAAAAAAAAAAAAGTTTTTAACTTGTAAACAACAAATCTTAAATCTCTTTATTTTTTACTTTTTATTTTTTTTTTCATTTCCAATCGAGCAAGAGAGGTTTATAGCCCGTGTCAGGTTTTGTATCTGATTGGAGGGATTTCCCTTCACTTCCTGTCCCACAGGCAAAACAGGAAGTGAGAGGAATTACCTCCAAAGTCAGGTTGTCACCAGAACTAGTGTCCCTGTTTGAAGACTTCCCCACTGTTTTGGTGACAACCCAAAAACTTGGTAATATATCTTTCATTTTCACTATTGGTGTTATTAACCAGAATAAATAGAGAGGGAGGATCTCCCAATCAGGTGTTCTAATCCATCTCACCTCTATCCAAAAACATAAAATAAAATAAATAAATGTTGCCTTTAATTAAATTATAAATTGTATCGTTTTTTCTTTAACACATATTGAAGCCCCTACCGTTACAACATGCTTTTTTTTGATGCTTTAATGAAGCTCAGCAAATGCCCCGTGTGTGTTGGCTTGCTATTTGTTTTAAAGGGGCTCAGTAGAAACCCAGCTCATTAGTACCCCCATTCAGCAGATCCCCAGATCATTAGTATTCCCGCTCAGCAGATCCCCAGCTTATTAGTACCCTTCTTTAGCAGATCCCTGGGTCAGGAGTACCCCCAGCTCTTCTGATGCCACACTCAGTAGTGCCTCCAGCTCTGCTGACTCCTTCTCATTAGTAACCCCCAGCTCTGCTGATCACCCACAAAGTCGTACCCCCCCAGCTTTGCTGAACCCCCCACTTAGGAGTAATCCCCAGTTCTGCTGCCCCCCCCCCTGCTCAGTAGTAACCCCCAGCTCTGCTGATCCCCTGCCCAGTAGTAACCCCCAGCTCTGCTGATCCCCTGCCCAGTAGTAACCCCCAGCTCTGCTGATCCCCTGCCCAGTAGTAACCCCCGGCTCTGCTGATCCCCTGCCCAGTAGTAACCCCCAGCTCTGCTGATCCCCTGCTCAGTAGAAACCCCCAGCTCTGCTGATCCCCTTCTCAGTAGTAACCCCCAGCTCGGCCGATCACCCACTCGGTAGTAACCTCTATCTCTGCTGATCCTTCACTTATTGATAATCCCTAGCTCTGCTGATAGCCCGTTCAGTAGTAACCAGTATATCTGCTGATCCTTCACTTAGTAGGAACCCCCAGCTTTGCTGATCCCCTGCCCAGTAGTAACCTCCAGCTCTGCTGATCCCCTTCTCAGTAGTAACCCCCAGCTCGGCCGATCACCCACTCGGTAGTAACCTCTATCTCTGCTGATCCTTCACTTATTGATAATCCCTAGCTCTGCTGATAGCCCGTTCAGTAGTAACCAGTATATCTTCTGATCCTTCACTTAGTAGGAACCCCCAGCTCTGCTGATCCCCCACTCAAGAGTAATTCCAAGCTCTGCTGATCCTCTGGTTTTCTGATCCTCCTCTCTCTCTCCAGTCTCCGCTCACCTCCCGCTATATTGCTACAATGCTGCGCACCATGTGTGACATTTGCTACTTTCTCCCGCCCTGGTCTCTCAGCTCTCCCTGATTCTCTGCCACCCAGTACTTTCTCCCTCCAGTCCCTGCTCACCTACCACTATATTGCTCCCACGCTACTCACCATGTGTGACATTGTTAGTTTCTCTCACTCTAGTCCCCAGCTCTGCTGATCCTCCACCGCACAGTCTTTTCTCCCATCCCCGCTCAGCTTCCGCTATAGAGTTCCCATGTTGCACACTATATGTGACGTTTGCTAATTGCTCCGCTCCAGTCTGAACCCCGCTCACCTTCCTGCCGCTCCACGCTGCAAACCAGTACCAGACACTCTCTGGATATATATACACATGAATCAAAAGTGACTACTGATGACGCCTTTCTGGTTTGCTTGTTGGTTTCCCAGTGCATCCTGGGATATCTCATACCTGCAGTACCTCCAAAACAAATCTAAGCTATAGCTGAATAAAAGCTCCTCAAAAGCTGCAGGTTCTGTAGAGTCCGTTCACACAGAGGCAACTTTGGATCTGACTTCAAGTCGCCCCAAGTCGCCCCTAGTCACCTCAAGTCGCGCTACATGAAAAAATCAATGTAAGTGAATGGATCCGTCTTAATGTACACTGCTGCAGTCGCTCCGACTTCAGAAAAGGTTCCTGTACTACTTCAATCCGACTTCTAGGCGACTGGTACCCATAGAATTCAATGGAAGTTGCCTCCAAGTCGGATCCCCTGTCTTAACTGAAGCAACTTTACAGGAAAAGTGACCTCTCTAATAATAAAAACGGCATGGGTTCCCCTCCAGGGGCAAACCAGGCCCTCAGGTCTGGTATGGATTTTAAGGGGAACCCTTATCCATATCAGACCCCTATCCAAGCACACAGCCCGAGCTGGTCAGGAAAGGGAGTGGGGACGAGCGAGCGCCCCCCCCCCCCCCCCCCGAACCGTACCAGGCTGCATGCCCTCAACATGGGGGGGTGGGTGCTTTGGGGAAGGCTTGCGCCCTGCGGCCCCCCCACCCAAAAGCACCTTGTCCCCATGTTGATGCGCTCACATGGCATTACAGCGGGAGAGAGTGTCATGTCAACATCGGAGGAAGAGAAGAGGGAAGAAGATGATGCAGAAGACCCGGCTACCACTAACAAAAAAGCTAAAAGAAGATAGCGGAGGAGACGGCAGAAGAACCGGAGAGCAGGAGAAGAGGCCAGAGAGCGGGAGAAGAGGCCGGATACTGGGAGAAGAGGCCAAAGAGAGCGGAGAAGTCAGAAGAAGACCCCTGGAGCTACCTAATAAACTACTTTAAAAACCTGTGTAGTGTTTTTTTTTTTTTTTTATTGACACTTTTTTCCCTCAGGTGAATGGGTAGGGGTACGATGTACCCCATACTCATTCACATAGGGTGGGAGGCCGGGATCTGGGCGACCCCTTATTAAAGGGGGCTCCCGGATTCCGATAAGCCCCCTGACCAAACACCCCGACAACCAACGGCCAGGGTTGTCGGGAAGAGGCCCTTGTCCTCATCAACATGGGGACAAGGTGCTTTGGGGTGGGGGAGCCGCAGGGCGCCCCCTTCCCCAAAGCACCCACCCCCCGTGTTGAGGGCATGCGGCCTGGTACGGTTCAGGAGGGGGGGTGCTCGCTCGTCCCCACCCCTTTTCCTGACCGGCCAGGCTGCGTGCTTGGATAAGGATCTGGTATGGACTTTGGGGGGAACCCCATGTAGTTTTTCTTTGGTGTAGGGGGTTCCCCTTAAAATCCATACCAGACCTAAGGGCCTGGTATGCTCTTAGAAGGGAACCCATGCCGGTTTTTTATTTAAAATTTGGCGTGGAGTTCCCCCTCGAGAGCTGATTATTCTGTGATTGGCCACAGCCAAAGTCTCCTGGCCTGGGGGCGACTTGAAGTCGTGTTGTAAGTCGCCCCAAGTCGCGCTCAGATTCATACTCGAGTCGTGTCCAAGTTGCCTCCCAAAGTCGAGTCGTGCTGCAAGTCGTGTTGCCCCTGTGTGAATGGACTCTAAGCGAGCGTTGTCCTAGACTTCTCTTGAGGTTTTGGAAAACCTTTTGAAGGACCAATAAAGCGATATGGGAGATAATTTTTGAAGCAAAACAAAGCAAACAACCATTTTATTTAGGCAGAGGTCCAATGCCACATATTGAACCAAGTGTAAACGTAGCTCAGTTCTACGTCAGCGCAGGTCACCTTCCGCTCTCAGATACATTTATTTTTCAGAGTATTAGTCACATTGTGAGTTTTGAAGAATTGGATTGATCTCCGTCCCTGAAGTTGCATCCACGTAGAGGTACAGAGGGAAGCCTATTGGTAGTGTGGGAGTGGAGCGTGCCTGTTCTCTCTAGAAGACATATGAGATCGTTAGTAGAGCTCAGTAAATGGCATGCAGCTGGTTCAATGTCTCTGTGTACAGATTCAGAGGCAGGATTGGCACGGCCACCGTGTTTACTGCCTGCACCGACACCAAGCCCATTTATGTGATGGGTTTGTATTGTCTGTGACGATGTGACCTTGTAGAATCACCTGCAGGTTTGTAGAGTTTGCAGGAGAACTGGCACTAAATCCGATGACTGCGCACCACTATATCTACAAGGAATGCACAGCGTGCTGCCAGAGAGTACATCCTTTGATTGTTTATTGCAGTGTTCATCCTGAAGTGTTCTTTGATGCAACCTTCATCTTTTGTGGTATTTGTCGATATGCAGGCATATGTAGACTGTCATTAGAGAAGACTCGTCTTTACAGTCACGCTTCATCCCGGCTTCAAGTGGACCTGTGGATTCTGTCTGAATACATTCTTAAAGTGGAAGTAAACCCATCGATTTAAACAGTTTTAAAAAACGGCATGCTGGGAATGCTAACTGCACATTGGCTGTGCTCTCAACCAAACTGTCAAACCACCCAATGGCTGGTGTCATAACAGATCACATGTGCAGCACCGTAGCAGCTGAAGATTAAACAGAGGACAAGATGGCAGCTTCCATGGTGGCTGAAAATGATAGGGGAGTTTACTTCCACTTTAACAATCTACAGCAGCGGCTTAATTTAAAAAAAAAAAATGTCACTTTCTATCCTAAAAAAACCTTGAACTTCAGTCAGTGACTTTGCCTAGGCTGGGGTGATGCCATCAGTCTGCTGCGGGCAGGGAAAAAAAGCATTTCTGCGGTCTCCTGTCCACCTGTGATGACTCTACTGTATATTATAATTTTGTAGAAAATCTCAAGGTGAGACGCGGTAGCAGGGGCCAAGAACTGCACAAGCACTGGAATTTACATGATTGTGTCAGAAAGTTGATGGAGACCTGGGCTGATGACTGACCAAGAATAGTGCCATCCTGTGGGAGCTAATAAATACCAGGAAGTGTTGTGCTGACACATTACTAAGCATGCATGTCTACATAAAACCTGCTTAAAGCCATCCTACCTCCCACCTTTCTCTAACTTCATGCCCATTTTACTTACCGAAAGCTGATCCTCCACATGACCATCCATGAGTCCTTCTTTAGATGTCCATATCGCTGCCACGTTGTTACCCAGTGGCGGGGTCCTCCTAGGATCCAGAAGAATGACTTCATTGCTAGTGAACTGACCAGCGAGGGACCATCTGCATTGCTGGATTAGTGATCCCCGCACCCAGAAATGGCACTGGTGAGGGACCTAGATAGTGGTCTTAGGTGAGTATAACTTGCTTTACTAGGTAAGGAACAGTTAACTCCTGCAGAATGGGTTGGGGAGATGAGAGAGGGTCATACTGTATTTTGCCAGGAGTAGGTCTTTAACATAAAAATGGACATGATGCCAAGCTCACTTTAAACCTCTGTCATCCTCTGCACGCCAATTGATCCCCCCCCCCCCCCATTGGTAACACCTGCATGCAATTCTCTATTCATTATTTGGAGTGACTTTGTAGAATCTTGGACCTCATTCTTATTCTTATTCCTTTCCGCTTCTCCCATAGAGATCACAACAACTTGAGATTGCACATGCCATGGAAAGCAGTGTTCTCTGATCAGCGGCTCTTCATTCAGAAGGAGACACGTATTCAATGGCCATAACATATGCACATATTAAAGCGGCTAATCAGAACACATTACCGGTTCCCTATGCACAGGAAAATCAGCTCTTTTCACCTTCAATGAATGACTCATTGATTGTCACCTTTCAGGAGACAACTACATCACAAAATAGAATCCAGTCCTTGTGGAAGCACACGGTCACCATTTATAATATCTAGGGCTAGTGCAAGGTTTTTTGACACCCTAGGCTAAACCTAATTTTGGCGCCCCCCCATTAGCTCCGCCCCTGACTCCACAATCTTTGCCCTGCCCATGTATATGGTGGAGGTGGCATGGTGGAGATTTTTGCACCACCTCTCCACCTATTTCTTCAGCCGTGGTCCACAGGCCCGCACCTCCTCCTCTGGACCCGGCCTGAAGACAAATAATAGCGGCACCAGTTCGCTTCCTCACGCCAGCCATGGTCTGCAGGTATATGGATAGGCTAGGGTAGTATACGGACAGGCTAGGATAGTATACGGACAGGCTAGGGTAGTATATGGACAGGCTAGGGTCAGGGCTGTCTTTAATATTTCTTGGACCCTGGGCAAATATTTTCCTATGCCCCCCCTTGCCCAGTGCCAAACACCCCCCCCCCATGCAATTTTTCTCTCCACCTGGTCCTGAGGCATACGATAAATGTCAGCTTTACTCAAATTCAGTTTACTGCAGCAGATCAGGAAGCAGTTGTGATTGGTTGCAGAGGTTTTAGCACACATAACAGCTCAATGGTTAGGTGCTAGAGGTTACAGCACATTTCTGCTCACTGGCTGGTTGCTAAAGGTTACTGCACATCCTTACCACTCAGCCATTGCTAGACGTTACTACACATCATTAGCTCTCACCCTTTGGTTGCTAGAGGTTATGAACATCCTTACTGTTTACTGATTGGTTGCTAGAGGCTACTGCACATCATTAGTGCTCATCCATTGGTTGCTAGAGATTACTACACATTCTTACCGCTCCCTCTCATAGATTGGTTGCTAGAGGTTACTGAACATCATTACCACTCACTGATTGGTCACTAGTGGTTACAGCACATCATTATTGCTCACCCATTGGTTGCTAGAGGTTATGGCAAATCCCTACTGCTCCTGCTCGCTGACTGATTGCTAAGGCCCCAGATCCCTCCTCTGCACTTAAAAGCATTCAAAACACCAAGATCGATCAGATCAAATTTTTTTTCATATTTTAAAAATATTTACATTAGGGTAACCCGGAAGCGATGTGACACCATAGATCCCAGTAAAGTTGACCTGCTCTGTGTTGGGCTTTATGATCAGCCGGTGCAAGCACCGGCTGGTTGATCAGGACAGCCAGTGGGACGGGGGATCCTGGTCAAGTGTTGGAAGGCAGCGGGAGGAGGGGGGGCACATCCTTTTCTGCTGTTTGTAAAAGCAATCCAGCAGCTAGTTAGCCACTAGGCTTGCTTTTATAAGAAAGCCAACCTCTGGCCTCAAAAAACTGTACTGGCTGGAGGCATCATCCCAATATAACTACTTGAAGTCTAGCGATGTACCGGTACATCGCTGGTCAGCAAGCAGATATTCCAGAATTCCAATCCTCAGCTATTTCCATAGTTGGACTTTGAGTTCTGGCAATACAGAAGCAGTTTCGAAAGAAGAGAAAAAGGAGAACCTGGTGCAAAAAATGACTACTGAACCGAGACCAGTTCTCTTATATGTCACTGTTGAGAGAATTGCACGAGAACACTCCTGATGATTTCCGAAATTATTCAAGAACGACTGATGATTGCTTCAATCTACTCCTGACTGCAGTGAAGCCACACATCACCAAGCAGAACACTTTTCTGCGAGATGCAATAAGCGCAGAACGGAGGTTGATTGGCACGTTGCGTTACCTGGCCTCAGGGAAAAGCCTACTGGATCTGAAATTTACTACTGGCAAAGCCCAAGGACTAATAAATCCCTGCAGAGCGATCATCAAAGTCCTACAGGAGGACTACATAAAGGTATAGTGCTTTAAATTAAAATAAAAATATATTAGTTTAAATATTTTATTTCTGCTAGCGTCTACCTGAAGTTCTAGATGAAAAAGTTGTCTTGGCTGCAATATTCATGTCTTTACCTTGTATCAGAATTCAGCATAAACCCATTTATGTTTTTCACGTGCCTTCATACTTCTTTTTAGTTTCCATCAAATTCTGCGGAGTGGAACGAAATCGCCGGATTAACGAACACTGGCATTTCCCACATTGTGGTGGATCTATAGATGGTAAGCACGTAAGACTAAGCCCTCCACTAAATTCACAGTCCTATTATTACCTAACTAGAAGGGATTCTTCAGTATAATTTTGCTGGCTGTGGTAAATGAGAACTATGAATACATCTCCAGATGTTCGCGTTGAAAGCGGAAGCGATGTAACGTGGGACGGTAGGCGGCATAGACTTCAAACATACAAAAAACACGGGGAAAACCAAACTGGATTATTGATGGCCATGGCCTTGTTTATTGGTTTTCACAACTATAAACTATTAACAAGCAGGGGCGTAACTATAGGGGGTGCAGCAGTCGTGACCGCAACTGGGCCCTGTGATGCAGGGGGCCCATGCAGCCCCCTCTACATATGGCCGGCAGCAGCATAGGCAGCTAGCACACACTATTACATACCCCCTCCTGGGGACAGGGACCCCTTCTCACGTTGGGACAGGGACCCCCACCTGCCCTGGGGACAGGGACCCCCTCTCACCTGGGGGCAGTAACTTCATCTGCCCTGGAGAAAAGGACCTCATCTCTTCTGGGGACGGGGACCTAATCCTGCCTGGGGACAGTCCCCCAATGGGGCACCTAAAAATTTAAAAAAATAAATAAATAAAAACTACTGATACCAGTTGTGGAACTACAGGGCTCACAAAGGTCATACCTGTGACCACGCCCTGGAGTTCCACCGCCAGACTCGGAGGGAAGGGCCCTGGCTGGGGTTCAGGGGGGCCCTTCATGGTTTCTTGCATCGGGGCCCTGAAGGTTCTAGTTACGCCACTGTTAACAAGTCTCGCCTTCCCCTGGGTGCCGCATTTGCCAGACCTCAATATCATAGAGCCACTATGGTCAATTTTGTAGAACAAGGTTCGGGCTTGTTTTCCACCAAGGACTGGTATTTTTCTTGGCATGAAGAGTGGTATCAGATTCCATTATCCACCATCCAAGACTTATATTTGTCAATTCCCAGTAGAATTCAGGCTGTCTTGGATGCCAAAAGCGATCAAACACCATTTTTGATCATGATTTTGTTCTTTTATCTGGTGTTTCCATATTCTTGTCCAACCCCTGTACCTCTATATTTTGAAGAATGGGTGCAATTCTGATGGAGGTGTTATTAAGCAGACAGAATTTTATAAAGGGATACACAATGGAATCCTAAACCTGCCCAAATGTGAGGACAACATCGAAGGCCTGAACTTTGTCTTCACCACCAGACTTGAACTCTCCAGTCCAGGAGTCGTCCTACTCTTTGCTTCTGGTTAACAGTCCTGGGGCCGATGGTAGGCTTTTTCAAGGCAGTCCCATTTATTCAATTCTACTCTAGAACCCTAAATGCAGTCATCGTGGCAAGTCAATTCAGTCTCTAGACAAACCAGGTTGTCTCTGGGCTGGTGGCTCAGAAATACAGGAGTTGGAGATATGCTTTATCCCAAGCTCTTGGAAGATGTTCACAACAAATGGCAGCCTGGTGGGCTAGGAAGGAATCCTTGGCATCTTGTCAAGTGCAGGAGACTTAGTCCTCAGAGCAGCCATTCTCAAACAGGGTTCCTCCAGTGTTGGCTATGGGTTCCTTGAGCTGTGGCTAACTGTACTCCCATCTGATGGTGCCGGCATAGTACCAGGACCAATGCTAATGGTAGCCAGTGGCATGACTGCATGGGGGGGAGGGGTTATTATCGCCAGCCCTCTAATGGTAGCATTCTTCTGATTTACCACCACCAATATAAGGGGCATTTTCCCAAGTCCCAAGGAACTGATGAGGGCTGTCTTTAATATAGATTGGACTCTGGGCAAACTTTTCCTTGGCCCATCCCCCTGCAATTTAACTCTCCACCACAAGCACATTTATGTACCCCCAGCACACCAACGCACCCCCAGCACATCTCTGTACTCCCAGCACATCTCTGTACCCCCAGCACATCTCTGTACCCCCAGCACATCTCTGTACCCCCAGCACAGCTCTGTACCCCCAGCACATCTCTGTAGCCACATCACATCTCTGTACCCACATCACATCTCTGTACCCCCAGCACATCTCTGTACCCCCAGCACATCTCTGTACCCCCAGCACATCTCTGTACCCCCAGCACATCTCTGTACTCCCAGCACATCTCTGTACCCCCAGCACATCTCTGTACCCCCAGCACATCTCTGTACCCCCAGCACATCTCTGTACTCCCAGCACATCTCTGTACCCCCAGCACATCTCTGTACCCCCAGCACATCTCTGTACCCCCAGCACATCTCTGTACTCCCAGCACAACTCTTTATCTCAAGTAAAATCAAAGTACCTTCAAGCATAACTTTGTACCTAGAAGGCTGCTTTTGCACCCTTAGCACATCTTGGCACTTTTCCATATCCACCAGCACATCTTCGTACACTCTTGCACACCTCTGCACCTCTCAGCCTCCTCTGTAAGCCCCAGCACACCTTTTACCCCCAACACACCTCCCTACCCCCATCAAGTCTTTGCTCCCCCCACCTCACTTAGTGATCAATATATATCAATGTGAGTTTTCCTCTGGACACATAATGGCTTCTTCTGAGAATTCCGTATTTGTTAGGGCAATGAATGGGCTTTATTGTAGGGATGAGCATTTATTTCACTTCTCCTGGTTAGAGGCTAGAGACCTGTAATATAATAAATTAAGTTGTTGTTCTGTGAAAAGCGCGCTGAGTTAATCGCAGTCTTGCGGTATAGGATCAGAAATGGCGGGGTAATGATGAAAAACTTGTTTGTACTATTTGCTGGAAGCACTTTAAGTCCTGTTGTGTTTGTAACTTGTATTATTACATAAATGCTTGGAGCGTAATCATCTATTGTGTTTCCAGGTTGGGGATTTGAGTGCTGCACTAATTTGCTGTAGAGAATGTCCGCTACTAAGAATCTGCTAGAATGAGCAATGTACAAAAGAGCCTTAGTGTGATTCACATAGTGTAATCATTATCTCCGGGCAGATATAAAAGACACAAATGAATGCAGCCCTGTTTTATGAAATACACTATATTGTCAAAAGTATTGGGACGCCTGCCTTTTACGCGCATTACCTTTAATGGCAGCCCAGTCTTAGTCCGTAGGGTTCAATATTGAGTTTTCCAGAAGAGCATTTGTGAGGTCAGACACTGATGTTGGACAAGAAGAGTTGAGTGCAGGCCAGTCAAGTTCCTCCACCCCAAACTCGCTCATCCATGACCTTTATGGACCTTGCTTTGTGCACTGGTCCACTTGTGACCTTAACTAACTTTACAGTTTAGCACCTTTAAAGTCCCGGGGTTTTGTCTCAAAACTCCAGTGTCCTTTCCTGCTTTGTTTATAATGCATGGGTGCTTAAAGCGGGAGTCCGCCGGGAGTTCCGCCGCTTTTTTTTTTTTTAAAAAGCCAGCAGCTACAAATACTGCAGCTGCTGACTTTTAAAATAAGGACACTTACCCGCCCAGCGCGCGCCGCGATGTCGGCACCCGAAGCCGATCTCTCGATCGTCTCTCGGGTGCTGCCGCCGCCATCTTGGGTATGGGTATCAGGAAGTGGAGCCTTTCGGCTTCATTTCCCGGTTCCCTACTGCGCATGCGCGAGTCGCGCTGCGCAATAAAGATGGACCCCGCTATGGGCAGCTGTCTCTCAGACGTCGCGTTGTGTAGAACAGAAGGAAACAGCTTATAAGATATTGCTTTTCTGGTATAGAACGCCTGAAATTCTACATAAATATGACCCCACGGCCCCTGCGGTCTGTTGGAGATGCCGAGGAGATACAGGTTCTCATTTTCATATTTTCTGGGAATGCCCACTGATTAGCCCATTCTGGCTGACAATACAGTCTTTCATCCAAGACTTGTTTGAGATTTCCCTCCCACTAGATCCTCTGTACTTCCTATTAGGGTTACCGATTCCTGGACTTTCTAAACATGCTCAGAAGCTCGCCACCTTCATTTTACTAGCGGCTAAAAGAGCCATCCCTACACGGTGGTTATCTCATATTCCGCCCGATCTCACCCAGGTTTTGCAGAACTTAGAACATATCAGCCGTATGGAAAAGCTTACAGCCATAGTCCACGATACTATGCCCCAGTTCTCTAAGATTTGGGATCTGTGGAACCGCTCCAAACTGAATACTGCTGCGTAATTCAGATTACTACTCCACGCCTTCTTACGATGAATTTAAATGCTCAAATTAATCGACCAAACCATGTCATATAATTCTGAAAGGGAGAAATTCCCACGCCCCCGGCTCACTGAGACTTGGTTATTTGAAAGTGGCATTTACGGATCTGTACTGCAAATAACTGATAATCTTTTGAAGACATAATAAATATGCTGAACTATTATGCCCCACCCTCCTTCTTCCCCCCCCCCTTTTCCTTCTCTTTTTTTTTTTCCTCTCTTCTCCCTTCCACCCTTCTCCCCCCCTTCCCTTGTTTTGTCTCATATGTCAAACTTACTGTTTCTATGAACACTTGTACAAGCGTAAGATACTGTATTCTTGTTATCTTTCTATTTTCAATAAAAAATACAATTTAAAAAAAAAAAAGATGGACCCCGCTGCCTCTGGGATCTGTGTGTTTCCCAGCAGGCAGCAGGGGAATTTCGGAAAGGGGCGTAGATTCTGCAGAATCTACGCCCCTTTCCGCAGAGAGCTATCCCGGAAGTGGGTGCAGATACCTGTACTGTACAGGTACCTGCACCCCCCTCCCCCCTGAAAGGTGCCAATTGTGGCGCCGGAGGGGGGGGAGGATTCCAATGAGCGGAAGGTCCACTTTAGGGTGGACCTCCGCTTTAATGTTGGAGGACGTGCATGACCTCAGTGGTGGGCTATCGGTGGGTGAAGATTATACGAGGTGCATGCCATCATCGGTGGGCCATCGGCGGGTGGATGATGGAGAAGGGAAAAAGTCAGCTGTTGATGACTTCTTTTTTCAATGGTGGTGCAGGTTTCCAACCAGCAGGGGACACAGATTGGACAAACCTTGCAAGGAAGAGGCAGTTAAGTATTGCTAATTACTAGTAGTAGTTAAAAGGATTAGTAGGGTAGCCTGGTTAGTAAGTTGGCCTGCTTTAGATTTTTGCAAGCTCTAAATTGGAGCTTACACAGATAGGACTGGCAACGATCAACAGAGTGCAGGGAAGTTATCAGTAGGTGAGGGTTCTTCTTTCACAAGAAGCTGTCAAATGATGGTCTTCTTAAAATGTAAGTGTAGTTTGAGGAGTCATTACAACAATATTACATTTTAATAATCTTGGGATCCAAGGGAGCTCCATAAGGATGGATTAGAGGACTAACACAGTGGAGAGTACTCCCAGGCACCACATAATCCCAGCACCACAGCAAGGCCTTTCCCTTGGAAATGTTGTAGGGCAGGCAGGCTGTGTTCAATTTATATTGACTGGAATTTTTATTATAGGAGATGAATGCCATGGAGAATTCCTGGGAATCTTACCTACAGATGAACTTTTGTGTAGATGGACTCCCTTACATAGCTGAGTTCCATCAATCATATCCTCATCATATGTCATATCCCGAGTATGTGATAGAGCTATAAACCCCCACATCTCTACAAGAAATTCCATATTTGCTATATTTTCTAGTGCAGCATTCTGTTACATACCATTTGTGGTTGTTTTTTTAGGACTATGGGGGCCCATCCACACCATACTATGGGGGCCCATCCACACCATAGTACTGCAGTCACACACAATATGTGCATTGATTGGTTTTGAATGGCACCCCGCAGTGTGCCTGTGTGTTGTGCTGCATCAGCTAAAATATGGCGAGTGCAGTATCTCACAAAAGTCAGTACACCCCTCACATGTTTGTAAATATTTTCCACTCTACCTACACCAACTATAGTCTAGATTTTTTATTATATATATATATATACACACACATATACAAATATTTTTTATATAAATATATATATATACACACACACACACACACACACACACATACAAATATTTTTTTTATATATATATATATATATATATATATATATACACACACACACACACACACACACACACACACACACACACACACACACACACAGTATCTCACAAAAGTAAGTACACCCCTCACATATTTGTAAATATTTTCTTCTATCTTTTCATGTGACAATACTGAAGAAATGACACTTGTCTACAATGTAAAGTAGTGAGTGTACAGCTTGTATAACAGTGTAAATTTCCTGTCCCCTCAAAATAACTCAACACACAGCCATTAATGTCTGAACCACTGGCAACAAACGTCAGTACACCCCCTAAGTGAAAATGTCCAAATTGGGCCCAAAGTGTCAATATTTTGTGTGGCCGCCATTATTTCCGAGCACTGTCTTAACCCTCTTGGGCATGGAGGTCACCAGAGCTTCACAGGTCGCCACTGGAGTCCTCTTCCAATCCTCCATGATGACATCACGGTGCTGGTGGATGTTAGAGACCTTGTGCTCCTCCACCTTCCATTTGAGGATGTCCCACAGATGATCAATAGGGTTTAGGTCTGGAGACATGCTTGGCCAGTTCATCACCTTTACCCTCAGCTTCTTTAGCAAGGCAGTGGTCGTCTTGGAGGTGTGTTTGGGGTGGTTATCATGTTGGAATACTGCCCTGTGGCCCAGTCTCTGAAGGGAGGGGATCATGCTCTGCTTCAGTATGTCACAGTACATGTTGGCATTCATGGTCCCCTCAATGATCTGTAGCCCCCCAGTGCCGGCAGCACTCATGCAGCCCCAGACCATGACACTCCCACCACCATGTCTCATCAGACCACAGGACATGATTTCAGTAATCCATGTCCTTAGTCTGCTTGTCTTCAGCAAACTGTTTGTGGTTTTTCTTGTGTATCATCTTTAGAAGAGGCTTCTTTCTGGGACGACAGCCATACAGACATACCCCAGTGTCTATTGAGCCAAGGAGGAGGTGACAATTTTGGGAACTGCCTACATATTCACTACACGATTTCTACCCCTGCAGGGGGTGTGCGGCGTATGGTCTGAGCACTGACAGGCTGACCCCCCCCCCCACTCCTTCAACCTCTGCAGCAATGCTGGTGGAATTCATACATCTATTTCCCAAAGACAACCTCTGGATATGATGCTGAGCACGTGACCTCAACTTCTTTGGTGGACCATGGTGAGGCCTGTTCTGAGTGGAGCCTGTCCTGTTATACCGCTGTATGGCCTTGGCCACCGTGCTGCAGCTCAGTTTCAGGGTCTTGGCAATCTTCTTATAGCCTAGGCCATCTTTATGTAGAGCAACAATTCTTTTTTTTCAGATCCTCAGAGAGTTCTTTGCCATGAGGTGCCATGTTGAACTTCCAGTGACCAGTATGAGAGAGTGAGAGCGATAACACCAAATTTAACACACCTGCTCCCCATTCACATCTGAGACCTTGTAACACTAACGAGTCACATGACACCGGGGGAGGGAAAATGGCTAATTAGACCCAATTTGGACATTTTCACTTAGGGGTGTACTCACTTTTGTTGCCAGTGGTTTAGACATTAATGGCTGTGTGTTGAGTTATTTTGAGGGGACGGCAAATTTACACTGTTATACAAGCTGTACACTCACTACTTTACATTGTAGACAAAGTGTCATTTCTTCAGTGTTGTCACATGAAAAGATGAGAAGAAAATATTTACAAAAATGAGAGGGGTGTACTTACTTTTGTGAGATACTGCTGTGAGCTCTGGTGTGTTGGCAACCCATTCACAGTGAATTATTCATAACAGACATTGACTTTTGTGAATGTGCCCTAAAACTATTTGACAAATATGAAATTGCACATAGATTTTTTTTTTATTTTTTCCATATTTACCACTTCTACCCAACAGGGGGCGAGCTCTAGGCAGAAGCAACAGCTTGTGCTGAAGTAGCCCTGAACAGCAGAAGAGATCAGATTACAAAGTTTGCTGACTGATGCAGATTGGGCCCTTGGGGCTTAGTCAGTTAAGAAAATAAGGGACAAGTGTTGTGGTTTTGCCCTTTTTTTTTTTTTTTTTTTATTATCCATAGGGTGAAAAATTACTTCTTTTTTTTTCTAATGAATTTCATGTTAGTATTAAATTTTATTCTTTTATGTTTTTCTGGCAGCATGTAAAACTGATAAGAAAAAGCGGCTAACCTTTTTTTAGCATTTATAACTTTTTGCTTTTTTTCCCCCCAAACTTTGCAGGCTTTACCTGACCCCGATGAGGTACAAAGCTGGCTGCTTACAGTGCTCAATACCTCAAGCTGCAACTTACACGGTGACTCCACCCCTTATCGGTTTCCATCTTCCAAGATTTCTGTCATACAAATCGTGCCTGCAGGTAGGCAGCTTACTGCGGTGTCATTTCCTTTAATAACCCACAGTGCTCAGGAAATCCTTTTTCATGTATCAAAGTAGATGTAAACCCAATCGGTAAAATCTCATGGAAGCTATAACGTGTTAATGTCATTTTCAAAAGCTGATTTCAATCTTTTAAAATCTGCAGTTCCTATTAAAATAATCCCCAGTGATCCTGGCAAGTGCAATGTTTCGGAGCTGCGCAGGACCCCTTCGTCAGACCCCTTCGTCAGGCATGCGACCAGGAGGCACAGGTGCGGGGTCCAGCGTTACTGCCTGCAGGCTGAAATATGTTGGACAGGGCTGAACACCCGAAGTGGTGAGAGTATGTAAAATAAATAAATAAAATGAAGGAAGAGTCAATGGACGACGAGCGCGCTAATTACTGCATTCCTAGTCCACTGAGAACCACAAATCTGTCTGTCCCGGTGGCAGATGGGACTTGTAGTTTATCCATTCTCAGGACCCCATAAAAGAATGATGTGGCATTGTGGACAGAGCCTGATGTGAGGGTGGGGGGTTAACCGATTTCCAACTCACATACATTTAGTGCGGTGGGGTGGCAGCTCTGCGCAGAATCACGTACTGGTATGTGATCTGACATTTCCGGGCCTGGGGAGCGCACGCACCACCAGCGCCCCGCTCTCGATGTGATTGGATGCAGCTGGAGCCAATCAGCGGGTCTGGCAGAATCAATGTCTGCCCAGACCTGAGGATCATTTGGGACACAAGCAGAACTAATCCTGACCCCAACTCCTAATCCTAACCCCAACTCCTAATCCTAACCCCAACTCCTAACCCCAACTCCTAATCCTAACCCCAACTCCTAATCCTAACCCCAACTCCTAACCCTAAGCCTAACCCCAACCCCTAATCCTAACCCCAACTCCTAATCCTAACCCCAACTCCTAATCCTAACCCCAACTCCTAATCCTAACCCCAACTCCTAATCCTAACCCTAAGCCTAACCCCAACCCCTAATCCTAACCCCAACCCCTAATCCTAACCCCAACCCCTAATCCTAACCCCAACTCCTACTCCTAACCCCAACCCCTAATCCTAACCCCAACCCCTAATCCTAACCCCAACCCCTAATCCTAACCCCAGCTCCTAATCCTAACCCCAACTCCTACTCCTAACCCCAACCCCTAATTCTAACCCCAAGTCCTAATCCTAACCCCTAATCCTAACCCCAACCCCTAATCCTAACCCCAACCCCTAATCCTAACCCCAACCCCTAATTCTAACCCCGACTCCTAATCCTAACTTCAACCCCTAATCCTAACCCCAAATCCTAATCCTAACACCAACTCCTAATCCTAACCCCAACCCCTAACCCTAACCCCAACCCCTAACCCTAACCCCAACTCCGAATACTAACCCTAACCCCAACCCCTAACCCCAACTTCTAATCCTAAACCCAACCCCTAACCCTAACCCCAACTCTGAATATTAACCCCAAATCCTAACCCCAACCCCTAATCCTAACCCCAACCCCAACTCCTAATCCTAACCCCAACCACAACTCCTAATCCTAACCCCAACCACAACTCCTAATATTAACCCCAAATCCAAATCCTAACCCTAACCCCAACTCCTAATCCTAACCCCAACCCCTAACCCTAACTCCTAATCCCAACTCCTAACCCCAACCCCTAACCCTAACTCCTAATCCTAACCCCAACTCCTAACCCCAACCCCTAACCCTAACTCCTAATCCTAACCCCAACTCTCAAAGACGCTACGGTCAGGTGCGAATGTAGTCTTAATCTGAAAGTTCAATTGAGATTTTCTTTCTTTTTGTACTAAGGCACAGAGCAGTGTGCAGTACGTACAAGGTCATCGTCTTTCCCTTATATTGGATAAACAAATGCCATGAAGACCAGTTACCGCTTGAAAGCCTTTCCTTTCATTAGCCGTGCCGAGTACTTATCCATTTTACAGACAAGAATTGCTTAAAGCATTTTTCTTTATAAGAGCTTGACTTAGTTTGCTAAAACACTTCATATCTTCAAACAGTTGCCATTTTTTAGTTTGAGAAATCCTTGCTTTTCACCTTTCTTTCATCTTTTGTTGCATCTCAGTTAGAGCTGCACGATTCGGGATAAAATGGGAATCACTATTTATTTATTTTTTGCTTAGAATAAAGATCGGGATTCTCTCACGATTCTCTCACGATTCTCTCACGACTCTCTCACGATTCTCTCACGATTCTCTCACGACTCTCTCACGACTCTCTCACGACTCTCTCACGACTCTCTCACGATTCTCTCACGATTCTCTCACGATTCTCTCACGACTCTCTCACGATTCTCTCACGATTCTCTCACGACTCTCTCACGACTCTCTCACGACTCTCTCACGACTCTCTCACGACTCTCTCACGATTCTATCACGATTCTCTCACGATTCTCTCACGATTCTATCACGATTCTCTCACGACTCTCTCACGACTCTATCACGATTCTCTCACGATTCTCTCACGACTCTCTCACGATTCTCTCACGACTCTCTCACGACTCTCTCACGATTCTCTCACGACTCTCTCACAATTCTCTCACGATTCTCTCACGATTCTCTCACGATTCTCTCACGACTCTCTCACGATTCTCTCACGATTCTCTCACGACTCTCTCACGACTCTCTCACGATTCTCTCACCACTCTCTCACGACTCTCTCACGATTCTCTCACGATTCTCTCACGACTCTCTCACGATTCTATCACGATTCTCTCACGATTCTCTCACGACTCTCTCACGATTCTATCACGATTCTCTCACGATTCTCTCACGACTCTCTCACGATTCTCTCACGATTCTCTCACGACTCTCTCACGACTCTCTCACGATTCTCTCACGATTCTCTCACGATTCTCTCACGACTCTCTCACGACTCTCTCACGATTCTATCACGATTCTCTCACGATTCTCTCACGACTCTCTCACGACTCTCTCACGATTCTCTCACGACTCTCTCACGATTCTCTCACGATTCTCTCACGACTCTCTCACGACTCTCTCACGACTCTCTCACGATTCTCTCACGACTCTCTCACGACTCTCTCACGACTCTCTCACGACTCTCTCACGATTCTCTCACGACTCTCTCACGATTCTCTCACGACTCTCTCACGACTCTCTCACGACTCTCTCACGATTCTCTCACGACTCTCTCACGATTCTCTCACGACTCTCTCACGACTCTCTCACGATTCTATCACGATTCTCTCACGACTCTCTCACGACTCTCTCACGACTCTCTCACGACTCTCTCACGATTCTATCACGATTCTCTCACGATTCTCTCACGATTCTCGGCGTAACATCATCTTTCACATTATACAAATGAATTGGGCTAACTTTACTGTTTTTTTATATTTTTATTTTTTATTTATTAAAGTGTATTTCCCCCAAAAATTACTTTTGAATAACCCCTACAGTGTGACATAAAATATTGCAACGACCACCACTTTAATCTCTGTGGTTCTACAAAAAAAAAATATATATATATATATATATATATATATATATATATATATATATATATATATATATATATATATAATGTTTGGGGGGTTCTAGCAAACAATACTGATTTTAACTTGTAAGCAGCAAGTGTCAGAAAAAGGCTTAGCCTTTAATTGGTTAAAGAGGACCTGCAGTCTGCTCACATAATTTTGTAATAAAAACATCTTTGCCATTCTGAAGCTTCCCTCCAACCACTTTCCATATTATTTTATAAATACTGTGATTCTGTACTTGTCAAATATTCTGCAGAAATCTCCCTCCACTGAGTCTGGCTGCAGCCATTTTAACTGTGGGCAGCTGAAGCTGCTGCCTGATCACATCCTGGATTTACACAGAGGCACACCTCCAGCTCTGCAGCTCTCATTGGCCCTCTTATGACTCCCCCCCCCCTTCCTGGCAAACTTTCAGGAGAGTGAGTGAGAAAGCTGTGCATGATGTCATAAGCCTAGACTAATGACCAGACAAGAAACAGGAAGTGGGCTGCATAAGGTATTTACTGGCAGAAAAAAATGTTTTACGATCCAAAGTTAAAAGATATCTAAAGGCTTGTTTTAAAAAACAAAAACAAAAAACAAACATGTTATACTTACCTCCTCTGTGCAGTTGGTTTTGCACAAAGTGGCCCTGATTCCCCTCTTCTGGGGTCCCTCAGTGGCACTCCTGGCTCCTCCTCTTCTTGAGTGCTCCGCCCTCCCTCGAGGCACTCCTGCTGTGCCCATTGACACAGACAGCGGGGCTCGGCCCCACCCCCCCCAGCTACGATATCGTTGGATTTGATTGACTGCAGCAGGAGCCAATGGCTGCACTGCTATCAATCTATCTAATCAAGACTAGAGACACCGGCTGGAGCTGGGGAGCTCGTCCTCATCACTGGAAAGACTGGGTTCAGGTAAGTAAAAAGGGGGCTCCGGGGTGCTGCATCACAGGAGGTTTTTCCCCTTAATGCAGTGGTCATCATCCCTGTCCTCAGGGCCCACTAACAGGCCAGGTTTGCAAGATAACTGAAATCCATCACAGGTGATCTCATTTGCTGCTCAGTGATTGCAGTATTCTAGTCTGCATCTCCCCCAAGGTAATACATAAAACCTGGCCTGTTAGTGGGCCCTGAGGACTGGAGTTGATGACCACTGCCATAATGCATAGAATGCATTAAGGGGAAAAACCTCGAAGGGTTTACAACCCCTTGAAAACATCAAGGTCAGAAGATATAATAGATGGAAAGTTGAATGATGGAAGTTCCGCTTTAAACTGACCTCATTCGCAGACTGAAGTTCATCCCTTTGATCTAGAATCAAATGATACAATGTTTCTTTTTATCTCTCATGTTGTGATGAACTTTGCTGGTTGCCTTTTTTTTTTTTTTCTAAGCTGGGAACGGCTCTGCACTTGTTACATGAATCATGGAAATGCTGGATTAAGATCGTAAAGGGGAGGTTGGATTGAGATGGCAATTTTTTTTTAACGATTACTCGTGCAACTCTAATCTCAGTGCTGCTAATTTCTAAGCTGCGCCTTTGCAGCCATGTCTTGTCTACATGCACTCCAGCAAAGGTTGTATAGCAAGGACGGGTTTCACTGCTGGGTGACTGGAGGACCGTGCCTGTGCAATGTGTGGGAAAATGTCCTCTTTTAATCTCCATCGGAAGCCAGGGTGACAACTGGGACACAGGGAGAGAGTGTTGTCACCCCATAACAGAATTCGCCTGAAGAAGGATCCTCGTGGCAGGATCACCACAGATTATTCAATGTAAGATGCAGATGTAAAAAGGTCCTTAAAGCGGAGGTCCACCCTAAATTGTACCTTCCGCTCATTGGAACCCTCCCCCCCTCCGGCGCCACAATTGGCACCTTTCAGGGGGGAGGGGGGTGCAGGTACCTGTACAGTACAGGTATCTGCACCCACTTCCGGCATAGATATCTGCGGAAAGGGGCCTAGATTACGCCCCTTTCCGAAAGTCCCCCGTTGCCTGCTGGGAAACACACGGATCCCAGAGACATCGGGTCCATCCTTATTGCGCAGCGCGACTCGCGCATGCGCAGTAGGGAACCGGGAAATGAAGCCGAAAGGCTCCACTTCCTGATTCCCATACCTAAGATGGCGGCGGCAGCACCCGAGAGACGATCGAGAGATCGGCTTCGGGTGCCGACATCGCGGGCGCGCTGGGCGGGTAAGTGTCACTATTTTAAAAGTCAGCAGCTGCAGTATTTGTAGCTGCTGGGTTTTAAAAAAAACAAATGGCGGGACTCCCGCTTTAAAGACATGGATGAGCGAGTTTGGGGTGGAGGAACTTGACTGCTCTGCACAGAGTTCTGACCTCAACCCGATAGAACACCTTTGGGATGAATTAGAGCGGAGACTGTGAGCCAGACCTTCTCATCCACATCAGTGCTTGACCTCACAATAGTGCTTTTGGAAGAATGGTCAAACATTCCCCATAGACACACTCCTTGTGGACCTTGTGGACGGCCTTCCCAGAAGAGTTGAAGCTGTTATAGCTGCAAAGGGCGGAGCCAACTCAATATTAAACCCTACAGACTAAGACTGGGATGACATTAAAGCTCACTGGCTGTGCTTGACTGCAGTGGAAACCAATGGCTCCCACTGCTGTGTCTCAGCCAGTGAGGAGACAGAGATGTGGGAGAGCAGTCGCTCTCGTGCACATCGCTGGATCGGGCTTGGGTAAGTATTAGGGGGAGGGGCTACATACTGAAAACCTTCAACCTTTACGACTACTTTCAGGCTAAATGTCCAGAGTTGGGCCAACTTGTCAAAATATTTTTTCTGGGCAGTTGAACGTTATATCTCGGTCATGGATCCAGTGCAAGAGCAAGAGCATGCTGAGGAGGTCATCCCTGTTCACATGACTGCACTGAGCCTTGATTGTTGGGCCTCGCCTTCCTGTACATTTTATGATGCTTTCATATGATTAGTTTTGACTTTTTTTCCTTATTTTATGGATTTTTTTTTTATTGGCTTTATGATCTTTCCCTTTTCTGTCCTAGTGACACGATTGGTAGACTAGCTATACAAGTAAGATGGCGGCCATGATTGTTGAATTTCACCTTGCTAGTCTGGGTGTTCTCTACATTCCATTTTATGATGCTTTCATATGATGATGCTTTGATGATTAGTTTTGGCTTTTTCCCTTATTTAATTGATTTTTGAATGGCTTTATGATCTTTTCCTTTTCTGTCCTAGTGACACGATTGGTAGACTAGCTATAAAAGTAAGATGGCGGCCATGTGACCTGACTACCTTTATGATTGTCGGTAGTGAATGTGCATGTTATCCATGGGGGCCGACGTCTCTAGGACTGGCCTTGTTTTTCGGGAAACAATCATCCAGGAAAATCTATTTAATGGGATTTATTCAACAGGCCAGAGGGTGACTGCAGGGGACGCGGTGTCTCCATCAATAAATATTGGTGGATTAGGTAATGGTCACCCCGTGTGCAGTCTAGACTCCTGTAGTCATGGTCGCCGACATCTGCAACTCCCACCCAGAAAACCTGAGCGTTATCGATTTATTTAATTCTTATATTACATCTCAAAACAAATGTGTTTAATATTGCTTCTAACCCGCTTTTATTGTCATTGTGTCATTTGTTTTATTGGCATAAGGGTCTCGGTTAATGGCGCTTCTCTTGCTGTAAAAAGTCTTATATAAAGTGTTTTTATTATAAATATTTTAGTATATTGTTGTTGATGTAGAAAATGTTTTTGGTCCTTGTTTTTTTTGTCTACTCAAAGGCATAAGGTAGAGACTTTGGAATAAACCCACCACTTTTCTACAACCAGGACTATTAAGCAGGTCTACCTGGTATAACGATTCCTCCATATTGAGAAGGTCCACCTGGTATAATGCCCCCTCCATATTGAGAAGGTTCACCTGGTATAATGCCCCCTCCATATTGAGAAGGTTCACCTGGTATAATGCCCCCTCCATATTGAGAAGGTCCACCTGGTATAATGCCCCCTCCATATTGAGAAGGTCCACCTGGTATAACGATCCCTCCATATTGAGAAGGTCCACCTGGTATAACGCCCCCTCCATATTGAGAAGGTCCACCTGGTATAATGCCCCCTCCATATTGAGAAGGTTCACCTGGTATAATGCCCCCTCCATATTGAGAAGGTCCACCTGGTATAACGATCCCTCCATATTGAGAAGGTCCACCTGGTATAATGCCCCCTCCATATTGAGAAGGTCCACCTGGTATAACGATCCCTCCATATTGAGAAGGTCCACCTGGTATAATGCCCCCTCCATATTGAGAAGGTCCACCTGGTATAACGATCCCTCCATATTGAGAAGGTCCACCTGGTATAACGATCCCTCCATATTGAGAAGGTCCACCTGGTATAATGCCCCCTCCATATTGAGAAGGTCCACCTGGTATAACGATCCCTCCATATTGAGAAGGTCCACCTGGTATAACGATCCCTCCATATTGAGAAGGTCCACCTGGTATAATGCCCCCTCCATATTGAGAAGGTCCACCTGGTATAACGATCCCTCCATATTGAGAAGGTCCACCTGGTATAACGATCCCTCCATATTGAGAAGGTCCACCTGGTATAACGATCCCTCCATATTGAGAAGGTTCACCTGGTATCCTCCCTTTTCATATTGAGAAGGTCCACCTGGTATAACGATCCCTCCATATTGAGAAGGTTCACCTGGTATCCTCCCTTTTCATATTGAGAAGGTTCACCTGGTATCATGCTCCTCCATTGGGAAGGTTCACCTGGTAACATGTCCCCTCTATATTGAGCGGGTTCACTAGATATCATGCCCCCGCCATATTGAGCAGGTTCACCTGGTATCGTGCCCCTCCATACTGAGCAGGTTATCATGTCCCTCCATATTGAGTATGTTCACCTGGTGTACTGCCCCCTCGATATTGAGAAGGTTCACCTGGTGTACTGCCCCCTCGATATTGAGAAGGTTCACCTGGTATACTGCCCCCTCCATATTGAGAAGGTTCACCTGGTATACTGCCCCCTCCATATTGAGAAGGTTCACCTGGTATCATGCCCCTCCATTGGGAAGGTTCACCTGGTAACATGTCCCCTCTATATTGAGCGGGTTCACTAGATATCATGCCCCCGCCATATTGAGAAGGTTCACCTGGTATAATGCCCCCTCCATATTGAGAAGGTTCATCTGGTATACTGCCCCCTCCATATTGAGAAGGTTCACCTGGTATACTGCCCCCTCCATATTGAGAAGGTTCACCTGGTATACTGCCCCCTCCATATTGAGAAGGTTCACCTGGTATACTGCCCCCTCCATATTGAGAAGGTTCACCTGGTATACTGCCCCCTCCATATTGAGAAGGTTCACCTGGTATACTGCCCCCTCCATATTGAGTTCCGAAAAGCGGAGGTTCTTTTTTTTTGTGAACCTCAGCTTTAAGTATGAATCTCCTCCTGTACCTCCATGCAGACTGTTGCTCCTCCTCTGCTCAATCTCAGCAGACTATTCCATCTAAGAGTTCTCTTACCATCACCGTGTGAAGGACAGAGACATCACTAATGGCCAGATAAAAGCAATGTTCTTAGATCTCTTTTACCTCCTGCCCAAAACTTGTTTCATCCTACACAGACTTGGTTCCTCCTGCACAAAACTTGTAGTTACTAACTGAAGTATGACACATCCTCTACTATTAGGTACTATGGGCTCACTCTGAATAAGCCCCTCTATACTGGCTCTGGATGCTCGCTGCCACTAAGCCTGAAGCCTGCAGAACCTCTCCCCGGAGGCCTACAGGGTTTAAAAGCATGTCTTCTAGGAAAATGGACTACTGTTCCCAGCCAGCCCAACTTGCAAATCACCAGCCCGAAGGCTACATCGACTTGACACAGATCCCCACAGTCTCTTTTCTGATTCAGGACTCTCCATCATCCACCGTGTGTTTGATGAAGACTCTGTGATAGCAGGGTTCCCTCACAGATTCCCTGTCACCTCCAGCCCTCCACTGTGATAACTCCGACCTTCCTACAGCCCTGAGTCCTTGATGAGAAACTTTGACTGGACCAGGCGTACTGACAGCTTCACCTGCCCCTTCTGCTCCAGGAGTTCCCCGTTATCTGACCGTATGGTGGCAGCAGGGGCGGACTTGACCATTCAGCCACTAGGGCACTGCTCGAGGACCCTGGGCCACTAGGGGACCCCATCAGGGTTGCCAGCCTCAGTAAAACCAGGGACAGTATGTAAAAATCTGTGGTTTTTTTTTACATCTGTCTCTGAAATTTTCCTTACCGGCATCCTTTTGGTCTAAAAATCCTGAGATTATAACTGCCCCACCTCTCCAGTACCTTCTCAGCCAATAGAAACAAGTCTGTGTATACTGTGTGATTGTATACTGTGTGTGTGTATACCGTGTGGCCCCATAATCTCTGATTGCCTGGGGGCCCCATAATCTCCTATTGCCCGGGGGCCCCATGAGTTGTCAGTCCGTCCCTGGGTGGCAGAGACATTGCCAATGACCGTATAGAGGCAATGTTCCCTCACAGTTCTCCCCGGGCCTCCTCCTGCGATCGGGGCCCCCCCCCCCAGATGGGGATGGCCTCCTGCTGGTGCCTAACATGCCATTCCTCACTTCAATCAGCCGACTTCTCCCCCCCCCCCCAGTGGCATATCACCTCAGCTTATATATGAGGCCCTCCCCCTGCCAATACCGATTGGGGATTGGTCAGGGCTCACACACAAGCTGCCTGCCGCTCCAGTTCTAGGCCCAACCCCTCTTCCAGAACATTCTCCTTAGAAGCAGGGAACTGAAGTACAGGTGGTCGCACCCACTGCAACTCTGACCACTCCCAGCCCCCCAGATCAAAACAGACAGGTCTAGTTTGCAGCAAAAGTCTGCTTAAATTTTCCTGTGTTGGATAACCTAGTAAAATAACTTACTAGCACCTACCTATAGGTGGTACAAATGATAATAACTGTGAGGGATGAACTGATGAAGGTCAAAGTCCATAATTGGAGTTGTAGTTAAGCAACCCTTGCAAAGGTCCAATGTCTTAGTTTACATAATATGATTTTTGGATCATGTTATGATTTTTTAACCAATCCCATTCGCTATATGCACCTTTCCTGTCCATGAAAGGAACATTTGCCTTCAAATTCCCTTTTGTGTGAAGCTCTGATTTTCATTACAATCTGGTGTGTGGGCTGCCTTGTGTCTATGTAGGTAGGCTAGTTGTGTGGGGTGCTTTGAAATTTAGGGGCCAATCAGAAAGCGATGTGGGTGAAGCCGGTGCTGGAACCCCCTTCTGTTGTCACTTTACGTTAGGCTCTTCTCGTTTCTTGGCTAGGTTAGAAGTTGGAGAAATTGCTTATGATGCTCTATAAATGTACCTGGTTTGTAGTATCCAATGGTGTCAGACAGGGAACATCACCTTCAATTCCTGCCTGGCCAGTGCTGGGACATGCAGCATGCCTCCTATAAGCAAAGGTGATGCTCCCTGCCAACCCCAGTGCCATGTTCTAGACCAGCCTTTCTCAACCTTTTCAACACAGAGGAACCCTTCAAATAGTTCTCCGGTCTCGGGGGAACCCCTGCTAAAAATTAGAAATCTACAACTCATGATACATTAGTGTGATGGTCAGTGGGAAGAATGGTCCTTACACTTGTGGTCATTGAGAAGAATGGTCCTTACACTTGTGGTCAGTGAGAAGAATGGTCCTTACACTTGTGGTCATTGAGAAGAATGGTCCTTACACTTGTGGTCATTGGGAAGAATGGTCATTACACTTGTGGTCATTGGGAAGAATGGTCCTCACACTTGTGGTCATTGGAAGAATGGTCCTCACACTTGTGGTCATTGGGAAGAATGGTCCTTACACTTGTGGTCATTGGGAAGAATGGTCCTTACACTTGTGGTCATTGGAAGAATGGTCCTCACACTTGTGGTCATTGGGAAGAATGGTCCTTACACTTGTGGTCATTGGGAAGAATGGTCCTTACACTTGTGGTCAGTGAGAAGAATGGTCCTTACATTGGTGATCAGTGGGAAGGAGGAGGAGGACACACCCAAAGAGCTCTCTGTGAGAACCACCCATTTTTCAAGCCTGGGCCTTGCCTGCTAGCTCGGCCCAGGAATAATGCCTGATCCTGGGGGAGGCCCTGAGATGGATCCCCCTGATGACACGGGGCCCAGTGAGGAGGAGGTGGAGGATCTGTCTGTGGGTCCGGGCCCTGGTATGGATGCCAGCGTTTTCAGCCTTAAGGTTGTTAATCGCTTTAGGGCGATTGGGAGAGCGGAGGAGAAACTTAAAGTTTTGAGAGTGGAGCTTAAAAACTTCAAAGCCAAATACTTCCAGGCCTGGAGTAAGAATCGCATCGCCATGAAGCCTGAGCTACAGGAATTAGAGGAAAAAGTAAAGCAGCAAACTTTATTGTTGGGAAAACTAAAAGAAAAAAGTGGAGCATTTAAAGAAAAGTTTGAAAACGAGAGAAGGTTTGTCAGCCAGTCCTCATCGTGTTCAGTGGATCAGCCTCAGCATATGGATGACCCAGGTCCATCTGCCTCTGCTCCTCTCCCCCCATGTAAGGCCTTGGAGTCGCCGGCGGCAACCAGCCAGGGGGTTGAGAGTGAGAATGGCACCCTGACCTTCATCCAGAGGATGGAATCCCCCCTGAGAGGAGACAAGCTTGTAATGTCTGATAATCCATCAGAGGTCCCTGTGGATGTGCAGAAGAATCAGCCAGGGAATGAGGATGAACCTGCACCAAATCCCCTGAACATGGATGTTGCTGCACCCGCATGTGCTGAGACCTGTAGTTCCACTACCACATTTGCTGCATGTGTTTCACACACTGTGTCTGACACCTGCAATGTGATTGCTTCACCTGAGCCTCTCTGTGTTCCAGCAGAGCTGATTGATGCTGGTGGGGGAGGGGGTCAGAATACTGCACCATGTGCAGTGGAAGCCATGGATGTGTCAGTCCAGCCTGCACTGTCCTCTGCAGAAAGTCCTGTCCCGATGGAAGAGAACAGGCCAGATGAAGATTCCACCAGCACAGCAGTGGGAACTGACACTGCTGGGAAGACCGCAGGACATGTGAATATACCAGCAAGTATTAACAATGACAGTCATGATAAAACAATGAATGTGGTGGGTGGTGGTGGTGATGGTGAAGGGGTTAATACTGCTGGGAAAAACAAAAATGACATTTCTCTCTCTGCTCAGAGGAAAGACTCATCGATTGTACAGACCAAATCTGTACAATCGATATCTGCTAAAGATGTCTCAGACAGTTCAAAACACACAAATATCTCTTCTGCTGGGAGGAATATGGGGAGTTATGCATCTGTTGTGGGGAGTCGCACCAAGGAGGGTGGGGGGAATACTGTAAATATTGGTGGTCACAATATAGGGGGGTTTGGTGGTGGGTATAGGAGGAGGAATGTGGTTCAGTTCAAGTGGGAGGGGGAGGGGACCCCACCAGTGAGGGGGAGGGTGGCAGAGTTGATTTTGGAAATGGGGTTTAAAGCTGTGGATATTTTTGCTTTGATTTGCCCAGTGGGGAGTTATGAATTTGATTTATCTTTTGTAAAACCTGAGGGGTTGGATTTATTTTGGGAGCGACATAGGAGGTGCCAGGGCCTTTCGCAGTGGAGTGGTTTGGTGCCAAAGGTGATTTCCAGGCAGCCTCTGATAAAATCGGTGACCATCCTGGTGCGTAACGAATCCATACCAGAGGCTGATTTGATAGTATGGCTACGCCGATATGGTGAGGTCCTCACTCCACTGCGGAAGGTCCTGGATGAGCATGGGATATGGACAGGGGCCTGGACGGTGTCACTAAAACTGGGGGTGCTGGGCAATGTAGTCCAACATCTGCCCTGCTCAGCTTTTCTGGGAAGAGATCGGCTGACTATTTTCTACCAGGGACAGCCCAAAGTCTGCAATAAATGTGGTGAAAAGGGCCATTTTGCCTCTACCTGCACCCGTAAAAAGTGTTCGCTATGCCAGGGTCTGGACCATTTGGCGAAAGATTGTACCCAAATTCGGTGCAATCTGTGCCAACAGCTTGGCCATCCTTACAGTAAGTGTCCAGAGGCTTTACATAACCTGCAAGGATTGGAGGCTGAGCTGCAGAGGCTGGATAAGGAGGATCAGGCCGCTGTAACTGTTGTTGTCCCTCCTGTGTCAGTTCCATCTGTTTCCCCTGGTAATGTGGTCCCTGAGTCTGTCCCTCCTGTGTCTGTTCCATCTGTTTCAGGTTCTGTTTCCCCTGGTAATGTGGTCCCTGAGTCTGTCCCTCCTGTGTCAGTTCCTTCTGTTTCAGATTCTGTTCCCTCTAGTGATGTGGTCCCTAAGTCTGTCCCCCATGTGGTTGTCCCTATTCCTGCTGTACGTAGGTCCTCCAGACTAGCGGAGGCTGCTGGGGGGGCAGGTTTAGCGGATCTTCCTTCTCAGCCTCCAGTCCCTGTCCCTCGGCAGTGCAAACGTGGTCAGGGGAATGTGGGGGTGCTGGATGGGGGTGGGGCGGATGGAAGGGTGTCCATATCCCATGTCTCACCCTCTGTTGAGGGGGATTCAGATGATGAGGGGTGGGAGACGTTTAGGAGGAAGAAAAAGAAGAAGAGGAAGACAAATAAAGTAGTTATTTCTTCCTCAGAGTCGGACCCAGGAGGGGTTCCTCCTGGTAACCCTTTTTCAGTTTTGTCAGGTGATGGGATGTCTGATTTATCTTTTTCTTTATCATCCATGGATGAGGGGGAGTCACATAGTTTGAAGAGAGCTGTTTCTGGTGATGAGAGTGTGGCAAAGGTTAAGAAACGACTACCCCAATCATCCTGATGGCAGTTCCCACTCCGATAAAGGTGGCGACCATTAATGTCGCCAGCATGAAATCTGCAAGAGCTCGTGATATTGCCTTATTTTTGCTCAGCGAGTTTGATGCCGAGATTTTATTTTTGCAAGAGACCTGGCTCAATACTTTGGCCGATGTCCATCTAGCAAAAAGGGAGTGGAGATGCGGTCCCTCCTTTTGGTCTCTTGCGGCTGAGCCCTGCAGCGGAGTTGCGGTCCTTTTTAAAACCGATATGGTAACGTGCCGGCGGGTAATTGAGGTAGAGATTGGGAGATGCATGGTCTTGGACGTCTCTGTTAGGGGGCAGGACTTGCGTCTGATTAATATCTATGGACCGCAGTCAAGATGGGGCAGGAAATGCCTCCTCACAGAGATCAAGCCCTTCCTTTTTACATCCCAGCAGGTTGTCTTTGGAGGTGATTTTAACACCATAATTAGGCCTGAAGACAGGAGAGGCTCCATAGACAGGCTGGCGTATGATAGCGTTTTTCTTAGAGATATGGTGAGACAAGCAGGCCTGGTAGATGTGCATATTAAGCACTGCCCTGGCAGCACGGGATTCACATTTCAGAGAGGGAATAGTCAGAGTAGGATAGATAGGTTTTTTTTAAAGGAGAACTCTGCTTTCTCGGCTCCTGAGTTGAGGGCGGTGGAGTTCTCTGACCACTGTATGCTGTCTGTGAATCTGAATGCCTCGGACACTCCACCCAGGGGAAGGGGTACCTGGAAACTGAATTCGGCTCTCCTGGAAGACGTAGAGGTAAGACAATCCTTTGAGGATTTTTTTCAGGCACAGGTTTCTATTCTGGACTTTTGCAGCACTAAGTCAGAGTGGTGGGAGCTTGTGAAACAAAGGGCGATTGGACTTTTCAAGGCCATAAGTAAGAAGAAGCAGCTTGGTATGTACATTGCCTACCAGCATTTGCGGAGGAAGCTTGATCGTCTTGTCTCGTATAGAGGAGATCCAGGGGAGATCTCTGAGGTGAAGTTTCTTCTTAGAAAGTGTCAATACGACCGGCATGCCTCCTTGGTTCTGGAGAGGGATTATGGAAAATATCACTCGCCTGATCCTTACCAGAACTGTAAGCAAGGCATAGCAGTTAAGACGGTCATAGGCCTGAGGGATAGTACGGGTTCTCTGGTGAAGTCCAGATCAGGGATCCTGGAGATCTTCAGATCATATTATGCAGACCTTCTGGGAAGAAAGGACCTTTGTCGGGACAAGATGGAAAGCTTTCTGGATTCTACTCCAGGATTGGGAAATGGTACATTGCCTTTGATGGATTTGACAGAACCAATTTCAGTGGATGAGGTAGTCCATGCTATAGAGAAGCTGGCTACCAAAAAATCACCTGGGCCAGATGGGTTGACAGCTGAATTCTACAAGTGTTTTAAGTCCATTCTGGCTCCCTTTTTAGCGGAGGTTTATAACAGCTGTCTAGAAGAGGGTTCGCTCCCTCCCTCCATGAGGCAATCCGCTGTGATTCTTCTGTCAAAAGGTAAAGACCCCTCAATGATTGAGAACTGGCGCCCCATCAGTCTTCTCAATGTTGATAGAAAGATCTTGGCGAAGATTCTTTTTTGGCGCTTGTCGTCAGTGGCAGGCGATTTGTTGTCCAGTCATCAGCACTGCTCGGTCCAAGGTAGAAGTACCTTTTCAGCGGTTTTAGCTGTCCGGGAGGCTTTGGAACGATGCAGGGCTGCTGGATGGAGAAAGTACTTGCTGGCATTGGATCAGGCGAAGGCTTTTGATAGAGTCAATCACGAGTACCTGTATTTGCTACTTGGTAGATACGGCCTGCAGGGGAGGTTTATAGATTGGCTGAAGACATTATATAAAGGGGCTGAGAGCTTCCCACTGGTTAATGGTTGGGTTGGACGGCCTTTTGAGGTTGGCTCTGGTGTGCGCCAGGGATGTCCTCTGAGCCCCCTGTTATATGTATTCGCAATCGACCCCTTCATAAGAAGGCTAGAGAGTGGATCTTTGTGCGGGGTGCCTTTGGGCATTGCTGGTGTGCCACCTTTGAAGGTCGTGGCCTATGCCGATGATGTGTCTGTTATTGTCTCTGGAACGGAGGAGGCGCAGGAGGTGGTCTCTATGATAGAGCAGTACACGGAGGCTTCTGGTTCTAAAGTCAACCATGAAAAGAGTGAAGTTTTCTGGATGGGTGAGGAAGGTGAAAGCTTCGAACTTCCGGATGCCTTCCCAGAGCCCCAGCAGGAAATTAAAGTGTTGGGCATCAAATTTGGTCCTGGTGACTATGGTCATCGAAATTGGGAAAGCAGGTTGGTGTGTGCCAATGCCAAAGTAGCAAGTTGGAAGAAATGGAAGCTTTCATTGAGGGAGAGGGTTGACTTGATCAAAACGTACCTGGTCCCAATTTTTTTATATGTCAGCTTCGTCTGTATCTTGCCAGTATCTCTCTATGCAAGGGTGTACAGCTGCTTTTTCCAACTGTTATGGGGAAGTAGGCTGAACCTGATCAAACGCAATGTAACTTACCTGTCTAGGCGGGAGGGTGGCCTAGGAATGGTCAACCCAATAGTTTTCTTTTCTCTGCTGTTTTTAAAGTACAATCTTGGTAACATGCTAGCAGAGAACCCGCCGGGATGGGTGGGTATTTTTCAATCTTGTTTTAGGCCTTTTCTGCGATCCTGGGAAGATGGCGGGCCAGTGAAAAGTCTGAGAGTCCGACATGGCAAGCTCCCGGCTTATGTTGCCCCGTGTCTGAAAATACTTCGGCAGTGGCAGGTGACAGTGGAGGATATCAAGTCCCTCCCCAGGAAGCTTCTGGAGAAGAGGATTTTGGGCTCTGCTTTCAGTGTGTCACTGGCCTTAAGGGATTGCCCAGGCTCTGTAATGAGGGAAGGGTTGCGTTTAATCAATTTAGAAAGAATCCCCTTGAAGTTTAGGGATCAAGCCTGGCTTGCCTTCCATGGAAGGCTCTATGTGAGAGGGAACTTGAAGCATCGCCCTGTGGATGATCGGGATTGTCCTAGAGCGGAGTGTGTTGGTAAAGTGGAGTCTATGGACCACTTTTTGCTCCAGTGTCCCTTTAACATAGAGGTGTATAAAAGGGTGGGGAGGGCTCTAGGCATCCCCTTTTTCTATCGCATGAGTTATGCGGAGTGGGTGTATGGGGCATTCCCGACTCACTGGGATTTTGATTTGGATACACTGTTTTTAGTTAGTATAGTTGTCCGTTACTTCACATGGAATGCACGGTGCCAGATTACCCTGCGGAAGAAAGTCCTCTCTGTTGAGGTGGTGGTGCACGATATTCTGGGTGAGGTTGGGAAAATTCGGGGTCTTGAGAAGGGCAGGGAGCCTCGGGCAGTCTGGATAAGGGCGTGGAGGAATATCAGACCTGCCTTTGGTGAACTGCCCATCTCTGGGTGAGGAGCTCTTTTCTTTTTCTGGTTCTTTCACTCCCTTAGCTTTTTTTGGTTAGTATCTTCTTTTTGAAGAAGGGCTGCATGCATAATGGGTACGGGATTGTTTCTTAACCTCACAAGTTTGATGTCTGGTGTAATGGTGTGAGTCGTAATAGGATTTATGTTATTGCTGTAAAGTATTTTTTTTTTTTTGGTTTGAGAGCAGTTTTGCTATATTCATTTTAATTTATGTAAATATGTATATATTTATGTATATTTATATATTGTGATTTTATGCTTAATGATTGCAAGACTTTTAATAAAGAAAAATTGGGAAGAATGGTCCTTACATTTGTGGTCATTGGGAAGAATGGTCCTTACACTTGTGGTCATTGGGAAGAATGGTCCTTACACTTGTGGTCATTGGAAGAATGGTCCTTACACTTGTGGTCATTGGGAAGAATGGTCCTTACACTTGTGGTCATTGGGAAGAATGGTCCTTACACTTGTGGTCATTGGGGAGAATGGTCCTTACACTTGTGGTCATTGGGAAGAATGGTCCTTACACTTGTGGTCATTGGGAAGAATGGTCCTTACACTTGTGGTCATTGGGAAGAATGGTCCTTACACTTGTGGTCATTGGGGAGAATGGTCCTTACACTTGTGGTCATTGGGAAGAATGGTCCTTACACTTGTGGTCATTGGGAAGAATGGTCCTTACACTTGTGGTCATTGGAAGAATGGTCCTTACACTTGTGGTCATTGGGAAGAATGGTCCTTACACTTGTGGTCATTGGGAAGAACGGTCCTTACACTTGTGGTCATTGGGAAGAATGGTCCTTACACTTGTGGTCATTGGGAAGAATGGTCCTTACACTTGTGGTCATTGGGAAGAATGGTCCTTACATTGGTGATCAGGGGGAAGAATGGTCCTTACACTTGTGGTCAGTGGGAAGAATTACCTCCTTACACTTGTGGTCATTGGGAAGAATGGTCCTTACATTGGTGATCAGGGGGAAGAATGGTCCTTACACTTGTGGTCATTGGGAAGAATGGTCCTTACACTTGTGGTCAGTGGGAAGAATGGTCATTACACTTGTGGTCAGTGGGAAGAATGGTCATTACACTTGTGGTCAGTGGGAAGAATTACCTCCTTACAGATAGCTAAAAAGATCAATGGTGTCAGTGGGAACTTATCTGAGAGGCAGAAATTGCCCAATGCTGAAGGAACCCCTCGCAACCTCTGGAGGAACCCTAGGGTTCCACAGAACCCTGATTGAGAATCACTGTTCTAGACCTTGGGAGAGTTTAGGACATCCTAAAGACTTCCCCTCACCTACATCCATACTAGTTTTTATCAACCCTGGGGTGCCGTCTGGGTTCCCTCAGGGGGTTCCGTGAGCACAGGACCCAGCTTGCCTTGGACCATCGTCATAAATCTCCATGATGTAGGTGGGCCAGCTGCCAGCACCATATCAACCAAGGATGCTCCAGGGCCAGGACACATGGAGGTTGATTCGTAAAAACTGGAGAGTTCAAAATCTGCTGCAGCTGTATACGGCTGAAGGGACTTCAGCTTGTTCAATGAAGCTTTGACAAAAAAAAAAACAACTTGGAATCTGGTTGATTTCTATGCAGAGCTGCACCAGATTTTGCACTCGCCAGTTTTTCTAGATCAATCCCACAATGTCATTTATATCTATGGGGATGTTGGCCACATTTTCTGCACTGTCAAGGCATGATTCTAATCCAGGGCAAGCGGCATGTATGCCCACCCCCAACAGTCAGGAGAACGTCTGTCTTTTCCAGACCTCCTCCACCGCCTGCCAAATAGTAGATCTCTGATGTTAAGAGGAGAATTTGTGATTGGGGGGCCCTGTGATAGGGGCTGTATGATTGGAGGGGCTCTGTGATAGGGAGGCTGTGTGATTGGGGGGGTCCTGTGATAGGGGCTCTATGATTGGAGGGGCTCTGTGATAGGGAGGCTGTGTGATTGGAGGGTCACTGTGATGGAGGGACTATGTGATTGTGGGCCTCTGTGATGGAGGGACTATGTGATTGTGGGTCACTGTGATGAAGGGACTATGTGATTGTGGGTCTCTGTGATGGAGGGACTATGTGATTGTGGGACACTGTGATGGAGGGACTATGTGATTGTGGGTCTCTGTGATGGAGGGACTATGTGATTGTGGGACACTGTGATGGAGGGACTATGTGATTGTGGGTCACTGTGATGGAGGGACTATGTGATTGTGGGACACTGTGATGAAGGGACTATGTGATTGTGGGACACTGTGATGAAGGGACTATGTGATTGTGGGTAACTGTGATGGAGGGACTATGTGATTGTGGGTCTCTGTGATGGAGGGACTATGTGATTGTGGGTCTCTGTGATGGAGGGATTATGTGATTGTGGGTCACTGTGATGAAGGGACTATGTGATTGTGGGTCTCTGTGATGAAGGGACTATGTGATTGTGGGTCTCTGTGATGAAGGGACTATGTGATTGTGGGTCTCTGTGATGGAGGGATTATGTGATTGTGGGACACTGTGATGGAGGGACTATGTGATTGTGGGTAACTGTGATGGAGGGACTATGTGATTGTGGGCCTCTGTGATAGAGGGACTATGTGATTGTGGGACACTGTGATGGAGGGACTATGTGATTGTGGGCCTCTGTGATGGAGGGACTATGTGATTTTGGGGCACTGTGATGGAGGGACTATGTGATTGTGGGACACTGTGATGGAGGGACTATGTGAAGGAGGGACTATGTGATTGTGGGTCACTGTGATGGAGGGACTATGTGATTGTGGGTCACTGTGATGGAGGGACTATGTGATTGTGGGACACTGTGATGAAGGGACTATGTGATTGTGGGACACTGTGATGGAGGGACTATGTGATTGTGGGTCACTGTGATGGAGGGACTATGTAATTGGGGGTTTCTTTGATTGGGGGACTATGTGGTGACAGGGGGGCTCTTTGGTGATAGAGGGGCTCATGTATAGAGGGGGCTCTGATTTAAAGAGAAGACTCTGGTGAGATGAGGAGACCTCTAAGGTGGTTGTATGCGTCGTCCCAAACGCAGGTTTACCATTGATAAGTAAAATTTTTTTTTTTTTTTTTTTAGACGGGGGGGGGGGGGGGGGGGGCTCAAGATTTTTCATATATTTAAAGGGTTCCACAACTGAAGAAAGGTTCTGATCTATACCTAAAGTGGAACTTTATTCAGAAAATGAAGCCCTGCTAGATGCCTTCAGACTGGCCCCTTGTGCAGGTATAGTGATCTATGTACCGTTTAAAGCGGAGCTCCAGCCCCCCACCAAATAAAAATACTGTAGCTTCACACCTTTAATATTAGGACACTTACCTGTCTAGGGATCTCAGTCGATTTTCCGATTGGCTCTTGGGTGCTGCCGCCGTCAGTCAAGCCTTTTTCGGCTTTACAGCCGTTTCCTTAATGTGCAAGCGCGAAGCAGGAGGGGGACGAACTTCTGGGGGATCTTGACACATCTCGCCGCAGCCAGGTCTCCCAGAAGTGGGGACAGGTCCCTATCAAAAACAGGTACTCAGTCCCCCTCTCCCCCCTGAAAGGTGCCAAATGTGCCACCGGAGGGGGTGGGGGTGGGGCAAGGGAGGAAGCAAACAAGCAGAGCTTCCACTTTTGAGTGGAACCCCACTTTAAAATCCAGTAATACACTCTCACCCTGCTCTGCACATGCTCAGTTGCTCTCCATTTTAAGGCACTGTGCTGAATTTGTAGAAGACGATTTGCTGACAGCCTTAAAGCGGAATTAAACCCTCCTATCCTTTACAGCCAAGGAAGCTGCTTCTGTTTGATCTGCATGGTTCTACGCATGTGATCAGTTATGACACCAGCCATTTAACGGTTTGGACACAAGCAAATGTGGCAGTTGGCAATCCCGGCATTCCAGGAACGTAACTGTTTTTTTTAAACTGTTCAATCGATGGGTTTAGTTCCGCATTATGATTTATTGCTGCTCTGGGCTTCAACAAAATGGCGGCCTCCAGCAAGAAGAAACAGGAGCAATGCTGGAGGCAATTTACAGCACACACTGATGTTGGTAGCAGAATTATTAATGTGGAATGAATGTTCCTTGCTAAAGAACATGCTTTTTTATCAAGTTGTTCTGGGTAAAGTTTCTGCTTTAAAGCAGAACTAAACCCTCCTATCCTTTTCAGCTAAGGAAAGCTGCTCTCTTATGCCGCGTACACACCACCGGACTTTTCGAGGGACTAGGTCCAACGGTCTTTCCGACGGACTTTCGGCGGAGTTCAGACGGACTTTCGGAATGAACGGACTTGGCCACACACAATCACACCAAAGTCCGACGGATTCCAACGTGATGACGTATGACTGGACTAGAATAAGGAAGTTCATAGCCAGTAGCCAATAGCTGCCCTAGCGTCGGTTTTTGTCCGTTGGACTACCATACAGAGGAACGGATTTCTCGGTCCGGCGGAGTTCCGGTGGGAAAATTTAAAACATGTTCTATTTCTAAAGTCCGCCGGATTTTTGGCAAGCAAAGGTCTGATGGAGCCCACACACGATCGAATTGTCCGAAGGACTCGTTCCGTCGTACCTTTGCTGTCAAAAAGTCTGATCCTGTGTACACGGCATAAGCCTCTGTTTGATGTGCAGGTGCCATGGTGCTGTACATGTGATCCATTATGCTTCTGTCCAGTGGCGGCCCACCCACATGGAGTGCAGGACCACCGCCCCTCTAATCCATGCACCCGGCCCCTAATCTATATGCAGGGTGCCGGACGCATTGCTTTCAATGGGGGTTTTTTTTTTTTTTTGAAGCACACGATTAGAGCCTGAGGCTCTAATTGGCTTAAAAAAAGGGTGGGCTCGGGGGGCAGAGCACTGCGCCCTGAGCCCACCCAGTTGTGTGACAATAGCCAATTAATATTCACTATTGACTTCCTGATTCTCCTGCTGGCCAATCAGGAAGCGGGTCCTGGGGGTCTTAGGACTTAGGGCTTCTTGTTCACAGCTGGTAGGAGAAGCAACGGCCCCATAGCGAGGAGTAGTTGGAGCGAGGAGCAGCAGCCCTACCCCCTGATCCTCCTCATCTGCCTCCTAAGGAGGCCTCTGCCTTCCCGTCCGTTTCCCGCTGGGGGGTTGTATTGACACCTTTCCTTCCATCTCACGCGGGGGGGGGGGGGGCGTACCGCCGCCTTCCTGTCCGACTCTCACATGGGGGGGTTGGGGGTGTCAGTTGGTTTGCCGCCCCCCCTCAAATATTGAGCTTCAGCCGCCACTGATTCTATCTATTTGATGGTTTGACAGTTTGGTTGAGGACACAAGCAAATGTGACAGTTATCACTCTCCATCATGCCGGGTATCTGACTGTTTTTACCAATCGTTGAATCGATGAGTTTAGTTCGGCTTTGTTTGCTGACCAGGCCCTTTCACCTTGCCCAATGTCCCCATTCATGTTATTTTTACTGTCTAGCATCAAATCCTTCTTTGTCTGATCATCTTTATTTCCTCCAATTCCTCCATTTAAATCTCGTAGCAGTTATTGTTTAATCTCTCCTTTTTCTGAAGCCTATAATTGTGTTCCTTTTCTTCTGTAATTAGGTATTGTGTATAGATTTTGTAATCACGCTCTCCCTGTGATTATGGAGGTTTTCTATTTGATTATCCTTTATTTTTCATCAATTGTCTAACTTGCGTCGGCATTAGTCCAAATTGTCATTGTAAAATGTGTGATTTGCACGTTGCTCCCCTCGTGGGCGGGGATTCTTCTCCTCCACCCGGTCCGGATCCTCGGAGGTCATGGAGGTCTGACTGCAAATTGTCTTCAGTCCTGGTTCAGCCTTCATAATATTATTTTTTATTTTACTTTATTGTTATCCGTCAGTATTGGAGGCAGTTTGTAAAAATGTTATAAAAGAGTTGGGGAAGCGTTTGTATGTAATATTCTCAGTGTTAGGAGCGCCGGCTATGTCTTTGTAGCCTCTGCGTTCCAATAGACATGAATGGGATTGCTTTCACAGAACAACGGGGGAATATGGATTATTTTTGCAGAAACTGGCACTGATGGGGGGGAGGGGGGTGTATTGTCGCTGCTACTGACACCAATGCTGTAGGTTGTTATTGTGTAAGCTGGCACTGATGTTGGCGGTTATTATTATCCAGTTCATGACGGCACTATAGCAGATTTACTGCCACACAGCCACCAGAGACCCCCATAACCACCAGAAACCCCAAATAACCACCAGAGACCTCCATAACCACCAGAGACCCCACATAGCCACCAGAGACCTCCATAACCACCAGAGACCCTGCATAGCCACCAGAGACCTCCATAACCACCAGAGACCCCCATAACCACCAGAAACCCTGCATAGCCACCAGAGACCTCCATAACCACCAGAGACCCCGCATAGCCACCAGAGACCTCCATAACCACCAGAGACCCTGCATAGCCACCAGAGACCTCCATAACCACCAGAGACCCCGAATAGCCACCAGAGACCTCCATAGCCACCAGAGACTCCACATAGCCACCAGAGACCCCCATAACCACCAGAAACCCTGCATAGCCACCAGAGACCTCCATAACCACCAGAGACTCCACATAGCCACCAGAGACCCCCTTAACCACCAGAAACCCCGCATAGCCACCAGAGACCTCCATAACCACCAGAGACCCCGAATAGCCACCAGAGACCTCCATAGCCACCAGAGACCCCGCATAGCCACCAGAGACCCCGAATAGCCACCAGAGACCTCCATAACCACCAGAGACCCCGCATAGCCACCAGACACCCTGCATAGGGACCAGAGACCTTGCATAGCCACCAGAGACCTCCATAACCACCAGACACTCCACATAGCCACCAGAGATCCGCATAGCTGCCAGAGATCCGCATAGCTGGCAGAGATCCGCATAGCCACCAGAAACCCTGCATAGGGACAGAGACCGTGCATAGACACCAGAGACCTCCATAACCACCAGAGACCTCCATAACCACCAGAAACCCCGCATAACCACTAGAGACCCCGCATAGCCACCAGAGACCCTGCATAGCCACTAGAGACCCCACATAACCACCAGAGACCCCACATAGCCACCAGACACCCTGCATAGGGACCAGAGACCTTGCATAGCCACTAGAGACCCCCATAACCACTAGAGACTCCACATAGCCACCAGACACTCCACATAGCCACCAGACACTCCACATAGGGATAGAGACCGTGCATAGTCACCAGAGACTCCACATGGGGACCAGAGACCCCCCCCCCCATAGCTGCCAGAGACCCCACATAGCAACCAGTGACTCCACATAGACATCAGAGACCCCGCATAGCCACCAGACATTCCACATAGCCACCAGAGACCTCCATAACCACCAGATACTTATTTTCTATGACACTCTGCTCCATCTAGTGGCCAAAATGCGATATTTTCCCCATCCACACATTCCATCGGCAGAGAATATAGCCTGAGAACATCCATTTTTGCCCAGAACAAATTCTCATGCATTTTCTCAGGTGTGAAAGACATGCCAGAAACCTAGCACCGCACAAAGGTAGCCGAGGACCTCCAGTGTGTGTCTAAGCAATCAATAACTAGCTTTGTAAAGTAAAGTGCACGTTGTCAACACATTTACCAGCCAGTCAGCAAATTCAACACTGTGCATGAATGTCCCGAAAGTATGAATATTATGGAATTATTGGTGACGCTCACAGCCAAAGTAACGAACAGTCAACATCCTATCCCCAACTATCACTTAAAGTCATTATATAAGGGAGCACGGCCAGCTGAGGTGCTGTATGAATTCATATGAAAGAAATAGCACTCCTTAAACACTATGGGGTGTATTTATTAAAATTTTGAAGCGCTATTTCTCCTGTGAAAACTGCATGTACTTTCATTCAGTGTGAAAAGGGGCAAAATAATTATTTTGGCTATTTTCCCTTCAGGTCAAATGTTCCCCTTAGAATGGTTCCCGAAAAATATCACGTTATAGCCACTAGATGGAGCTGACGATTATTGCAAATATTTATTTCCTATAATCATTTGCTCCATCTAGTGGCCATAACAAGAATTGGGGGGAGGGGAATCTTCCAATGGGGGCACCTGTTCTACGAAGGGAAATCCCCTCCCATTGCAGAGGTTTCCTCTTACTTCCTGTAGTATCAGCACTTTTTGTAGCTGCTGACTTGTATATGGGTGGAACTCCGCTTTAAGGTTTTTTTTTTTGCTTAAATAACAAACATGTCATACTTACCTGCTCTGTGTAATGGTTTTGCACAGAGCAGCCCCGATCCTCTTCTTTTCAGGTCCCGCACCGGCGCTCCTTGCTCCTCCCTCTTGACCAATGCCACCAATAGCAAGCCTCTTGCTATGGGAGCACTGGTGCGTGCTCGCTCCTGAGCCACGCTCTATCTGTTCATAAGACACATAGAGCCCCGCTTTCTCCTCATTAGCTCACTGGCTGTGATTGACAGCAGTGGGAGTCAATGGCTGTGTCTCTGCCAATGAGGAGAGAGAGACCTGGGACAGCTGAGGCTCCTGTGCACATCGCTGCATCGAGAGGGGGCTCAGGTGAATATTAGTGGGGGCTGCGGGTGGAGCCGCACATAGAAGTTTTTTTACCTTCATGCATAGAATGCACTTTCAGCCTTTACAACCACGTTCAAGTGTTTCTAAACCCAGGAGCCCGCATTCACTATATTTGGTCTCCCCAGGAGCCTGCATTCACTATATTTGGTCTCCCCAGGAGCCTGCATTCACTATGTCTGGTCTCCCCGGGACCCTGCATTCACTATATATGATCTCCCCAGGAGCCTGCATTCACTATATCTGCTCTCCCCAGGAGCCTGCATTCACTATATCTGCTCTCCCCAGGAGCCTGCATTCACTATGTCTGGTCTCCCCAGGAACCTGCATTCACTATGTCTGGTTTCCCCAGGAACCTGCATTCACTATATCTGGTCTCCCCAGGAGCCTGCATTCAATATATATGATCTCCCCAGGAACCTGCATTCACTATATCTGGTCTCCCCAGGAGCCTGCATTCACTATATATGATCTCCCCGGGACCCTGCATTCACTATATATGATCTCCCCGGGACCCTGCATTCACTATATCTGGTCTCCCCAGGAGCCTGCATTCACTATATCTGGTCTCCCCAGGAGCCTGCATTCACTATATCTGGTCTCCCCAGGAGCCTGTATTCATTATATCTGGTCTCCCCAGGAGCCTGTATTCATTATATCTGGTCTCCCGCAGTACACAGAACATGGAAATGCAATCATTTTAGTAAATATAAACTGCTAAATACCTTTTCTCATCAGCAAGATATAGCAGTCTTGTGACTTCTATCCGTGTCTGGTTTAAGCTTGTAGGAGGTGTTTTCATTCTCCGCTGATTGTCCTGTGAGGCTGCAGGACCCCAGAGAAGCACGGAATAAGGACCAAAGGGACTAGAGAGTGCTGGGCATGACAGGGTGACTGAGGGACTTAGAGGGTTAACAATTCTGTAGGTGGAGCTGAGTGAGAAGTAGAGTGAAGGAAGTTTGTTGTAGAGGAAGGGGAGGAGCCAAATAAAAGGAGGGGAGGAGCGGAAGGAGACCATTCGGAGCCTGGGAGACGACAGAGGAGGCAGTTTTTTCACTGCTCCTCTACAATGGGCGACCTGGATGGACTATTTGCGCAGCTGCTGCAGGCAGCGGAAGTACTAGGAGCAGACTGGCTTCGGGAACGTGTCGGGGACCTGGAGGACGATGCACCGGCTGGCGGGGAGGAAGGTGAGGCGCCGCAGCGCGCGCGGAAGGTCTCGGCCTCCGGCGCGTTTTTCTCCAGGGCCTACACCTCGGCCACCTCGTGTGAGTCGGAGCCCGGGGGAGGACCGATCGGTTCCCCCGGCGAAGAGGATGGTACATAGCTCTCCCTGGTCGGGGCGGTCAATGCACGGACCGCCATGGCGCCGGTTCCACGCCGGGCCTATATCATGTGCCGAGGGGAGGTGCGAGAGACTCGGGACATGGCCGCCCCGGGGGGGGAGGCCGCGGCGGGGGAGATGCACGGCCTGGGGGTTCAGGACTGGTGAGGCGCACGGACAAGGGGCATGGCGCAGGGGGGGGCACGCTCCGGTGATGGTGGATGTGGCAGGAAGAGAACCGCCAAGGTGCCTGGCAGGGCTGGTTCCGGACGCCAGCATGTCGGGGGCGGTCAGGATGCAGATACACTGTGTGCTGCGACTGGAAGCAAGGAGCAGGCGGGCTGCTATTCGCCCAGGGGGATGGGGGTGTCCCGCGGCGCGAACCGCGGAGGACAGGTCAGAGGGTGAGCTTTCGGAGGAGGAGGATCATCAACCCACAGCGCAGGAGAGTGGCGGTGCGGCTGTCGGCAGGGCTCCAGTTCGGCCGGGTAAGTTGCATGACCCTTTAATTTTGACGGACACTTTGCAGGATTTTCTGGAGGTGGTGCAGGGGGGTTCAGGGGCCCCGGAGTCGCAGAGCGGTAAGGAGATGGGGGTAATGGGCAAGTCCTCGGGGTGGGGAGTTCTGCTCCTTCGGCGTCCACGGGACAGCTGCAGGATCTGTTGGAGGGCTTGCGGGCCCTGCTGGGCAAGTTTGACGGGGGTTCGGTTGCACCACAGGTGGGGCCCTGGATTGCTGCAGGCCAAGGGCCATTGGGCGGTGGGTCCGCGGTCATGCCGGTGGTGGACCCCCCGGCAGCCGCGGCCTTGGAGGGGACAGTGGACACTGGGCTTGGGGGCACGGGAGTTGCCCCGGTGGCTGCGGAAGCCACGGTATGGACCGACGTGGTCACGATTGCGGATACTGCGCGGTGTGAAGTGTACGTCTGCTTCGAGGGCCCGCTGGGGGCGCACCTGAAGCAGGAGGTGCGCGACAAGATTGGCAAGGGTGAGTATGTGGAGATTTTCTTGTTGCTTCCCTTTGAAAAGTTCAATTTGGGTAGGGTTAAGCCAGACAGTTCCAAGAAGGACGACGAGGAGAAGCGTAGGTATCGGCTGATTCCGCGCACTTTCTCCAACTGGCTTCAGGCGTTCGCTATCTTGGCTAGCGTGATAGGGGAGAAGAACCCCGAGCATTGCTCGGCGTTGTTCTGCTATATGGATGCAATTGGGAGGCTTATCGGGTGTATGGTGGGGTGGCCTGGCTGCGCTATAACGAGCAGTTCAGGCAGCGGATGGCGGTGAGGTCGGAGCTGCGCTGGGACCACAAGGACATCAGCCTCTGGATGAGGCTTATGTCTGCGGCTCGGACTCCGCCTCCGTTTCTTCAGGGAGGGGCCGGGAGTGCGCCGTCCTCAGGGCTGCCGGCCGGCCAGAAAAAAGTGGGGAGTGTGCTGGCCCTTTAACAAAGGGGGCTTGTAAATTCGGGGGGACATGCAGATTCAAGCACGAGTGCTCAGGGTGTGGCGGCGCCCACGCACTGTCCCGATGTTTTAAGAAGGTAAAGCGTTCCGGCGATGTTGCTCACAAAAGGGATGACGCCGGTGAACCTGGAAAGGATGCTTCCTTTCCTAAGTAAGTATCCGGACAGTGGGGCGGTGCGGGGGTTGGCCTCGGGGTTTCGGGACGGTTTCAGGATTCCTTGTTCGTTGGCGGAGGTTCCGCCAGTGGCTCGGAACTTGCGATCGGCTCTGCAACACTCGGGGGTGGTGGACAAAAAATTGGGCAAGGAGGTGGCGTTGGGACGTATGGGTGGGCCTTTTGTGGTGCAAACTTGGGGTGACCTGGTGGTGTCCCTGCTGGGGGTGGTCCCTAAGAAAGAGCTGGGGGAATTTCGTCTGATCCATCACTTGTCCTTTCCCAAAGGAGTGTCGGTCAACGACTTAATCGACCCAGATGCGTGAATGGTCTCTTACACGTCGTTTGATTCGGCGCTGAGATGGGTATGGGCGCGGGGCTCTAATGGCCAAGGTGGATGTTGAATCGGCGTTTCACCTGCTGCTGGTTCATCCGGAGAGCTTCTGGCTGTTGGGGTGCCATTGGCGGGGCAAGTTTTACGTGGGCAAATGCCTTCCCATGGGCTGTTCCATTTCCTGCGCCTATTTTGAGGCGTTCAGCTCATTTTTGGAGTGGGTGGTGAGAGACATTTCAGGCCTGGAGTCAGTCAGTCATCCATTATTTGGACGACTTTCTGTGCGTGGGCCCACCTGCCTCCGGTGTGTGTGAGATTCTTCTGTCCACGTTGCAGCACATCGCAGGCAGGTTCGGGGTACCGTTGGCGGGGGACAAGATGGAGGGACCAGTTACAGAGTTGAGTTTTTTGGGGATGGTGATTGATTCGAGGGCAATTGAGTGTCGATTGCCCGAGAATAAATTACTTGATCTGCAGAGGGAGCTTGCAGAGATTCAGGGGCGGCAGAAGGTCCAGCTGAGGGCCTTACAGTCCTTGATGGGCAAGCTGAATTTCGCTTGTCGGATCATCCCCATGGGGCGGGGTGTGCTGTCGGCGGCCACGGCCGGGGGGACTGTACCTACCCATTTTGTTCGTTTGCGGAAGGACCACAAGGAAGACTTGCGGGTGTGGCATGAATTTTTGGCCTCTTACAACGGGCAGGCCATGTGGATGTCGGGGCCGGTGAGCAATTTTGATGTGGAATTGGTCACTGACGCTGCAGGGTCTGCGGGTTATGGGGCGTATTTTCGGGGCCGCTGGAGCGCGGAACCTTGACTGCGTTCCTGGGAGGAGGCAGGGTTTTTGGGCAAACTGGTTTTGCTCGAACTCTTTCCGGTGGTGTTGGCTTTGGAGTTGTGGGGGGAGGATTTTCATAATCTGAAGTTGCGCATTAATTGCGACAACATGAGGGTGGTTCAGGTTATCAACCGTATGATAGCTTCATCACCACCGGTCACTCGTCTACTGTGGCAGCTGGTGTTTCGGTGTTTGTGGCTGAATGTTTACATGTATGCAGTGCACATACCTGGGGTGGAGAATTCTTTGGCTGACTCGCTCTCTCGTTTTCAGTGGGACAAGTTCCGGGAGCTGGCGCCGAGAGCGGAGGAGTCGGGGGCTCCTTGCCCCGGGTGGATGTGGGAGCTGCCTTTGGAGTCACCGTAGGTTGGATCCAGAGGTCTTTGAGTGAGTCTACGTGGGCGGCCTATTCCAGGGTGTGTTCGGAATGGTTGGAATTGGTCCGGGAGGTAGGGGCGGTTGGTCGGGGCTCCGGCCAACGCTGGTTGGTGCTGTATTGGGTGGCTCGGAATATTGAAATGGGTTTAGCGCCTGCGTCCATTGACTGAAAGTTGGCGGGGTTGGCTTTTTTATTTAAGCTATGGGGTGAATCGGATGGGACTAAGGATTTTTGGGTGCGGCAAACCTTGAAGGGGTATAGGAGGCAACGGAAGTGTCGGGAAACGCGTAGGCCGGTCACATTTGATAAATTGGTGGCGATTTGTGCTCGGCTTGGGGAAGTCTGTGCTTCCGCTTACGAGGCGCTACTGTTCGCAGTGTTTTTTTCTTTGGTGTTTTATGGGGCATTTAGGATTGGGGAGTTGGTGTGCCAGTCTAAGCGGGTTGCCGGGGGGTTGTTGGATCAGGATGTACAGGTGGCTGGTGATCGGGTGAGTATCTGACTGCGGAGGTCAAAAACCGATCAGCTAGGCAGGGTGGCGGTGGTTGCACTGTTTGCCTTGCTGGGTTCGGCGGTGTGCCCGGTGGCTGCGGTACGGGCATTTAGGGCAGTGCGGCCGGAGGTGGCGGGGCCTTTCTTACGGCATGTGGATGGCTCTTTTCTCTCCAGGTTTCAATTTGTGTCGGTTTTTTGACAGTGCCTGCGGGATTTGGGTTTGGATGGCCGGGAGTACACATCGCACTCCTTCCGCATTGGGGCGACCACAGAGGCTGCCAGATGTGGGTTGGATGAGGCGATTGTTAGCCGGATCGGGCGTTGGGAATCTAAGAGATTCTGTTCTTATGTCCGGCCGCAGTTGATCCTGGAGTAACTGGGGTGCGGCCGGGGGTGTTGGGAGCCAGTTTGGTACTTGCAGGTATTTACTGTATATAAGTTGGTTGGTTGTTATGTGTTGTGTTTTTTCGTTCCAGATGGAGGTTCCACACGCCTCGTTTGGATCCTAGGGCACTCCTACGTGTGCTGGGGGCCAGGAGAGGTGATGCAAGGCCGGCAGGCAGGTAACTGGGTATTTCCAGGCGGGAGGCTTGTTTGATGTGGTTGGGATTCCCGGGAATGCAATGGGAGCGAGGGATGAGGGAGGTTGAGCACTTTGCTCTGAGAGACAGGCCCCCGGATGTGTTAGTCATTCATGAAGGGGGGAATGACCTGGGGATACAAAAGGTGAAGGACATTCTGGCGGATATTAAGGCAGATGTTTTGCGCCTGCGTGTTCGTTTCCCGGCCCCCATTTTGGTTTGGTCGGACATTGTTGCTAGAACGGTGTGGAGGTGGGCTAGGTCTGTGGACAGCATAAACAAGACCAGGATCAGGGTTAACAAGGTGGTGGGGAGGTTTGTAGTGCAGAATGGTGGGATCGTTGTGCGGCATCGGGAGCTGGAGGTCAATGACGGGCTCTATCTGCGGAAGGATGGTGTTCATCTATCCGATATGGGGATAGACCTCTGGTCCTTGGGTCTGCAGGAGGGCATACAGAAGGCTCTCCGGGTGTGGGGTTGCCCTCAAGGTTGAGGTAGTCACCCTTTTGGGCTGTGGCAGTGTTTTCTAGTGGTTTCTGACGGTAGATGGTTACTCAGAAGGGATCTGAGGGTGTGGGGAGCTCATCAAAAGATTGGCCCCTCTGGGTATTCCGGAACGGTGGATGGAATATGGCTATGTTCACTAACGGAAGTTGTCTCCGACCGGTCACAGGTGGAGGCCTTGGAAAAGTTGGTCATGTGTACCGCAGTGAGTTGGTGTTGGTTTAAGTGGGGTCACCGTCAGAGATCACCAGAATGGGCATTTAATGTTGTTGATGTTAAAAAAGTTATTTATATATATTTATATATTTATCATATATACAAGTTTATTGGAGTGAGTTTTATTTTGTGTTTAATAAAGGCTATTGTGGCCAGTTTACTCCAATTAAAGGTGTGGTCTCGTTTCTAAGGGTAAGGTACTTGGTAAAGGTACAAAAGGAGTGGAACATTCAGGCTACACTACATGACCCTCTGTCTGGACAGTGCTGATTGGCCCTATGCTGATCACATGAACCCTCCCAAAAAAAAACCTCCCTAGCAATACACACCAAACTGAGCATGTGCAGAGTGCCCCCAAGGCTCTGTTCTATCAGGAGATGGATTGGGGACAGTGGAAGAAGTGGAGGGTCAGAGGAGACAGTTTTAAACAGCCTTTTTTACACAATGCAGAGCAGTGGCGGCTGGTGTTCCATTTTGGGGGCATCAAAGCCCCCCCCCGGGTTGGTCGGTCGGCCCCACCCTTACCCCATCTAGGTCACGGGCAGCTTCTGATACTTCCTGTGTCTCCCCCTCGGCGGCTTCCCCTGCGTCTCCCCTACCCTCAGCGGCCAATACGATCGCTTCTCCTCTCGGCCAATCAGGTCTCAGGACTTGCTTCCTGATTGGCCTGGGAAGAGAATCAGGAAGACAATAGCATATATTAATTCGCAATTGCCACACAAGTGGGTGGGCTCTGCGCCCCGAGCCCACCCTTTTTGAAGCCAATTAGAACCTCAGGCTCTAATCATGTGCTTTGAAAAAAAAAAAAAAAAGCACCATTGGAATCCATGCGTCTGGGGCACCGCATATAGATTAGGGGGGTTCGCCCCGTATGGATGGGCCGCCACTGATGTGGATGATTAACCCCTTAGTATCCATAGTGAGTATAACCAGCACACTTTACTGTATATTTAGACTTATTTTACTGATGTGGGTTTAGTAAAACTTTAATGGCTCTTTTAGTGCAGATAGAATATTTCCATGAGCATTTATCAGCGGCTCGGCTCCTTTGTTTCCAATAACGGAGAAGTAACTGAAGCTGATAAGAGCCGCGCACAAAATCTATTATTTCTGCTTAAACAATTCCGTGTGCGTTCCTCCGGTTATTGATCACCGACACCGATCGATGGGTCACCCCCCAACAAATATCTCTTCTAAACTTTGTTTTCCAAGTTACAGGTTTTCCTTGAGACCAATCCGTCACTATAATAATATTATTCTCATTGACCGCTTCGTCCTACATCAATTCTTCCATTCCCCCAAAAAAGTCAATCAGCGGAGGCTGCTGGGGGACGGCTGTAATGAGAGGGAAATGAAGTCTGGGTGCGTGGCTGCTGCAGTCTGGATTGTACATGACCTGAAAACCTGATTAATATTGGGCCAAGTCCGCACGTTTGGTGTCTGATGCCCAGGGGTGTATTTACCACGAGCAGGGGTGGCCTGTCCATTATGGGCGCACAAGCCCCCTCTATCCACGCCACCCCCTATATTGTTAATAGAAAATATTCATGCATAGCATGAGTCTGCCTGCGGCCACTCCCTATTCATACGTCCGGCCCCTTTTAGGAAGCCGGGCGCTCGCAGTCTGCGCTCTAATTCATCCCAAAGGTGTTCTATCGAGTTGAGGTGAGGACTCTGTGCAGGCCAGTGAAGTTCCTCCACCCCAAACTCACTCATCCATGTCTTTATGGACCTTGCTTTGTGCACTGGTGGGCAGTCATGTTGGAACAGGAAGGGGCCGTCCCCAAACTGTTCCCACAAAGTTGGGAGCATGACATTTTTCAAAATATCTTGGTATGCTGACACCTTAAGAGTTCCCTTCACTGGAACTAAGGGGCCAACCCCTGAAAAACAACCCAACACCCTAATCGCCCCCTCCGCCAAATGATTTGGTCCAGTGCACAAAGCAAGGTCCATAAAGACATGGATGAGCGAGTTTGAGGTGGAGGAACTTGACTGGCCTGCACCGAGTCCTGAACTCAACCCGATAGAACGCCTTTGGGATGAATTAGAGCGGAGACTACGAGCCAGGCCTTCTTGTCCAACATCAGTGCCTGACCTCACAAATGCTCTTCTGGAAGAATGGTCAAACATTCCCATAGACACACTCCTTGTGGACGGCCTTCCCAGAAGAGTTGAAGCTGTTATAGCTGCAAAGGGTGGACCAACTCAATATTGAACCCTACGGACTACGACTGGGATGCCATTAAAGGTCATGTGCGTGTAATATAGTAATATAGTGTATCTGTTTACCTGAGTCCATTTAAGTCAAAATTCCTGAGCCCTGATGAAGGGAAAGTCTTTTTTAGCCCATGAAACATGCTGGCTTTTTTTCTACTATGAACCAATTTTATTATTAAAAACTTGGGACTCTTGGATGTTTGGCACTCTCATTGGACTGTTTATTTTTTTGATTCCCTTCTTGAGGTGCAGATCTTCACCCCTTCCCCCCGGCAGTCTACAGGGTGCCTGTTTTCTTTTGGAGTGCAGCTTAATTGGATCCAGTATGCCCAGTGATAATTGGCACATACAGTGCCTTGCGAAAGTATTCGGCCCCCTTGAACTTTTCAACCTTTTGCCACATTTCAGGCTTCAAACATAAAGATATAACATTTACATTTTTTGTGAAGAATCACCAACAAGTGGGACACAATTGTGAAGTGGAACGAAATCTATTGGATATTTTAAACTTTTTTAGCAAATAAAAAACTGAAAAGTGGTGCGTGCAAAATTATTCGGCCCCTTTACTTTCAATGCAGCAAACTCACTCCAGAAGATCAGTGAGGATCTCTGAATGATCCAATGTTGTCCTAAATGACTGATGGTGATAAATAGAATCCACCTGTGTGTAATCAAGTCTCTGTATAAATGCACCTGCTCTGTGATAGTCTCAGGGTTCTGTTGAAAGCGCAGAGAGCATCATGAAGACCAAGGAACACACCAGGCAGGTCCGTAATACTGTTGTGGAGAAGTTTAAAGCCGGATTTGGATACAAAAAGATTTCCCAAGCTTTAAACATCCCAAGGAGCACTGTGCAAGCGATCATTTTGAAATGGAAGGAGTATCAGACCACTGCAAATCTACCAAGACCTGGCCGTCCCTCTAAACTTTCAGCTCAGACAAGGAGAAGACTGATCAGAGATGCAGCCAAGAGGCCCATGATCACTCTGGATGAACTGCAGAGAACTACAGCTGAGGTGGGAGAGTCTGTCCATAGGATAACAATCAGTCGTACACTGCACTAATCTGGCCTTTATGGAAGAGTGTAGAGACATAAGACAAGTATTTGGCGCAAATCAAAGATATTAGGTTCCCACTTGAAAAAAAGGAGTCTATAAGGTTACATATGGTGAGTGCAGGGAATGCACTACTTTGTCCAGACCAAAAAAAGGAGGGAATAAATGTTCTTTAGTTCATGGAGAGGGGGAGGGGAAAAGGGATGGGGAGGGGGGGGATGGATCCGCATGCAGGGCTGCCACCTTAAAAGAGCTGAAACTTGAGCTCCTGGATTGCTGTAGATAAAGGAGAAAAAGGAGAGAAAGGGGCGCCTCTGGGTGCAGATTTTTTTAAAAGGTTTTATTTTTCAGTGTAAAAAACATAAAATTTTGCACTCACATTTAGTAGGCAAAAAGTAAGCATTAAACACCAGGGGTCATCTGGTATATCTGATTTTTTGGGACGTCAGCCAGTGGTCCGGTCCACATCTGTCATCTCATCGCGTTGTTCCTGTTCCTCTCACATGCTGTCCACTGCAGGTGTTTTGTATGAAGCAGCCGGCTTGTGGTGGACACGAGATGTGCGGTCTTCAAAACGAGGCTTGGGAGGCAGAGACGACCAGGGCGCGGGGCTGTGACGTCAGCGGGTATGCGACGCGTTTCTTAAGCGTGCGGGTCGAGATTGTCGGACGACCGCGCTCTTTCATCAGGCAGAATCAGAAAAAAATGCAGGGGACTCAGGATATAAATAGGGGCAGGCTAAGGGCAGTGGGCGGGGCTACAATCGAGTATGAGAAGGAAAACAATGAGTAATGAGGGGAGAGGGAAGTGGGATGAGTAATGAGGGGAGAGGGAAGTGGGAGAGACAGGGAGCTGGAGCGGCTTAGTATAAGGAGGAAGTCAACGTCTATGGTGAAATCTTATGTACATATCGGTAAAGATATCTATGGGATAAAATCCTATTTGGAAAAAATCAAAGAATGGATGGAAGAATGAGTAAACAAAGGGGGATGGAAGGAAGATAAAAAATTTATATTAAAAATGGGTAAAAAGGCTTAAAAAACTTAGAAAGGAAGGTAAAAAGAGAGGAGCATACATGGAGTGTATAGATATAATTATATTGGAGATTGGACGTGCAGGACATATGTGTTATAAGGGAATAAAAATAAAAAATAGTGTATGTGTATAGACACATACACACATACACGTGTAGATCCGTACGCTTATCAGTGTTTTAATGTAATTAATAATGTTATTCTAAGCGTATTGTATACAATAAAATGAGAATTAAAAAACAGAAGTATAATCAGAAAAGCACACATATATGCCTACATGGACACATGTGTGTATGTGTGTGAGCACATACATGAGTGTGGGGCGCGGAGATAGGAAAAAAAGGGGTACGAGGGAGTGGATTACGGGGCGGGGGGGGGGGGAAATAAAAATGGGGGGGAGGGGGAAAGGGAAAAAAAAAATAAAAAAGGGGGGGGGGGAAGGGGGGAAAAAAGGGGGGGGGGGAAAGGGAAAGGGAGAGGGAGGGGGGGGGGCTGCTGCCCTCCCCCCCTCTCCCCAGGCCCCCCTCCCTCTCCCTTTCCCTTTTTTCCCCCCCTTTTTTCCCCCCTTTTCCCCCCCCCCCTTTTTATTATTTTTTTTCCCTTTCCCCCTCCCCCCCATTTTTATTTCCCCCCCCCCGCCCCGTAATCCACTCCCTCGTACCCCTTTTTTTCCTATCTCCGCGCCCCACACTCATGTATGTGCTCACACACATACACACATGTGTCCATGTAGGCATATATGTGTGCTTTTCTGATTATACTTCTGTTTTTTAATTCTCATTTTATTGTATACAATACGCTTAGAATAACATTATTAATTACATTAAAACACTGATAAGCGTACGGATCTACACGTGTATGTGTGTATGTGTCTATACACATACACTATTTTTTATTTTTATTCCCTTATAACACATATGTCCTGCACGTCCAATCTCCAATATAATTATATCTATACACTCCATGTATGCTCCTCTCTTTTTACCTTCCTTTCTAAGTTTTTTAAGCCTTTTTACCCATTTTTAATATAAATTTTTTATCTTCCTTCCATCCCCCTTTGTTTACTCATTCTTCCATCCATTCTTTGATTTTTTCCAAATAGGATTTTATCCCATAGATATCTTTACCGATATGTACATAAGATTTCACCATAGACGTTGACTTCCTCCTTATACTAAGCCGCTCCAGCTCCCTCTCTCTCCCACTTCCCTCTCCCCTCATTACTCATTGTTTTCCTTCTCATACTCGATTGTAGCCCCGCCCACTGCCCTTAGCCTGCCCCTATTTATATCCTGAGTCCCCTGCATTTTTTTTCTGATTCTGCCTGATGAAAGAGCGCGGTCGTCCGACAATCTCGACCCGCACGCTTAAGAAACGCGTCGCATACCCGCTGACGTCACAGCCCCGCGCCCTGGTCGTCTCTGCCTCCCAAGCCTCGTTTTGAAGACCGCACATCTCGTGTCCACCACAAGCCGGCTGCTTCATACAAAACACCTGCAGTGGACAGCATGTGAGAGGAACAGGAACAACGCGATGAGATGACAGATGTGGACCGGACCACTGGCTGACGTCCCAAAATCAGATTATACCAGATGACCCCTGGTGTTTAATGCTTACTTTTGCCTACTAAATGTGAGTGCAAAATTTTATGTTTTTTACACTGAAAAATAAAACCTTTTAAAAAAATCTGCACCCAGAGGCGCCCCTTTCTCTCCTTTTTCTCCTTTATCTTTATGGAAGAGTGGCAAGAAGAAAGCCATTTCTCAAAGATATCCATAAAAAGTCTCGTCTAAAGTTTTCCACAAGCCACCTGGGAGACACACCAAACATGTGGAAGAAGGTGCTCTGGTCAGATGAAACCAAAATCGAACTTTTTGCCCACAATGCAAAACGATATGTTTGGCGTAAAAGCAACACAGCTCATCACCCTCAACACACCATCCCCACTGTCAAACATGGTGGTGGCAGCATCATGGTTTGGGCCTGCTTTTCTTCAGCAGGGACAGGGAAGATGGTTAAAATTGAGGGGAAGATGGATGCAGCCAAATACAGGACCATTCTGGATGAAAACCTGTTGGAGTCTGCAAAAGACCTGAAACTGGGACGGAGATTTATCTTCCAACAAGACAATGATCCCAAACATACAGCAAAATCTACAAAGGAATGGTTCACAAATAAACGTATCCAGGTGTTAGAATGGCCAAGTCAAAGTCCAGACCTGAATCCAATCGAGAATCTGTGGAAAGAGCTGAAAACTGCTGTTCACAAACGCTCTCCATCCAACCTCACTGAGCTCCAGCTGTTTTGCAAGGAAGAATGGGCAAGAATTTCAGTCTCTCGATGTGCAAAACTGATAGAGACATACCCCAAGCGACTTGCAGCTGTAATCGCAGCAAAAGGTGGCTCTACACAGTATTAACGCAAGGGGGCCGAATAATTTTGCACGCCCCACTTTTCATTTTTTTATTAGTTAAAAAAGTTTTGAAAATCCAAAAGATTTCGTTCCACTTCACAAGTGTGTCCCACTTGTTGGTGATTCTTCACAAAAAATAAAAATGTTATATCTTTATGTTTGAAGCCTGAAATGTGGCAAAAGGTTGAAAAGTTCAAGGGGGCCGAATACTTTCGCAAGGCACTGTATATAGTAATAACTAAAGCTGCACTACTCTCAAACAAATAATGTGACAGAATAAATGTATTGTGATATTCAAAAGTGACTTCCTTACAGGGGCGGACTGACCATTGGGCCACTCGGGTACTGCCCGAGGGCCCCCGAGCCACTAGGGGCCCCATCAGGGTTTCCAGCCTCAGTAAAACCAGGGACAGTATGTATACTGTGTGATTGTATACTGTGTGTGTATACTATGTGGCCCCATAATCTCGGATTGCCTGGGGGCCCCATAATCTCCTATTGCCTGGGGGGCCCCATGAGTTGTCAGTCCGCCCCTGCTTCCTTATCATACTATAATAGCCAGTAGATCAATATAAACAGTGGGACACAGTCCAAATGAAATAAAGTGTCCTTCCAAAATACTAGTGTCCACCACCACCACAGAATAAAAGTGCAACCTCCACCGCAAGGAATGCCCGCTTACCAGCTGATGGGGACCTCCTATTATGGAAGGCCACAATCACTTGTGGCTAATTCCTAGCCAGGGCCTTTGTCCAGAGAAGGGGGATATCCAAATGGTACCTCTCACCAAGCTTGTAATCCAACGATCAGGGCACGGCTGTGCGCGTGTAGGAGACTAGGTCTGGAAAACTCCACAAGACTTGTAACGACGAGTTCTTCTCTAAAAATGTATGAACTCATAGATCCCCAAAAAAGAGATAAACTCGCCATAGTGTAAAACCTCAAATTTTATTGTAAAACCAAAAAGTATTGCTCTTACATCAGGGTAGTTTAAAATAAGAATGTATAGCAAGCTGGCCGGCTAAAACATGAATGCCCATCCATCGGAGGTAGAAGGGAAGCTGTCGCCACTAAGGGACCATCCACCTTATTACCAGGGACCACTGTGAGTAGCTGACGCAAACGGGGACGGTGACGAATTGGGAAACTTCAGCAGATGTCAAGCCAGAGACCCAGCCAGTAGAGGAGTGGAGGTGACGCTTGCAGAACTTTATTGTGTGCCAAGCCAGGGACTGAGCAGGCCAGTGGGGTGATGCTTGAGAAGTATCTGGGTATGCCAAGCTAGAGACCCAGCAGGAGGAAGATAATGTGTGAGAAGATTGGAAGAGCTCAGGAGATTTAGTGACAGTGGATCAGCGGGTCTAAAGTTATAGACTGGGAGCTTAGTTGAATGAAGATCTAAAATAATGGGTTGCAGAAAAAATCCATTACAACTTTTGTTAGAAACTGTTCAAGATTGTTGCCATAGGAGACAGTGGTCCTACTCATGCAGATGTGGTGTCTGGCTGTATTCCTTTTCCTGCAGGGCTGTCTGCCCATAGAAGTCTTGGAGTCTGACAATTAAGATTGCGACTACTTAAGGGTGTCCTGGCCCCAACCCTTCTCCCACAGTTCTGTTCAAGAGGCAATAAATCTCTTTGCATTCAAGAAGTGTCTGACGCCCGTTAATCCACCTTGCATTGCACCCACAATGCCTTGTAACCCACTCTACACAGAAGGATGTTGGCTATCTCTAACCCTGGAGGTCACCATTAGGCCTCAGTGGACCTCGCTACAGAGTGTTCCAGACCTAGTCTCCTACACGAGCACAGCCGTACCCTGGTCTTTTGGATTACTGGCTTGGTGAGAGATACCATTTGGATATCCCCCTTCACTGGACAAAGGCCCTGGCTGGGAATTAGCCACAAGCGATTTTGACCTTCCGTAATAGGAGGTCCCCATCAGCTGGTAAGCAAGCATTCTTTGCGGTGGAGGATGCACTTTTTTTCCTGTGGTGGTGGACACTAGTATTTTGGAAGGACGCTCTAAGACAGTGATTCTCAATCAGGGTTCCTCCAGAGTTTGCTAGGGGTTTCTTCAGCATTGGGCAATTTCTGCCTCTCAGACAACTTCCCACTGACACCATTGATCATTTTAACTATTTGTAAGGAGGTAATTCTTCCCAATGACCACAAGTGTAAGGACCGTTCTTCCCAATGACCACAAGTGTGAGGACCTTTCTTCCCAATGACCACAAGTGTAAGGACCATTCTTCCCACTGACCACAAGTGTAAGGACCATTCTTCCCAATGACCACAAGTGTAAGGACCATTCTTCTCAATGACCACAAGTGTAAGGACCATTCTTCTCAATGACCACAAGTGTAAGGACCATTCTTCTCAATGACCACAAGTGTAAGGACCATTCTTCCCAATGACCACAAGTGTAAGGACCATTCTTCTCAATGACCACAAGTGTAAGGACTATTCTTCCCAATGACCACAAGTGTAAGGACCATTCTTCCCACTGACCACAAGTGTAAGGACCATTCTTCTCAATGACCACAAGTATAAGGACCATTCTTCTCAATGACCACAAGTGTAAGGACCATTCTTCTCAATGACCACAAGTGTAAGGACCATTCTTCCCAATGACCACAAGTGTAAGGACCATTCTTCCCAATGACCACAAGTGTAAGGACCATTCTTCTCAATGACCACAAGTGTAAGGACCATTCTTCTCAATGACCACAAGTGTAAGGACTATTCTTCCCAATGACCACAAGTGTAAGGACCATTCTTCCCACTGACCACAAGTGTAAGGACCATTCTTCTCAATGACCACAAGTATAAGGACCATTCTTCTCAATGACCACAAGTGTAAGGACCATTCTTCTCAATGACCACAAGTGTAAGGACCATTCTTCCCAATGACCACAAGTGTAAGGACCATTCTTCCCAATGACCACAAGTGTAAGGACCATTCTTCCCACTGACCACAAGTGTAAGGACCATTCTTCCCAATGACCACAAGTGTGAGGACCATTCTTCCCAATGACCACAAGTGTGAGGACCATTCTTCCCAATGACCACAAGTGTAAGGACCATTCTTCCCACTGACCATCACACTGATGTATCATGAGTTGTAGATTCCTACATTTTAGCAGGGGTTCCCGAGACCGGAGAACTTTTTCAAGGGTTCCTCTGTGTTGCAAAGGTTGAGAAAGGCTACTCTAAGAATTTGGAAGGACACTTTATTTAAATTGGACTATATCTCACTGTTTATATTGATCTACTGGCTATTTTAGTATGTAATTTTTGATTAGCACATTACATTTATTTTGTCACATTATGTGTTTGAGAGTAGTGCAGCTCTATTTATTATTATTATATCTATTTACTGTGTATATCTCACAGGAGGGTTGCTGCTTTTGTAAGGATTTATTTTTAGCGTGGATTTCTTTTTTTAATAATGATAATTGGAATGACCCATTGAAAATCTGTATCCAGGGCTGCATTTTTACTTGTGTCCATCCTCGTTGGCCTGACAGAGGTCCTAACCCTCCAACATATATCATTTTGTTTGGCTGCCAACACTTTTTAAGCTAATTGATCAATGTCACCCGTAGGCAGAACATTGGCCAACCCTTCCAAAAAAATGCCCAATCGAGCAACTGTCATCTTAACTCTGTGAATACTTTTAAAGTGTCCAGCTGTTAGTAATGTTTTCTTTTAAACCTTGGATAGAGTAGGCTGCTAAAGGACATCACTTTAACAACATTTTTGTGTAGGTGCTTCGTTATATCATTAACATACTGATAGCCAAGACTCTTAACGTTTTTTTTTTCTTTTTTGTAATTTATAAATTGTTTGCACTCTTGAAATAGGAGAACGAGCACATCAGCTTTTGGCCTCAGGTGGTAGCTTAGAGGGTAAGAACTCTGACTGGTCTACTGGAGACCTGAGTTCAAATCCCACTGAAGGAAAGCCTTGTGTGTCCTAGGTACTGCGGCAGTGCCTGAGCCCCCTGCTGGTGGAAAAAGCTTCAGATGCATGATCCTTTCCCACTAGTAGGGGACCCCCTGTGCTGCCCCAGTACCTGGTGGGGATTGTATGTATATATATATATATATATATATATATATATATATATAGGGGGAGGCCAAGAAAAATACTAAGTCCCACTTTTTGAATGGGCTATCCCAGTAAGACAGCCCATTCTATTTATATATGTTGCAGTGATGTCACAGACTGTGGACCGAAGAGGTGGGGTGTCCACAACCTAATGTGATGCTCACACATGTTACAGGCCTGTGGGGGCCTGGGACTGGAGCAGACTGGTGGGTTGTCCATGGCCTCCAAGCTTTCACTCAGGGATTTGAGCTCAACTCTAGTCGCACTTTCTTGTTTTGGCCCTCGGAACCTATGGTGCCTTCATGGGTTTGCCCTTGGGATCTGAGGCACTTTTGTGGATTCGAACCGGAGTCTACAGTGCCCTGGTCAATGCTCTTATCCACTGAGCTACTCACCTCTGCTCAACAGCCCATATTCTGGTTCTCCTACTTATAGAGTGAAAAGTCCTGATGCTTTCAGCTAGAATTGAACTTGCAACTCCAAAATTACTACTGCATCATAGTCCGCCTGCTAAACCCCTGAGCCAGCCTTTTAGCCATTAGCTTTCTTAATCAAGACTTAGTAGATTAAATGAGCAATGACTTCTATAAATTAAAATAATGAGCCGAGATTCGAACCTGTAAGTTCTGGAATTGCTACTTGGTTGGATGCTAACCCCCTACGCCAGATGTTTGGCACAATTTTTTATTTTTTGTAGCCAGTGCCTTGAATGTCATTCCTCAATAAATCAAGACTTAGTAAATAAAATGTGATCACTGACTTTTACAAATCCAAATTGTCTGGTCTACATTTGTAAACAAGATGTCTTCCATATGTAGGTGAAAAGAGGGAATTATATCTTATTTAGGCCTTTACACAGGGGTTTAGCATCCAACAGCTAACCTTTTGAACATCATGACTTAGAAGTCAGGGATCACGTTTTTTTATTTTTTATTTTTTTTTTTTTTACTAATAATCATGGTCTTCATCAATGGGAGCGGTGGACTGAAGGACATGGCAACAATGAATATTCAGTGTCATAGATGGAGGTAATGAGAGCAGTGGCTAGATGTCTAATATCCACTGCAGTCGTGTCCTTCACTTGCTGCTCTCATTGATTGAGTTCTATACCTCCGTCTATGACGTCTAATATTCATTGTTGCCACGTCCTTCAGTCACTGCTCTAATTGACGGAGTTATTCGTCTCCAAGCAGTAACTAGTGTGGGCTCATTCTCCTATTTCACAAGCATTTAAACCCAGCTGTGTGTGTTCCATCCATCTCACAGACGTGGTCTTCGCGATTTCACTATTTTATATTTATACCAAAATGGACGCTGTGAGACTTGAACCAGGATCTTCACCATCGTTGGACCAGCTCACGATCTCCAGTCTCCCGGGCCAGAAATAAATTTGTGGAAGGTCTGGGATTCGAACCTGTTGCTCCAACACCATAGGGATTCTCCAATCTCAAAGAGCCACACATTCCAAGCTGCTCTGTCTTGAGGAACAACCATCATTCAGAGCTCTTTCCACCTTTCAGAAGTGATGGGATCCATATCAGGAGCTAGGAATTGACAGATGTCGTCACCCACTCAACTGCTACCTCTGAAATCAGGGCTGGACTGGGACAAAAATTTGGCCCTGGACTTCATCCAGACCAGCCCACTTTAATTTTGCAAATAAGCACAAAAACAGTATATAAAACTATACGTAATTGTGCAAAAAACATAAGTAGCATAACATAAGGAGTCCTCACTAACCTCTTTTATTATTTCACTTATTCTCCTCTGTATTTTTCTCATCTTTCTCACATCACTGCGTGAAGTTGAGGGCAAGCTGTGCAGCCATTACTTTGTCACTGAAACCGGCCCACTGAGCCATCGGCCCACCGGGAAACTCCCTGTAGTCCCAATGGCCAGTACATGCCTGTCTGAAATACCTTCTTGTATTTTTAGATATATAGAGAATTTAAGACATCTTAATAAAATTCTGCTTCAGGTGTCCAGCACAGGAGATCTTTAATTTTAAAGCCCAATTAAACCTTTATGTTTTAATAGAGGTATGTAGCCAGCCTGCAATAAAAAGTTCAGAATTTCCATGTGTTTTTTTTTTTGTGTTAGTGCTTTACTACTTTACAGAATTATATGAAGCTCCAAGGTCCCGGTTTGCAGCAGTCCAACAGACACCCTACACAGTGCTCCAATCAACAGTACTTATGCTGTTGATTGCCCAGTTCTGTTGATTGGAGCACCATGCAGGAGGCTTCCCTGTGAGAGCCATGGGCCTCCTGCATGTTAACAGTATGGGGCAGTTTCATATCGTTGTAAAGCACTAACACTTTTGTGGTTGAACTAGATGGTTTGTGATTGAACTAGATGGAATTTTGCCTTTTTTCAACCTGACTAACTATGTAACACAGAAGAAAATCAATAGTTATACACGCTTTACTTTTTCATGCAGCCTGACTGCATAGCCCTATAAAGGGGCCCTTTCAGAGAGCTGTATGGAGCATCTTATAGTGAAGTTTCCACCGTCCAATGGTGTTTTGTGATGGAATTTATTTTGAATGGTCTCCCAATACCAGGGGTCAAGTCCTGGGGGAAAAAAGTGTGGGAACTCCCACCCAAGATCCACTCCGCCCACCAAAAAAATAAAAATGATACGCTCATATGCACGAACGCTTCAAAAGTGTTATTTTTCATCCAATTTTCATATTGTGTGTATGAAGCTTAACTGTTAGTACATAAAAAAAAAAACAATCCTCAATAAACATAAATCCGGTAATTCTCTGAATAATCAGCATTCATTCCATTGCGCTTCCATGCAAATGTGAACATCATGTTCTGATCTTTATTGGGGATGTTATTTTGTATATAGAGTGTTTATGTGGTGAGTTTACACTTTTCATTGAACAGGTAGATCGAAGTGGAAGCTGTCATGGGTCCCCCTACTGGCAATGCCTGAATGATCAGGTGAACGGCACTTACTATTGCGAGCTGTATGGGCAGCTGCTGGTGTAGCACCTCGCATACCTAAAAGTCTTGCAGGACACGGCTGCTAATGGGAACTGAGTTCCTGTTGTGGAAAAAGTGCAGGAACTCCGTTCCCATGCGTTCCCGCAGGACTTGGGCCCTGCCCAATACACTTGCACCACAGCGACCAAAAATAAGCCACCTTCATGCAAATAGCAGAATGTTGTTAAACCAGTTGCCTAGTGAGCACCTTTACCCCCTTTCCTGCCCAGGCCAACTTTCAGCACTGTCATGCTTTTAATGGCAATTGTGTAGTCACAGTGTTGTACCTATATAACATTGTTATCATTTTTTTTTTCACACAAATAGAGCTTTCTTTTGGTGGTATTTAATCACCACTGGGTTTATTTTTTATTTTTTTCTAAACAAACAGAAAAAGACAGAAAATTTTGCAACCAAAAAAATAATGTTTTCATAATTTGTTATAAAATTTTGCAAACGGATAACTTTTCTCCTTCACTGATGTGCACTGATGAGGCTGCACTGATGAGGCTGCACTGATGAGGCTGCACTGATGAGGCTGCACTGATGGGCACTGATGAGACGATGCTGTTGGCAGTGTTGATTTAGTCGACTAAAATTATTATTATTATTATTATTATTCAGGATTGATATAGCGCCAACAGTTTGCGTAGCGCTTTACAATATGAGGGCAGACAGTACACTTACAATACAAATCAATACAGGAGGGATCAGAGGGCCCTGCTCGTTAGAGCTTACAATCTAGAAGGGAGGGTCAAGTTGAAACAAAAAGGTAATAACTGTGGGGGGATGACTAAAACATATTAGTCGACTAAATGAATACTATTTTAGTTGACTAAAATACGACTAAAACAATTGAGATGACTAAAATGAGACTAAAACTAAAATGCCATTTTAGTCAAAAGACTATGACTACAACTAAATTGCAATGACTGAAATGTACTGGAGATTTTAGTCGACTAAATACAACTAAAACTAAAACAATTGCAGAAGACTAAAATGGGACTAAAACTAAAAATTCCATTTTAGTCCCAAGACTAAAATTAACACTGGCTGATGGGCATCAATAGGCTTCACTGATGAGTGGGCACTGATGAGGAGGTTGAAGAAGAAATGGTTGCACATCGTCAGAAATCCAAATGCCGTTTATTGATTACTAAAATTACATCAAAGGGCAAACACGCAAGTCTTGTAGAGTTTTACACAGTAAAATTGTGCTTAATCATTACTGATGAGGTGGCACTGATGAGGCTGAACTGATGGGACGGCACTGGTGAGGTGACACTGACGGGCACTGATTGGCAGCACTGTTAGGACTGCACTGATAACCAGGACATTGATAATCAAGACTGATCTCCCTTTAACTCATGCCGGTTATTGGCTCTCCTCTCCTCATGCTGTCAGCGTGAGGAAAGGAATGCAGATAAGTGACTTCTGTTCATTGGACACAGTTGGTCACGTGGTAAAGGGTCGATGTGATTGGCCTTTTACCCCGATCTGTGATCATCTGCATCGCTCCATTGACATCCTCCCGGCAAAGTAAGCCCGTGTTATAGCTGTTTTTTGGCTATAGCGCAGGCGGGAACAGGTTAAAGAACAATGGAGGATGTACAAAGGAGCAAGTGATACACAACACATTTTTTAAAGCGTTTGACTAACCAAACCTTTTACATTTATTATTATTATTTATTTTACGTTTAATGTTTGGATAGAGCAAGGTGGTATTTGACAAAACTGGAAGGATATCTTTTTACAAATGAGGGGAAATGCCCTACGAGACAGCGATCACTAGAACAAGTGGCCCCTCACTTCCTGTTCTGCTGACAACCATAACCGTTTTTTTGATTTCCTTTTACTATGCAACTGATTTCCTGTTTTCTTCCCGATTGCAAATGTCACCAGAGAGAATTGATTTACCCATCAGGACCAGACAGCTGTCAGGAGTCTCTCTAGGAAAACATAATGGAGTATCTCAACTTGAAGTCTCTCACACTTCTATACTTTACAGATCTTAAATTCTAACTGCGGCTAGAAATTGTATGATGTTTTATGTAGCGTACTCCGTGGGAGCCTCTGGTGAAGTCTCATTTCCTCACTTTGGGCACACACAGCATTTTCTTAATTCTTCCACTAGCTCAGAAAACAGTCTAGGGTTTTTATTGGGAATGGCGAAAAGGGATAGGGGGAGGGGAGCATGGGATACCCTAAAAATGTAGAAACTGGATAACTTTAAGGCCCCTTTCACACTGGGGCGGTGCGGGCGTCGGCGGTAAAGTGCCGCTATTGTTAGCGGCGCTTTACTGTCGTTTTAGCGGCAGTATGCGGCCGCTAGCGGGGCGGTTTTAACCGCCGCTAGTGGCCGAAAAAGGGTTAAAGTCGTCTGCAATGCGCCGCTTTGCCGGTGGTATAGCCGCGCTGCCCCATTGATTTCATTGGGTAGGAGCGGTTTAGGAGCGGTGAATACACCGCTCCAAAGATGCGGCTAGCAGGACTTTTTTCACCGTCCTGCCAGCGCACCGCTCCAGTGTGAAAGCCCTCCGGCTTTCACACTGGAGTGAAAGGGGCTGGTTTTTTCAGGCACTACACCTGTAGCGCTTGAAAACCGCCCCAGTGTGAAAGGGGCCTGATGCCGCATACACACGAGTGAATTGTCCGGCGTACTTAGTCCGGCAAACAATCTGGTGGATAGTCCGGCGGACTTTCTACCGAACGGACTTGGCCACACACGGACACACAGAAAGTCCGGCGTTTGCTAGCGCAATGACGTACAGCACGTACGACGGGACTAGAAAAAGGAAATTCAATAGCCAGTAGCCAATAGCTTCCTTTTCGTACTTGCTTCTGAGCATGCGTCATTCTTAGTCCGCCGGACTAGCATACTGACGAACATATTGTCCGCTGAAACCCAAGTCCGGCGGAAAGATTGGACTGCAAAAATACTTTCTAAGTCCGCCGGACTTTACACTGGAAAAGTCCGCTGAAGCCCACACACGATCGAATTGTCCGCTGAAATGCGTTTCGGCGGACTAAGTACGCCGGACAATTCGCTCGTGTGTACGCGGCATGTGACTTCTCAATATCTGACTGCACTGCACAAACTGATGAATGTACCGCCAGATCTCTTATGCTGTTTGTGACCTGTACTCCTTCCAGAGTTAAAATCTGCACACAGTCACCGTCCTACAACATTGGGGGTCATCTACTCACTCAGCCACAGGATCATCGGTTGCCTCCTGATGATATCCACCAGGCTCCTCCTGGTGAGGGAGACGTAAAACTCCACTATACACCACTATAGGACAGCTGACCTCTTTCCCACCAACTTCCTCCTAGCTCTCTCCGATGTGCTTCTCCAGACCCAGCTTGATCCCTGGACACAGATCTGCAAAGCATCCCCAGCTGAACCTAGTTTGGCTTCCTCAAGGCTTGCTCTAGGACCCTGCACCAGGGAGCAGAGCCCCCATCTCACAGGGGTCTCCTCTTGCAGGACTGGATCCAGGAACCCTGCCCTTGCTGCTCAGACTATTTATAAGCTCTCTTTCTCCACCTTCTGGGCACACCTCCCCAGGGATTGGCTGGAGTTCAATAAATATTCAGGTTGCTTGTTCTGTCTTTCCTCCCACTATACTTCTAGAACCCTCTAGAATTAACAAAACAGCAGCCTGTGAAACACTGAGCAGCCAGAGAGTACATATTACAGTGCCTTGCGAAAGTATTCGGCCCCCTTGAACTTTTCAACCTTTTGCCACATTTCAGGCTTCAAACATAAAGATATAAGATTTAAATTTTTTGTGAAGAATCACCAACAAGTGGGACACAATTGTGAAGTGGAACGAAATCGATTGGATTTTTGAAACTTTTTTAACTAATAAAAAACTGAAAAGTGGTGCGTGCAAAATTATTGGGCCCCTTTACTTTCAGTGCAGCAAACTCACTCCAGAAGTTCAGCGAGGATCTCTGAATGATCCAATGTTGTCCTAAATGACTGATGGTGATAAATAGAATCCACCTGTGTGTAATCAAGTCTCTGTATAAATGCACCTGCTCTGTGATAGTCTCAGGGTTCTGTTGAACGCGCAGAGAGTATCATGAAGACCAAGGAACACACCAGGCAGGGCCGTAATGCTGTTGTGGAGAAGTTTAAATCTGGATTTGGATACAAAAAGATTTCCCAAGCTTTAAACATCCCAAGGAGCACTGTGCAAGCGATCATTTTGAAATGGAAGGAGTATCAGACCACTGCAAATCTACCAAGACCTGGCCGTCCCTCTAAACTTTCAGCTCAGACAAGAAGACTGATCAGAGATGCAGCCAAGAGGCCCATGATCACTCTGGATGAACAAGGGCTAAGGGATTACACAGCCACCCGATCACTTCTACAGCACTCAGAAGGGTACCAGAGCTCACGCTTAACTCTAATCTGGTAACCTATAAAGCATCGCATATGGAGATTTTTTAGGTAACAAAGTTTATAACCACTTTGTGGGTGTGCAACATTTTTATTCTCCAGGGCCTCTTCTTTCAGAAAATATATAATGCTTGGGAGTTCTAAGTAATTTTCTAGCAAAAAAAAAATGCAAATTTTAACATATATGTGAAATGATGCAAAATCGACCCACTTTCTGCCTGGTGTCAGGCTGAACAGGAAGTGCTGGAAGATCTCCCCGCTTCCTATTTCATGGGTGCCAGACAGAACAGGAAGTAACTGAAAATCTCCCCACTTCCTGTCTGGTGGGTGTCATCAAATAGACAGGAAGTGGGGAGATCTTCCTTTACTTTGTCTATGTGCCTGAAAGAACAGGTAGTGAAGGAGAAAACCCTACAAGGGTTAGCGGTTTGTTGGAGTCCAGGGGTCGTGGAAAAGAAGATTTACTTACCTGACCCTACACTCCCATGTGCTCCTCTGTGATGCAAGACCATGTTTTTCCCCCCCATGCTCTGGAGGTCTATTGGTCCTCTGATATCACCAGGGGTCAAGTCCTGGGGAAAAAAGTGTGGGAACTCCCACCCAAGATCCACTCGCCCACTTAAAAAAAATAAAAAAATAAATGATACGCTCATATGTAGTGATGGACGAACTTCCGACGGGACGTTTCGCGAACGCGAAACGCGAACGGACACAAACGTTCGCGAAAACGACCGTTCGCCGCGGGCTCCATTGACTTCAATGGGAGGCGAATTTCGCAAACCTTTAGGTCGAATTTGCGGCCACGGGGTAATTATTAGGGGGTAGCACGTAGTCCCACCACCTGGACAATAGCATAATACATGTATGAGGTGAATTTGGGATCGATAACTACAAGCATTTTTTTTTTATTTGGGAAATTGTTCTGACAATTCAGGACTATGGAGCTAATGAAGGCAATGGAGGAGAGGGAAGGTCAGGGACCAGGGTAGGCAAACAAGAGGGTGCAGGAGATACAGAGCACTGACAGCAGCACCGTAATACAGAGCACTGACATCAGCACCGTGACATACAGCGCTGACAGCAGCTCCGTGACATACAGCGCTGACAGCAGCTCCGTGACATACAGCGCTGACAGCAGCTCCGTGACATACAGCGCTGACAGCAGCTCCGTGACATACAGCGCTGACAGCAGCTCCGTGACATACAGCGCTGACAGCAGCACCGTGACATACAGCGCTGACAGCAGCTCCGTGACATACAGCGCTGACAGCAGCTCCGTGACATACAGCGCTGACAGCAGCTCCGTGACATACAGCACTGACAGCAGCTCCGTGACATACAGCGCTGACAGCAGCTCCGTGACATACAGCGCTGACAGCAGCACCGTGACATACAGCGCTGACAGCAGCTCCGTGACATACAGCGCTGACAGCAGCTCCGTGACATACAGCGCTGACAGCAGCTCCGTGACATACAGCGCTGACAGCAGCTCCGTGACATACAGCGCTGACAGCAGCTCCGTGACATACAGCGCTGACAGCAGCTCCGTGACATACAGCGCTGACAGCAGCTCCGTGACATACAGCGCTGACAGCAGCTCCGTGACATACAGCGCTGACAGCAGCTCCGTGACATACAGCGCTGACAGCAGCTCCGTGACATACAGCGCTGACAGCAGCACCGTAAGCAGCCCCAGGAGGAAGTCAGCACAGCACAGGGATGGTGTGATCCCCTCATAATAAGAACCCCCAGGAGGAAGTCAGCACAGCACAGGGATGGTGGGAGCCCCTCATAATAAGAACACCCAGGAGGAAGTCAGCACAGCACAGGGATGGTGGGAACCCCTCATAATAAGCAGCCCCAGTAGAAATATGACACCGCTCAACCTCTTCAAAGAGGAGGGTAGGGGCATATAGTACGGTGTGCTTTTTTGGGTCAGGGAAGTGAGCCAAATGAATTAAGAAGGTCTGTGTGCTTGATTCCAAAAATTGTTTATAGACATATACATGGTCTACTGATCACATGTGTTGAATTCCTCCGAGATCCATGCCTCATTCATTTTTAGAAATGTGAGGTAGTTAACACTGTGGTGAGCTAGGCGAGTACGCTTATCGGTCACAATCCCCCCTGCTGCGCTGAACGTCCTTTCGGACAGGACACTGGATGAGGGGCAAGCCAACAGTTCGATTGCAAATTGGGCAAGCTCTGGCCAGAGGTCAAGCCTGCCCACCCAGTAGTCTAGGGGTTCATCACTCCTCAGAGCGTCCACATCGGCCGTTAACCCAATGTAGTCGGACACCTGACGGTCTAGGCGTTCCCTGATGCTGGATCCGGATGACACCTGTCGATGGGTCGGCTGAAAGAATGACCTCATATCCGAAGTCACCAACACATCTTCAAACCGGCCTCTTCTTGCAGGCGCTGTTGGATTGGTACCCGCAAATCCTTCTCTGGGAGTGGGAATTGCTCCTCTGCCAGCGCACGCAAAAGCAGAATGCAGCATTTCTCGAAGCAAGGCCTGGAAGTGCTGCATTCTGACAGCCCTCTGCGACGGCGGTAACATTTCCGCCATTTTGTGTTTGTACCGGGGGTCTAAGTACGTTGCCACCCAGTACTGGTCCTTGACCCTCATGCTTTTTATACGGGGGTCCCTATTAAAACACTGGAGCATGAAGGCCCCCATTTGCACTAAAGTGGAAGCGGTGTGGTGGCCTGGCTCCTGCTCATCATCCAGGATAATGTCGTCCTCTTCATTCTCCTCTCCCCATCCTCGCACAACAGGGATCCCAGAAAGGTTTAAAGCATGCTCTTCTTGCTCCTGCTCATCCGCCCCGGCACCATCCTCCTCTGACTCCTCATCAGACTCCTGTTGTTGACTTGTCTCAGATAGAGTAGCCCCCCCTGGGAATTCATCCAGCATTGCGACTTCCTCATCTTCCCGCTCCTGCTCCTCCACAGCCTGATCAATGACACGACGCAATGCACGCTCCAGAAAGAAGGCATAAGGTACCATGTCACTGATGGCGCCATGGCTGCGACTGACCAGTTTGGTGATCTCCTCAAATGGCCGCAGAAGTCTGCATGTGTCGCGCATGAGCAGCCACTGGCGCGGTGAAAAAAAACCCAGCTCCCCAGAACCGTTTCTTTCGCAGAGTTCATACAGGTAGACGTTAACTGCACGTTTCTGCTGGAGCAGCCTATCAAGCATATAGAAGGTTGAGTTCCATCGCGTCGGGCAATCGCAAATAAGACGTCTGACCGGCAGATGGTGTCGCCGCTGAATGTCAGCAAGGCGAGCCATGGCCGTGTAAGATCTTCTGAAATGGGCCGAGATTTTCCTTGCCTGCCGCAAGATGTCCTGGACCCCAGGGTATTTGACAAGGAATCGCTGCACGACCAAGTTTAAGACGTGTGCCATGCACGGCACGTGCGTGATTTTGCCCTGTTTCAATGCGCTAAGCAGATTGGCACCGTTGTCACACACCACTTTACCAACTGTCAAATTGAGCGGTGTTAGCCACTCATCTGCCTGTGAACGCAAAGCTGAAAGGAGTGCCGGGCCAGTGTGGCTCTTTGCTTCCAGGCACAACAGACGCAGCACGGCATGGCAACGTCTCACCTGGCATGTGGAATAGGTTCTGGGGAGCTTGGGCGGTGCAGTGGAAGAGACGCTAGCAGCGGAAAAGGAGGAGGCAGCTGAGGAGGAGAGGGAGGAGGATGGAGTAGGAGGAGGAGAAGAAGAGTCAGGCCTGCATGCAATCCGTGGCGGTAAAACCAAATCTACACGGGTGCCACGGGTTACATGCTTGACGGCCGTCAGAAGGTTCACCCAGTGGGCAGTAAAACTGATATACCTTCCCTGCCCGTGTTTGCTAGACCACGTGTCTGTGGTCAGATGTATCTTGGCACCGACACTGTGTGCCAGAGATACATTCACTTGCCGCTGAACATGGCCATATAGCTCTGGGATGCCCTTCTCTGAGAAATACTTCCTTCCTGGGACCTTCCATTGTGGTGTTCCAATGGCCACAAATTTGCGAAAGGCCTCCGAGTCCACCAGTTTATATGGCAGTAGTTGGCGGGCTATGAGTTCTGACAAGCCAGCCGCCAACCGTTGGGCAAGAGGGTTATCCGGCGTCATCATTTTTTTACGCTCAAACATTAGGCCCACGGAAGCCTGCCTTTTTGCAGAAAAATGTGAGCTTGGCGTGATGGAAGGTGGAGTGGAGGACAATTGTGAGGAGAGAGGAGAAGGAGAAGTAGAAGACGAGGCTGGACGGTGAGAGCCTGCAGTGTGGCTTTGTGTGTTCCGTTGCTCCCACTGGGCTCGGTGATGGCTGCTCATGTGCCTTCTTAAGGCGGTCGTCCCTAGGTGAGTATTGGGCTTACCGCGACTAACGCGTTGACTGCAAAGATTGCAGATGGCAACGCTATTGTCAGCAGCGGACACGTTAAAAAAAGCCCACACTGCGGAGCCATGTGCCGGTGTCCTGGGAGCGCCAGATGTGACCGTACATGGTCGATGACTCGCTCCTGATACATTTGCAGTCTGCTTTGTCCCTGCTGTGCAATGTAAGTCATTGCTGCTTCTCCTCCCTATCTGCTGGTCCATATCTCCCTCTGAACTCCCCTCCTCTTCCTCTCTTGTGGGCACCCACGTGACATCACTAGACACGTCATCATCAACGTCACCTTCCCCACCGCTATAAGTAGAGTAGGCAGCAACACCGGGGACCAACCTCCTCCTTGGGCTGATCTGGGTACTGGCGTCAGACTGCTGAGTAGCGCTTGTTGCTACCTCCTCTTCCTGATCCAATACCAAGAGTGGCTGCGCATCAGAAATGTCCTCTTGATATGGATCGGAAAATAATTCCAGTGACTCAAGCGGAAGGTATGTGGTGGTGGTGGTGGTGGTCGTGTTGTTGGTGGTAGTGTCTTTGGGGGTGCACATAGCAGAGAGTGAAGAAGAGGGTGCAGATCGAGAGGATGAGGAGGGTGCAGAAGAGTAAGGCTGAGCGAGCCACTCAACCAAGTCTGGTGCATCCTTTAAAGTAATTGAACGCACCTTCTGCAACTTCCCACTTTGGCTCAAGCCTGTTGCTCCTGCCCTACCCCTACCACCCCTGCGGAAGGGCCTGCCTCTTCCTCTGCATGTCATTTTTTAAATGACCCTGTGACAAAACTCTTAGTCCCTATACCGCTGAAGGACTGCTGCAGTATAGGTGAGCGGTCAGCAGTGGTGCACGTCAACCCTATCTATTGTGGACCTATAGCGGTCCTTACAGAACAGCAGACTGTACCGCACTCAAGCCTATGTACCGTAGCACCCTATACCAAGTTACCAGTCCTTATAAGAACTTTTGTGGACCAAGCAGGTTGTGTATTAGTGTTTAGCAGACTGTACGTCAGTCCCTATACCGCTGAAGGACTGCTGCAGTATAGGGCAGCGGTCAGCAGTGGTGCACGTCAACCCTATCTATTGTGGACCGATAGCGGTCCTTACAGAACAGCAGACTGTACCGCACTCAAGCCTATGTACCGTAGCACCCTATACCAAGTTACCAGTCCTTATAAGAACTTTTGTGGACCAAGCAGGTTGTGTATTAGTGTTTAGCAGACTGTACGTCAGTCCCTATACCGCTGAAGGACTGCTGCAGTATAGGGCAGCGGTCAGCAGTGGTGCACGTCAACCCTATCTATTGTGGACCGATAGCGGTCCTTACAGAACAGCAGACTGTACCGCACTCAAGCCTATGTACCGTAGCACCCTATACCAAGTTACCAGTCCTTATAAGAACTTTTGTGGAACAAGCAGGTTGTGTGTTAGTGATTAGCAGACTGTACGTCAGTCCCTATACCGCTGAAGGACTGCTGCAGTATAGGTGAGCGGTCAGCAGTGGTGCACGTCAACCCTATCTATTGTGGACCGATAGCGGTCCTTACAGAACAGCAGACTGTACCGCACTCAAGCCTATGTACCGTAGCACCCTATACCAAGTTACCAGTCCTTATAAGAACTTTTGTGGACCAAGCAGGTTGTGTATTAGTGTTTAGCAGACTGTACGTCAGTCCCTATACCGCTGAAGGACTGCTGCAGTATAGGGCAGCGGTCAGCAGTGGTGCACGTCAACCCTATCTATTGTGGACCGATAGCGGTCCTTACAGAACAGCAGACTGTACCGCACTCAAGCCTATGTACCGTAGCACCCTATACCAAGTTACCAGTCCTTATAAGAACTTTTGTGGACCAAGCAGGTTGTGTATTAGTGTTTAGCAGACTGTACGTCAGTCCCTATACCGCTGAAGGACTGCTGCAGTATAGGGCAGCGGTCAGCAGTGGTGCACGTCAACCCTATCTATTGTGGACCGATAGCGGTCCTTACAGAACAGCAGACTGTACCGCACTCAAGCCTATGTACCGTAGCACCCTATACCAAGTTACCAGTCCTTATAAGAACTTTTGTGGAACAAGCAGGTTGTGTGTTAGTGATTAGCAGACTGTACGTCAGTCCCTATACCGCTGAAGGACTGCTGCAGTATAGGTGAGCGGTCAGCAGTGGTGCACGTCAACCCTATCTATTGTGGACCGATAGCGGTCCTTACAGAACAGCAGACTGTACCGCACTCAAGCCTATGTACCGTAGCACCCTATACCAAGTTACCAGTCCTTATAAGAACTTTTGTGGACCAAGCAGGTTGTGTATTAGTGTTTAGCAGACTGTACGTCAGTCCCTATACCGCTGAAGGACTGCTGCAGTATAGGGCAGCGGTCAGCAGTGGTGCACGTCAACCCTATCTATTGTGGACCGATAGCGGTCCTTACAGAACAGCAGACTGTACCGCACTCAAGCCTATGTACCGTAGCACCCTATACCAAGTTACCAGTCCTTATAAGAACTTTTGTGGACCAAGCAGGTTGTGTATTAGTGTTTAGCAGACTGTACGTCAGTCCCTATACCGCTGAAGGACTGCTGCAGTATAGGGCAGCGGTCAGCAGTGGTGCACGTCAACCCTATCTATTGTGGACCGATAGCGGTCCTTACAGAACAGCAGACTGTACCGCACTCAAGCCTATGTACCGTAGCACCCTATACCAAGTTACCAGTCCTTATAAGAACTTTTGTGGAACAAGCAGGTTGTGTGTTAGTGATTAGCAGACTGTACGTCAGTCCCTATACCGCTGAAGGACTGCTGCAGTATAGGTGAGCGGTCAGCAGTGGTGCACGTCAACCCTATCTATTGTGGACCGATAGCGGTCCTTACAGAACAGCAGACTGTACCGCACTCAAGCCTATGTACCGTAGCACCCTATACCAAGTTACCAGTCCTTATAAGAACTTTTGTGGACCAAGCAGGTTGTGTATTAGTGTTTAGCAGACTGTACGTCAGTCCCTATACCGCTGAAGGACTGCTGCAGTATAGGGCAGCGGTCAGCAGTGGTGCACGTCAACCCTATCTATTGTGGACCGATAGCGGTCCTTACAGAACAGCAGACTGTACCGCACTCAAGCCTATGTACCGTAGCACCCTATACCAAGTTACCAGTCCTTATAAGAACTTTTGTGGACCAAGCAGGTTGTGTATTAGTGTTTAGCAGACTGTACGTCAGTCCCTATACCGCTGAAGGACTGCTGCAGTATAGGGCAGCGGTCAGCAGTGGTGCACGTCAACCCTATCTATTGTGGACCGATAGCGGTCCTTACAGAACAGCAGACTGTACCGCACTCAAGCCTATGTACCGTAGCACCCTATACCAAGTTACCAGTCCTTATAAGAACTTTTGTGGAACAAGCAGGTTGTGTGTTAGTGATTAGCAGACTGTACGTCAGTCCCTATACCGCTGAAGGACTGCTGCAGTATAGGTGAGCGGTCAGCAGTGGTGCACGTCAACCCTATCTATTGTGGACCGATAGCGGTCCTTACAGAACAGCAGACTGTACCGCACTCAAGCCTATGTACCGTAGCACCCTATACCAAGTTACCAGTCCTTATAAGAACTTTTGTGGACCAAGCAGGTTGTGTATTAGTGTTTAGCAGACTGTACGTCAGTCCCTATACCGCTGAAGGACTGCTGCAGTATAGGGCAGCGGTCAGCAGTGGTGCACGTCAACCCTATCTATTGTGGACCGATAGCGGTCCTTACAGAACAGCAGACTGTACCGCACTCAAGCCTATGTACCGTAGCACCCTATACCAAGTTACCAGTCCTTATAAGAACTTTTGTGGAACAAGCAGGTTGTGTGTTAGTGATTAGCAGACTGTACGTCAGTCCCTATACCGCTGAAGGACTGCTGCAGTATAGGTGAGCGGTCAGCAGTGGTGCACGTCAACCCTATCTATTGTGGACCGATAGCGGTCCTTACAGAACAGCAGACTGTACCGCACTCAAGCCTATGTACCGTAGCACCCTATACCAAGTTACCAGTCCTTATAAGAACTTTTGTGGACCAAGCAGGTTGTGTATTAGTGTTTAGCAGACTGTACGTCAGTCCCTATACCGCTGAAGGACTGCTGCAGTATAGGGCAGCGGTCAGCAGTGGTGCACGTCAACCCTATCTATTGTGGACCGATAGCGGTCCTTACAGAACAGCAGACTGTACCGCACTCAAGCCTATGTACCGTAGCACCCTATACCAAGTTACCAGTCCTTATAAGAACTTTTGTGGACCAAGCAGGTTGTGTGTTAGTGTTTAGCAGACTGTACGTCAGTCCCTATACCGCTGAAGGACTGCTGCAGTATAGGGCAGCGGTCAGCAGTGGTGCACGTCAACCCTATCTATTGTGGACCGATAGCGGTCCTTACAGAACAGCAGACTGTACCGCACTCAAGCCTATGTACCGTAGCACCCTATACCAAGTTACCAGTCCTTATAAGAACTTTTGTGGAACAAGCAGGTTGTGTGTTAGTGATTAGCAGACTGTACGTCAGTCCCTATACCGCTGAAGGACTGCTGCAGTATAGGTGAGCGGTCAGCAGTGGTGCACGTCAACCCTATCTATTGTGGACCGATAGCGGTCCTTACAGAACAGCAGACTGTACCGCACTCAAGCCTATGTACCGTAGCACCCTATACCAAGTTACCAGTCCTTATAAGAACTTTTGTGGACCAAGCAGGTTGTGTATTAGTGTTTAGCAGACTGTACGTCAGTCCCTATACCGCTGAAGGACTGCTGCAGTATAGGGCAGCGGTCAGCAGTGGTGCACGTCAACCCTATCTATTGTGGACCGATAGCGGTCCTTACAGAACAGCAGACTGTACCGCACTCAAGCCTATGTACCGTAGCACCCTATACCAAGTTACCAGTCCTTATAAGAACTTTTGTGGACCAAGCAGGTTGTGTATTAGTGTTTAGCAGACTGTACGTCAGTCCCTATACCGCTGAAGGACTGCTGCAGTATAGGGCAGCGGTCAGCAGTGGTGCACGTCAACCCTATCTATTGTGGACCGATAGCGGTCCTTACAGAACAGCAGACTGTACCGCACTCAAGCCTATGTACCGTAGCACCCTATACCAAGTTACCAGTCCTTATAAGAACTTTTGTGGAACAAGCAGGTTGTGTGTTAGTGATTAGCAGACTGTACGTCAGTCCCTATACCGCTGAAGGACTGCTGCAGTATAGGGCAGCGGTCAGCAGTGGTGCACGTCAACCCTATCTATTGTGGACCGATAGCGGTCCTTACAGAACAGCAGACTGTACCGCACTCAAGCCTATGTACCGTAGCACCCTATACCAAGTTACCAGTCCTTATAAGAACTTTTGTGGAACAAGTGAGTTGTGAATGTTTAGCAGACTGCAGCAGAAGGGCAGCAGTCAAGTATAATATCCTTTCTATATTTGGAAGAAAGAATATTATACATGTACAAGCCTATTACTGTACCACTGATACCAGTCCTGAAAAGAACCTTTGTGGAACTAATAATAACAGCAAGTCTTTAAAATTACCCTCACTGCCTGACAACACTGCTTCCTTCCTGTCCCTATACAAATTGGCAAAAAAAGAGAACGATTAGTGGTTACTGGAACAGCTCTTTTGTGGACCTTGATAGTAACAGCTAATGATGATGATGATGATGATGATGATGAAAGACTAATCTGGCTGTCCCTGTAGCATACACCGTCCTTTCCCTTTCTCTAAACTAACAAAAGACACTCAGGCTGCTGCAAGAATCAGCAGCACAGCAAACCTATCAACACCTAACACCTATACCAGTCCTGAAAAGAACTTTTGTGTACCAAATAGCTAGTGGTTTATCTCTCCCTACTCCACACAGGAACCTGTCCCTATCTTAACAGAAGAAAGAATGTAAAATGGCCACCGGATCGGGTGTATTTATAGGTTAGGGGGAATGTACAAGTGTCCATGTGCTGTCATGTCTCAATTGGCTGTCCTGTATCACATGATAAACGTGTCACCAAAGGTTAAAGTTCTTGTATACATTAAACACGTAAGTCCGCCGCGGCGAACGACGGAAAAAGGCGTTCGAACGTGCGGACCGCGAATGTCGGAAATTCGCCGCGAAACGACCGCCGGGCGAACCGTTCGGCCATCACTACTCATATGCACGAACGCTTCAAAAGTGGTATTTTTCATCCAATTTTCGTATTGTGTGTATGAAGCTTAACTGTTAGTACATAAAAAAAAAAAAAAAAACAATCCTCAATAATTCTCTGAATAATCAGCATCCATTCAATTGTGCTTCCATACAAATGTGAACATCGTGTTCTGATCTTTATTGGGGATGTTATTTTGTATATAGAGTGTTTATGTGGTGAGTTTACACTTTTCATTGAACAGAGTTTGGATAACACAGGTTTAATCGGAAAGGTCATACATGAAGTGCACATTATCTGGACAGAATACTTGGGGAGATAGTGATGTGCTCCTGCTTAGGAGATGTATGTTAGCTTGGGGGGCTGCAAACTCTGCAGGGGCTCCAACACACACTCGCTATTCCAACCCTTCACATATTTCCACATAAACTTCCCTCCTGGCATTAAACTTTGCCAGGTATTGTGCCCAGCTTACCACCCCAAACTGATGTTCCTCCCTCAGCTCACCTCTCTCCCTGCATGTCCTGTGAGCAGAATAGCTGTGCTCCTCCTCTGGGTTCTCTCATCATATGGCACTGAAGATAGAGGAGGGGGGGATTCAGAGACACACAGAGCAAGTATGCAGGAGACTTGGGGGGGCGGGGAGATGAGGAGACAGAAAATCGGGAGGGGGGGAGCATCACGAGAGGTCTGACTAAATACAATCTCTTAGCATCAGGGACCTGATCTAATCATCAGCTAGCTGTGATTGACAGGTAGATCGAAGTGGAAGCTGTCATGGGGTCCCCTATTGGCAGTACCTGAATGGTCAGGTGTGCGGCACTTACTATTGCGAGCTGTGTCGGCGGCTGCTGGTGTAGCACCTCCCACACACCTCGCATACGTTAAAGTCTTGCAGGGCACGGCTGCTAACGGGAACTGAGTTCCTGTTGTGGAAAAAGTACAGGAACTCTGTTCCCATGCGTTCCCACAGGACTTGAGCCCTGGATATCACCAAGTTTGATGTGGGGACCATAGCCCAGCATTGCATGTAAGGATGCCAGAAGGATGGGAAAGTTATGCTGGAGCATAGAGGGTGTGCCACCTGCCCAGTGGAGGGTCGAGTAAGTAAAATTACTTTTACCATCCCCCAGACTAAACAAGCAGTTAACCTTTGCAATGTAAATGCACCCCTGCTACAAGAGAAATATTTCACCAGAGCTATCACTACCAGCTGGCATCTGGTTTGAAAGCTGTATATTTCAGAAGTATCGAAAATACATGGATTAGAAGCCTTGATAAATGACCTGAGGGGTTTGACGTCAGATCTCTATATCAAGATCAGAAGTCTAGTGAGATCCCTTCGCTGCCAACTATTCTTTGTATTCCGGAAGTGGAGAGAACGTACAGATTAGAAAACCTCTTTTGGAAGCACCACCTGACTCTGAGCCCATCATCACAGTCAGAGGTCTTCTGATTGGGGGCGCTCACGTCCCACTATGACCAGCTTTCTTCAGTACAAATAACATTAAATAACATTAAATAACATTGACGCATCAAAATATCCAGAGGAATCACCTGAGGGATTTGGTGTCCGCTCCCTACCATAGAAGCTGGAGGTTTTATCTTACAAGCTCTTGCTAATGACGTGCCTTTGGGTACAATCGTTGTATTTTCAGAAGTGCAAATACTTTGAGGATTAAAAAGATCCTCAATAAAGAGCCTTCCTGATTTGATGTTAGAAGTCCTACACAACAAGCAGGGGTCTTAAGAACATTCTCTTGTAGCACAATGTCTGGGCAAAAAGAAAAAAAAAAACAGTACATCTCTGCATTGTTTATCACTTGCTACAAATACAGTAAGATATCTTTAACCACTTCAATACCGGGGGGCACTTAAACACCTTCCTGCCCAGACCAATTTTGAGCTTTCAGCGCTGTCGCACTTTGAATGACAATTGCGCGGTCGTACAACACTGTACCCAAATGAAATTTTTATCATTTTTTTCCCACAAATAGAGCTTTCTTTTGGTGGTATTTGATCACCTCTGCAGTTTTTATTTTTTGTGCTACAAATAAAAAAATACCGAAAATTTTGAAAAAAAATATGTTTTTTTTTGTTTCAGTTTCAAAACTTTGTAAATAAGTAAGTTTTCTCCTTCACTGATGGGCACTGATGGGGCTACACTGATGGGCACTGATAAGGCGGCACTGATGGGCACCAATGATGTGGCACCAATGAAGTGGCACTGATGAGGTGGCATTGATGGACACTGATATGTGGCACTGATAGGTGGCACTGATGGGCACTGATAGGCGGCACTGATGGGCGACACGGATGGGCACTGATAGGTGGCACAAATTGGCACTGATAGCTGGCACAGATTGGCATGGATGGGCGGCACAGATGGGCATGGATAGGCGGCACAGATAGGCATGGATAGGCGGCACAGATGGGCATGGGTGGGCACTGATAGGTGGCACGGATGGGCACTGATAGGCGGCACAGGTGCGCACTGATAGGCGGCACAGGTGGGCACTCATAGGCGGCATTGTATTATGTTATACTGTACTAATGGATGCCAATCTGTGCCAAACAATAATGCATGCCAATCAGTGATGCCTATTGTGGGCACTGATTGGCATCCATTATGGGCACGGATTGGCATCCATTGTGGTACTGACTGGCATCCCTGGTGGTCTAGGGAGGATTAGCTTTTGCTGGGCATCCCTGGTGGTCTGGTGGCGTCCCTGGTGGCCCAGTGTGGGCATCCTCGGGGGGGCTGTGCTGATAATCGATCAGCACAGACCCCCCCTGTCAGAGGAGCAGCCGATCGGCTCTCCTCTACTCGCGTCTGACAGACGCGAGTGAGGGAAAGCCGATCACCGGCTCTTCCCATTTACACTGTGATCAGCCGTGATTGGACACGGTTGATCACGTGGTAAAGAGTCTCCGTCGGAGACTCTTTACCGAGATCGTAGTTGCTGGGTGTCAGACTGACACCCCGCAACAACGATCGCAGCGATACGCGCCCCTGGGGGAGCGCAGCGGCTCATAATCCCGATCAGGATTATGCAACCTCTTTGCCACCGTCAATTGCCTATAGGGCGGGCGGCAAGTGGTTAAATATCGTAAATCCAGTGAGCTCCTGTAGTTTGGCATCAGCCCAGTTTTCTCCTGCTGGACTGCGAGCAGAACTTCCCCCCTAATTAAAGAATGATGGGTTTACTTCCTCTTTGATTCCCTGCAAAGGTAAAGCATAATGGACTACTATGCATCGCATAGTAGTCCATTATGTGTCACTTACCTGACACAGGAGCCAGCAAAGTCACCGCTGTCCCCTGTAGTCCGGAGCATCCATCTTCTCGGTGGGTCTCGCTGCTCCGCCGCTGTCATTCGGTGAAGCCACGATGTCGTCACGCATGCGCATGGGAGCCACTACTCGCGGCATATCGCCGTTGACAGCGGCGCTCTCAGTGCGCCTGCGCGCCGCTGTCTACAGTGCATGCGCCGTAGACAGCGGTGCCTGTCTTTCGGCAAATATCTCCTAAACCGTATAGGTTTAGGAGATATTTCTTGGACCTACAGGTAAGCCTTAATCTAGGCTTACCTGTAGGTCAAAGTGGTTTGTAAGGGTTTACAACCACTTTAAGTAGATAAAGAGTTCTATAGCCCAGAAGGGTTGACGATACTGCTTGAGATTTCGGTGTAGCAGAGGCAGTGTTGTCAGCTCATTAGAGGAAGTTATGAGCTCAAAGGACTTTTTGCAAGTGAACAGGTAATTTTTTACACTTGCCACGTTTTTAAAGAGACAAAACATGAGGAAATGTCCAGACGTTGCAGAGATGTGCTGAATAGGTTTCTTTTTTGCCCAGACATATAATTCAGAGTGGACCTTCACTCACCTAGAAAGCTTGACATCCCTGCATTCACCCCTTGGAGAAATGTAAACACAAATTTTCCCTGATGGGTAAGAAAGCCCAAGATGATGGCTGCAAGAATCTAGAAGGGGTTACTGGCTTCGGATGACTGAGGAGGACCAAGATGGCAGCTACAAGAACCTGAAAGAGGTTGCTGACTTCTGATAAGTAAGGATGACCAAGATGGCGGCTGCAAGAACCCAAAAGAGGTAGCTGGCTTTTGATGACTGACTCTGAGGAGGACCAAGATGGCAGCTGGCTTCTGATGATTGAAGAGAACCAAGATAGCAGTTGCAAGAACCCACAAGGGGTATCTGGCTTCTAATGACTGAGGAGAACTATGTTGTCAGCTGCAAGAACCCAAAAGAGGTAGCTGGCTTCTGATGAGTAAGAAAGACCAAGATGGCCACTGCAAGAACACAGAAGAGGCAGCTGGCTTATGATGACTACGGAGGACTAAAATGGCAGCTGCAAGAACCCAGAAGATGTAGCTGGCTTCTGAAGAATGAGGAGAACCAAGATGTCAGCTGCAAGAACCCAGAAGACGTAGCTGGCTTCTGAAGAATGAGGAGAACCAAGTTGGTGGCTGAAAGAACCCAGAAAAAGTAGCTGGCTTCTGAAGAATGAGGAGAACGAAGATGTCAGCTGCAAGAATCTAGAAGAGGCTTTTGATGACTGAGGAGGACTGAGATGTCAGCTTCAAAAACATGGAAGCGGTAGCTGACTTCTGATGACCGAGAAGAACCAAAATAACAGCTGCAAGAACCCGGAAGAGGCAGCTGGCCTCTGATGAATGAGGAGAACCAAGTTGGTCCCTACAAAAACCCAGAAGTAGCAGCTGGATTCTGATGCTCGAGGTGGACCAAGATGGTGGCATGGAACCTGAGCAGATCTCAACTGGACAACATTGGATTTGCTGAGCAGGTGAGTATGTGAATTGAGGACAACCCAGCATAACAGATTAGAGAGGGATTACAAAAAAGTGTGTGCCTTTGAGGGGGGGAGGGGGAGTAATGCTCTGATCTAGTAATAGGACTGGGATGGTATTTCAAGATTTCACCATGGAGAGGCGATAGTACAGGAGCAGAAACTATATTGTACCACACAGCTCTTAGCCCTTGTACACACGGTCGGACATTCCGACAACAAAATCCGTCTGATTTTTTCAGACGGATTTTGTCCAAAACTGGTGTTGCATACACACGGTCGGACAAAGTTGTCGGAAAATCCGATCGTTCAGAACGGGATGACGTTATTTAATTACGACGGGACTACCATCAGGCTAGTAGCCAATAGTTTTGCTCTAGAAATTTGATCTGAGCATGCGTGGCACTTTTGTCCGATCGGAATTCTTTACAAACGATCGGACAAAGTCCGATCGGATCATTTTGTCGGAATTTTTTTTATATCCAGCTCTCAAACTTTGTTGGTCGGACATTTTCCGGCGTAAAAAGTCAGATGAAGCCCACAGATGGTTGGATTATCCGACAACGCGGTCCGATCGGACATTTTCTGTCGGAATGTCCGACCGTGTGTACAAGGGCTTACAGCCTTAACATTCAAAAACTGAGATACATTTGGTGGGATTTTGTTTCCCCCCTTTTTTTTCATCTCTAGACACATGCAACTAAATCTAGCAAAAGAACGCTAACAGGAAGGAGGTGCAAGGAAATTGATAGAAGTCAGAAGGCTTCATCACCCAATATACTTCCTTAGCAAGGCAAAAGTGGTTCTGTATAAAAATATCTTCAGCTGAAGGAAGGGAATTCGAAGAAGCAGACTGGATAAAACATGCAACATCCAATAAACATTTCAACATCCAATAAAAACAAATAGCACATATTGGTTGCTACATTCCATAAATCCCTCCAACCTTCATCAAAGCGATAACCAGACGATGAATAACCATACAGAGGTATTGCTTTCTGTAGACTTTATTGATGCAAATGCTAGATATTTTACAATCTGTTCTTCAGCATCAGACCCCTTTCGCACGAAAAAAGCCTGCTCGGATCTGCCTGTCCGTTTTTCAGGTGGATCCGTGCGGGCCATCCATTGACTCCTATGGGCAAGTGAATGTCAACGGAGATGTGTCCACTGACACCCCCCCCCCCCCCCGTCATCCGATCAAGACAAATGTATGGCGATACGTCTGCCATCCATCTTGGCGGATCGGATGAGATCTGATGAAAATGTAAGTGCTCTAAAAAGCCTCAGTCTTAGCATTTCCAGGATCCACTCCTGTACAAGCCAGGCACTTAGGAGTCCATCAGAAAGTTTCCACACACCGGGTCTAGATCAGACTCACAATAAAAAGAATGGAGAAGCAGGAGGTAAAAGTTATATTCTCTCTCCTAGTCAGCAAACTTTTCCATTAAAGAAAACTCATGTTTTTTTGAAAACCTCAATAACTGCTAGACAAACCATTTTATAAATATATGTTGTTATTAGCGAAACTGTCTGCAGATGGAAATAAAACGACCTTCCCTTTTACCAGAAGAGCGCGGTGATATCGTATTATTGAGTGGATGAGAGCTACAAAAATATTCTCTTCTATCCTTCGCCGTTTGTAAGAAAAGCCATTCTCCATTACCGGCCTTTTACCCCTAAATCCCTCCTATTTATCCTAAAAGAGAACCAAAAATAGAATTCCAGGCAAAGCCTAACTACTCTCAAAGATGTCCACCCCCCCCCCCCCCCCCCTCCAAAAACCTATTCTGACTAACCTGTGTAAGAAGGATGTATATACTTACCCCCATGTAGGGACTGCTGGTGAACCAGATCCCCCACCCTGCACAGCCAGACACACCGAATCTTCTCAAGCACTCCAGAGTCAAAGAAAAGTCGGTGACTTTGGGTTTTTTTTCTCCGTTATTTATTGAGGGTTAATAACTTGGATAGGGATGGGAGGTTATGGGATGCCCACTTGACTTCAGCAAACTTCAGCAGCAACTCCAGGGACATATATTCTGTGTCTTTTACTAAGTCACTGTTAGTTGATCTGACAGGCTCTCATTTACATTTAGCAATAGCCCATTACAGGCAGGAACTCATAGCCCATTACAGGCAGGAACTCATAGCCCATTACAGGCAGGAACTCATAGCCCATTGTGGTGTGGCAAAAATACAATAGGACAGCTTGTACTCCTCCTTCCCGGGGCTACTGATCCCAGCACCACCTCTGCAGGCACTGCTAACCCACCTGGTTACAGCTGCCCCTTTCACTAGCACTCCAGGCTAATGTTCCACACCAGCCCATACCGCTGACTCTTCACCAGCCCATACCGCTGACTCTTCACCAGCCCACCCGGCTGACTCTTCACCAGCCCACCCGATTGACTCTTCACCAGCCCACCCGGCTGACTCCTCACCAGCCCACACCGCTGACTCTTCATCAGCCCACACCGCTGACTCTTCATCAGCCCACACCGCTGACTCTTCATCAGCCCACACTGCTGACTCTTCATCAGCCCACACTGCTGACTCTTCACCAGCCCACCCGACTGACTCTTCACCAGCCCACCCGACTGACTCTTCACCAGCCCACCCGACTGACTCTTCACCAGCCCAAGCGGCTGACTCTTCACCAAACCACACCGCTGACTCTTCATCAGCCCACACCGCTGACTCTTCATCAGCCCACACCGCTGACTCTTCATCAGCCCACACCGCTGACTCTTCATCAGCCCACACCGCTGACTCTTCATCAGCCCACACCGCTGACTCTTCATCAGCCCACACCGCTGACTCTTCACCAGCCCACCCGGCTGACTCTTCACCAGCCCACCCGGCTGACTCTTCACCAGCCCACCCGGCTGACTCTTCACCAGCCCACCCGGCTGACTCTTCACCAGCCCACCCGGCTGACTCTTCACCAGCCCACCCGGCTGACTCTTCACCAGCCCACCCGACTGACTCTTCACCAGCCCACCCGACTGACTCTTCACCAGCCCACCTGGCTGACTCTTCACCAGCCCACCTGGCTGACTCTTCACCAGCCCACCCGACTGACTCTTCACTAGCCCACCCGACTGACTCTTCACCAGCCCACCCGACTGACTCTTCACCAGCCCACCCGACTGACTCTTCACCAGCCCACCTGGCTGACTCTTCACCAGCCCACACTGCTGACTCTTCACCAGCCCACCCGACTGACTCTTCACTAGCCCACCCGACTGACTCTTCACCAGCCCACCCGACTGACTCTTCACCAGCCCACCCGACTGACTCTTCACCAGCCCACCCGACTGACTCTTCACCAGCCCACACTGCTGACTCTTCATCAGCCCACACCGCTGACTCTTCACCAGCCCACCCGACTAACTCTTCACCAGCCCACCCGACTGACTCTTCACCAGCCCACCCGACTGACTCTTCACCAAACCACACCGCTGACTCTTCACCAGCCCAGACCGCTGACTCTTTACCAGCCCACCCAGCCGACTCCTTACCAGCCCACCCAGCTGACTCTTCACCAGCCCACCTGACTGACTCTTCACCAGCCCACCCGACTGACTCTTCACCAGCCCACCCAGCCGACTCCTTACCAGCCCACCCAGCTGACTCTTCACCAGCCCACCTGACTGACTCTTCACCAGCCCACCCGACTGACTCTTCACCAGCCCACCCAGCTGACTCTTCACCAGCCCACCCAGCTGACTCTTCACCAGCCCACCTGACTGACTCTTCACCAGCCCACCTGACTGACTCTTCACCAGCCCACCCGACTGACTCTTCACCAGCCCACCCGACTGACTCTTCACCAAACCACACCGCTGACTCTTCACCAGCCCAGACCGCTGACTCTTTACCAGCCCACCCAGCCGACTCCTTACCAGCCCACCCAGCTGACTCTTCACCAGCCCACCTGACTGACTCTTCACCAGCCCACCCGACTGACTCTTCACCAGCCCACCCAGCCGACTCCTTACCAGCCCACCCAGCTGACTCTTCACCAGCCCACCTGACTGACTCTTCACCAGCCCACCCGACTGACTCTTCACCAGCCCACCCAGCTGACTCTTCACCAGCCCACCCAGCTGACTCTTCACCAGCCCACCTGACTGACTCTTCACCAGCCCACCCGACTGACTCTTCACCAGCCCACCCAGCTGACTCTTCACCAGCCCACCCAGCTGACTCTTCACCAGCCCACCCGACTGACTCTTCACCAAACCACACCGCTGACTCTTCACCAGCCCAGACCGCTGACTCTTTACCAGCCCACCCAGCCGACTCCTTACCAGCCCACCCAGCTGACTCTTCACCAGCCCACCTGACTGACTCTTCACCAGCCCACCCGACTGACTCTTCACCAGCCCACCCAGCCGACTCCTTACCAGCCCACCCAGCTGACTCTTCACCAGCCCACCTGACTGACTCTTCACCAGCCCACCCGACTGACTCTTCACCAGCCCACCCAGCTGACTCTTCACCAGCCCACCCAGCTGACTCTTCACCAGCCCACCTGACTGACTCTTCACCAGCCCACCTGACTGACTCTTCACCAGCCCACCCGACTGACTCTTCACCAGCCCACCCGACTGACTCTTCACCAAACCACACCGCTGACTCTTCACCAGCCCAGACCGCTGACTCTTTACCAGCCCACCCAGCCGACTCCTTACCAGCCCACCCAGCTGACTCTTCACCAGCCCACCTGACTGACTCTTCACCAGCCCACCCGACTGACTCTTCACCAGCCCACCCAGCCGACTCCTTACCAGCCCACCCAGCTGACTCTTCACCAGCCCACCTGACTGACTCTTCACCAGCCCACCCGACTGACTCTTCACCAGCCCACCCAGCTGACTCTTCACCAGCCCACCCAGCTGACTCTTCACCAGCCCACCTGACTGACTCTTCACCAGCCCACCCGACTGACTCTTCACCAGCCCACCCAGCTGACTCTTCACCAGCCCACCCAGCTGACTCTTCACCAGCCCACCCACCTGACTCTTCACCAGCCCACCCACCTGACTCTTCACCAGCCCACCCGACTGACTCTTCACCAGCCCACACTGCTGACTCTTCACCAGCCCACACTGCTGACTCTTCACCAGCCCACACGGCAGACTCTTCACCAGCCCACATGGCTGACTTCACCAGCCCACATGGCTGACTTCACCAGCCCACCCGGCTGACTGTTCACCAGCCCACACCGCTGACTTTTCTCCAGCCTACCCGACTGACTCTTCACCAGCCAACCCAGCTGACTCTTCACCAGCCCACACCGCTGACTCTTCACCAGCCCACACCGCTGACTCTTCACCAGCCCACACCGCTGACTCTTCACCAGCCCACATGGCTGACTCTTTACCAGCCCACCCAGGTCTCCATTCCAGCAGCTTTTTCTATACGACAACTTTTTGATGGTATGTCCTTGTGCAGTGTTTTCATGATGTATAAAGAGAAAAGGAGTTTTTCTCCCCCTCTGGACTCCACTAAGAGAAGAGATGTCCAGAAAAGGAAAAAGATAGCTACTAATGGCTATAGCGGACAAATAAGGAATTTGGCAAAAATATCAATAACCGAAAAAAGTTTATTCCTATTATACAAGTTTATATACAAATAAAACTAACCCAGCAAAATTGCTTCACTAGAAATCGATCCAGAGTGCCCCAATAAATAGTCTTTTAAATAACTAAATATTCCCAAAGATCCAGACAGAATTCACAAGACACCACAACCCACATAAAAAACATATAAATAACATACACAACGATAAAACACGGATGAGGCACCTCTATAACCACACACATGTCAAACTGCCGTCGTATATATGAGTATATCCAAATGCTTCTGTGTAAGCCAGGGATATGCAATTAGCGGACCTCCAGCTGTTGCAGAACTACAAATCCCATGAGGCACAGCAAGACTCTGACAGCCAGAAGCATGACACCCAGAGGCAGAGGCATGATGGGACTTGTAGTTTCGCAACAGCTGGAGGTCCACTAATTGCATATCCCTGGTGTAAGCAATATTGATGGAAGATTGACATGTATTTAGTCCCCGGGGTAATGAAAATCGATAGCCTAGTATTTTCCGCTAAAGATTATAAAGTCAACAAACTCCACTGGTCAGATAAGCTACTTAAATAGATCAAAAGGAAATAAGTTCTACAGAGATTTTGCAGCAGTTCCTATTACGTCCAAAGTTTACTTTATAGGTGCACTGAGAAGTAGCTTAAAGAATGCACACATTATTCTCTATATATTTTCCTCTGTCAGGTCACCTTGAGGCCAGGTAATAGATGCACACCATAGGGATCAGGAGTGCACCGCAAGGTTGTGGACCCTACGGCTGACTGCTGCGGACGGGGGTCAAGGTGATAGGAAGGCAGGGCCGCCAGAACACCAAGATGGATCCCACCGGGGGTTAGAGCGTAAGATTCCCTGGGGCGTGGAGTCTAAGAGCCAGCAGGTGTTCACCAGAGCCTCTAGTGGTGAGGATGGACTGGGCTGCAACTGGCTCCAGGTCGCGACCCCCGGGGTCCCCCAGCTCACACCCACAGTAGGCAACAGGAGGATAGGGATGGTGAGGGACAAGCCAAGGTCGGGGCCACAAGCAGACAGGAATAGTCAGGGACACGCCAAAAGGTCAGGATCACAGGCAAACAGGGATAGTCAAGGACACGCCAAAGACGGTAACGTAACAACAGCAGAGCACACGGTAGGTAACAGGAAGCTAACACACAAAGGTTGATCAGCAGGGTTGGCCTGCAGTGCACAGGTTAATATAGAGTAGTCTGATAGGAGCTAGGGTGGAGTCATGCCAGAGGATGTATTCTAAAAGCAGTCAGGTGAGGGTCGGCTGGTCTCTAGAAATGAACACATGGAGACAGGTAAGCAGACGAACTCTATTGCAAAACCATGACATCCTCAAGTGGACGCAGTTCTTTTATAGCTTCTATTGGGAAGAGAAATGTACTGATGATAAAAGTCCTTTTTATGCATACTATCAGTATTCCATAAGAGATAGACCGCCGATCATTTCCGTAGTTAGTAGCTCAAACATGTATCATTTTAGCTTCGCTACATATATTCATCTACGGTAGATACAATGTAACCAGTTCATCAAGATAGAAACAAATAGATTGCTATTTCCAGTCTCACAATAGGATGCAGCCAATAACCAGCAATTAATCATGCGATGAACAGATATTGAACAATGATTGTAACCAAGTTTTTTTCTTTTGTTACATTACCGCTCCCGGATACCTTCGGGCAAATGTTTATTATTAGCAATCAGTTCAGCTGATGTAAGGCGTAGGTGTGTGGTATCTCCTTATACATTCAAGCTGGTAACCTCAACTGATAGATATGACTTCCATATTGCAAGGAATCATCTGCCAGACATTTCTCATTCCAGAGACGTGCTGCTGCTTTTTACTCTAAGCCCTTGTACACACGGGTCGGACATTCCGACAACAAAATCCGTCGGATTTTGTCCGAAACTTGTGTTGCATACACACGGTCGGACAAAGTTGTTGGAAAATCCGATCGTACGTAACGTGATGACGTTATTTCGTTACGACGGGACTACGTTCACGCTAGTAGCCAATAGCTTTGATGTAGGAATTTGATCTGAGCATGCGTGGCACTTTGTCCGATCGTAATTCTCTACACAAAGTCTGATCGGATCATGTTGTCGGAAAGTTTTATAGCCCAGCTCTAAAACTTTGTCCGTCGGATATTCAGACGGAAACAGTCTGCTGGAGCCCACACACTATCGGATTATCGGACAACACGGTGCGATCGGACATTTTCCGTCGGAATGTCCGACCGTGTGTACAAGGGCTTAGACTCTCATTCCCTGAAGTCTTTAGGTTGTTTCACTGATCCAAGTCCAATCCATAGACATGGTTTGCCGCTGACCAGTGGTTTTGTGTTCTTCCCAGTGAAAGTTACCCCGTGAGGGCCTGCCGTCCGTACATACATCAACGCGCTTCGCAACGTAACGTTACGTAGCTTCAACTGGACGTGGAGGACCTATATTCCCGTCTCTCCCTTTATAGTACACAGAGACGTCATCGTTCCTCCCTTAATTTATTTTTTGTTTGTATTCTAATCAGGACAAGCTAAATATTACAAGGGAGTTCAGCAGCTCTCCATCGGGGCACCCAAGAAGAGGAGGAACCAAGAGCGCCACTGAGGGACCCCAGAAGGAGGAGGATCGGGGGCCACTCTGTGCAAAACCAACTGCACAGAAGAGGTATGATGTCTATTTTATAAAAAAAAAATATATATACCGTATATACTCGAGTATAAGCCGAGATTTTCAGCCTCTTTTTTGAGGCTGAAAGTGCCCCCCTCGGCTTATACTCGAGTCATCGCCGTCTGCCTACCCAATCAGCGCGTCGAGCAGACAGACGGCGGCCATTCTACTATTCAAAAGCCGCGCCTCCCTCTCTGTGATAGGCGGAACACTCAATTTCCCAGCAGTCAGTGTTCCGCCTATCACGGACATCCGTTCATTCTCATACTACGGACGAGGATGAGAGGATGTCCGTGATAGGCGGAACACTGACTGCTGGGAAATTGAGTGTTCCGCCTATCACAGAGAGGGAGGCGCGGCTTTTGAACAGAGGAATGGCCGCCGTCTGCCAGGAGGAGAGCGTGGCACACAGAGGCTGCAGATTGGCACAGGTAGGCAGGGATGGACGGACAGCACAGCACAGCGACGGACGGGACACAGGGACACAGCGACGGACGGGACACAGGGACGGACGGGACACAGGGACGGACGGGACACAGGGATGGACACAGGGACGGACGGGACACAGGGACGGACGGGACACAGGGACGGACGGGACACAGGGACGGACGGGACACAGGAATGGACACAGGGATGGACGGGACACAGGGATGTCTCACCCTCGGCTTATACACGAGTCAATAAGTTTCCCAGTTTTTTGGGGGTAAATTGGGGGCCTCGGCTTGTACTCGGGTCGGCCTATACTCGAGTATATACGGTACTTGAATATTATCATGACTTTTCCTATTCATAATAAAAAATACTAATGCAAATGTTGTGGCCATCTTCAGTGTCACTAAACCCACATCATAAAAAAAACGATCAATAATTGGTGTATTACATGCTGTTCTTACCTATATGAGATTTGTTTTCTGTATTCTGCAAAAAAAAAAAAAAAAAAAACCTGGTTGATCTTGCTGTTCTCTATCTCCACCTTCTGTTCATGTCCTCAATTCAGCTAGAGAATTTGCAGCTGTTGTGGCAACTCTGCACATGCTCAGTTTGCAGTTAGTTTCTATGATGAGCATTTCCTCCCTATCACATCTCAGCAGCCCTTGTGACTATAGAGTCACACATGTGGGTGTATACATAGTGTTAAATGACAGCCAACCCCCTCCCGCCTCCTCTATGCCCACTAACCAGCTAATCACAATGGGGGGGGGGGATATTACAAGTAGATTGATGGAGTCTTCACCTCCCTCTTATTCTAAGATACAGGCTGGGGGGGGGGGGGGAGAGGCGTGACGCAGCCTGTGCTGGATGTAGTCAGTGGTGATCTGATTCAGCCCCCCTTGATGCAGCTGTGCAATGACAGATCACTACTAATACTGATCCACTGCCAGTGGTGGTGTGTCTATAAAGGGCACAGGAGCGCCGCCCCCTCTCTCTCTCCTGCACCGCTCTATCACCATAGATAAATTCATGCATTGCATGAATCTATCTATGGTCGCTGCTAACACCCCCTATTCGGGTGCCCGCCCCATTTTCAGGCGCCGGGCATCTGAATTACAGCGGCGGAAATGTTTTTTGGAAGCACCTGACTGGCTGTTCACTCAGTTGTGTGTTAGCAAAGCAAAGGAATTCGCTTTCCTAACACTGAATCCCCCTTTCAGCCAATCAGGTTGCCAGGTCTGTTACCGGTCACCTGATTGGCGGAAACGTCAGGTGCTGTGATTGGATGCCTGAGAGAGGGTGGAAGAAGACATGGAGGACGTGCAGGAGACCGCCGCTGACCCGCTCTCGAGACAGGTAAGTGCCGGGCAGCATCTGATGAGGCACACTGGCGGCATCTGATGGGGCACACTAACAGCATCTAATGGGGCACAGTAGCAGCAATTGATGGGCACACTGGAAGCATCTGATGGGGCACAGTAGCGGCCATTCGATGGGCACTCTGGCAGCATCTGATGGGGCACAGTAGCAGCAATTGATGGGTACACTGGCAGAAATTGATGGGCAGTGTCAGAAATTGATGGGCACAGTGGCTGTGTTTGATGGGCACAGTGGCTGTGCTTGATGGGCACATTGGCTGCATTTGATGGGCACAGTGGCAGCAATTGATGGGCACAGTGGCTGTGTTTGATGGACACAGTGGCTGTGCTTGATGGGCACAGTGGCTGTGCTTGATGGGCACAGTGGCTGTGCTTGATGGGCACATTGACTGCGTTTGATGGGCACAGTGGGTGCAATTGATGTTTTTTTTTTTCAGTTTGTTTGCACCCCCCCCCCCCCCCCAAAATGTTGAGCACCAGTCGTCACTGTCCACTGCTGGCTGCTATCAGCCAGCAATAGATCACTATAGCAGTTACCTATTGCTGCAGGGAGACGCTGGACAGAGCTGCAACAGCCTCTCTCCCAGCTTCCACGCTAAAAGAAAATACTGTGGCGTTGTACAATTTCCAGTGTGAACACAATGCAGAAGCTACATCTGCAAGCACTCTTATGTCACCGACAGCCAGAAAGTTAAAGCCAACGCCAGCCGGGATTGCAAGAGTTTGGGGACCCTAGATCAGCAAGTGTACTTCCAATTTAAGAACTTTCTTTCCTCCGTCCCGTCACCAGCAGATTGTTCATCTGTGCTAAGCTTAAAAAAATAAATTAAAAAAAATGAAGGTAAGAAAGTTGTTTATTGTCTCTCTTTTGTACAGTGATGTATAGCCGTGTGCCTTCATCATGGCATCTATAGATATAAATGGAGCCCTGTCAATGGCAGGAGAGTTGCTGTGAGATTTTACGATCAGCATAGTTCCCCAATAAAAAAAAAAAAGAAGATTACCTTTCCTTTACAACTGCAGCCAGCTAGAATTTTCTAAAAAGGCTAGAAAAAAAAAAATCCAATTTCCCCATCTCATGAAGGAAGCTATCATAAGAAAAACCTCGGACGGCTGAAGATTCTTCAGTGAGAAATGAGAGACCTTCGTTCTTATTCTGCTGCCTCGCGGGTTTTCCTACCATCTCAGGCCGAGCATTTCCTGGTGTTTAATTTATAGTTATTACAGCGTGAACAATATGTTCAATCTAAATGTTGGCCCTCTAGGAGAATACGGCTTTCATGTTTGATTCATTTATGCTATTTCATTACATATATAATGTTCTGTGTGCAAATTCACACCGTTAATACCTAATATTTCCCAACCAACCCCCCCCCCCCCCCCCGGCTGTAGCTGTTAAAGGGACCGAAGTACAGCTACGGATATTCGCGGGAATATGCCGACCGGCCGCCATATTATAAAGTGGTTAAATACAAATTGCCCACAATTTTCCCAGCATCGTCCATTCTGGAAATAGCCTGTGTACCATTGGCGGGTCCGTCCATTAGGGGCGCACAGGCGCCGCCCCACCATCTGCCGCCTGAGCTACATACAGGGCATCTAACGCATGGATTCCAATGAGGGTGGTGTGTTTTTTTTTTTCTGAATAACATTATTAGAGCCTGAGGCTCTAACAGGGCTTCAAAAAAAGGGTGGGCTCGGGGCACAGAGCACTGCGCTCTGAGCCCACCCAGCTGCGTGACAATAGCAAATGAATATTCGCTATTTTCACACTTATTCTTCTTCCGGGCCAATCAGGAAGCGGGTCCGAGATCTGTATCTCTTGGTCGAAAGGAGAAGTGTTTTGATTGCCCGCCAAGGGGGAGGAGGGAGGAGACGGGAGCCGCCGAGATGCCTGCGGAGGAGGGAAGGTGAAGCCGCCTGTGATGCAGAGGAGGAGAGCAGGCAAAGGGGAAGCCGTCCATGATGCTGAGGAGAGCAGGGGAAGGGGAAGCCGCCCGTCATTCCGAGGAGAGCAGGGGAAGGGGAAGCCATCCGTGATGCAGAGGAGGAGAGCAGGGGAAGGGGAAGCCATCCGTGATGCCAAGGAGGAGAGCAGGGGAAGGGGAAGCCATCCGTGATGCCAAAGAGGAGAGCAGGGGAAGGGGAAGCCATCCGTGATGCCAAAGAGGAGAGCAGGGGAAGGGGAAGCCACCCGTCATGCTGAGAAGAGCAGTGGAAGGGGAAGCCGCCCATGATGCAGAGGAGGAGAGCAGGGGAAGGGGAAGCCATCCGTGATGCCAAGGAGGAGAGCAGGGGAAGGGGAAGCCATCCGTGATGCCAAGGAGGAGAGCAGGGGAAGGGGAAGCCATCCGTGATGCCAAGGAGGAGAGCAGGGGAAGGGGAAGCCACCTGTGATGCCGAGGAGGAGGGCAGGAGAAGGGAAAGCCATCCGTGATGCTGAGGAAGAGAGCAGGGAAATGGGAAGCTGCCCGTGATGCTGAGGAGGAGAGCAGGGGAAGGGGAAGCCATCCATGGTGAAGAGGAGGAGAGCGGGGGAATGGTAAGCTGCCTGTGATACCTGGAGAGGAGAGCAGGGGAAGGGGAAGCCGCCCATCATGCCAAGGAGAGCAGGGGAAGGGGAAGGCACCCATCATGCAGAGGAGGAGAGCAGGGGAAGGGGAAGCTACCCATGACGCAGAAGAGGAGAGCAGGGGAAGGGGAAGCTACCCATGATGCCAAGGAGGAGAGCAGGGGAAGCTGCCCGTGATGTCGAGGAGGAGAGCAGGGGAAGGGGAAGGCACCCATTATGCAGAGGAGGAGAGCAGGGGAAGGGGAAGCTGCCCGTGATGTCGAGGAGAAGAGCAGGGGAAGGGGAAGGCACCCATCATGCAGAGGAGGAGAGCAGGGGAAGGGGAAGCCACCTGTGATGCCGAGGAGGAGGGCAGGAGAAGGGAAAGCCATCCGTGATGCTGAGGAAGAGAGCAGGGAAATGGGAAGCTGCCCGTGATGCTGAGGAGGAGAGCAGGGGAAGGGGAAGCCATCCATGGTGAAGAGGAGGAGAGCGGGGGAATGGTAAGCTGCCTGTGATACCTGGAGAGGAGAGCAGGGGAAGGGGAAGCCGCCCATCATGCCAAGGAGAGCAGGGGAAGGGGAAGGCACCCATCATGCAGAGGAGGAGAGCAGGGGAAGGGGAAGCTACCCATGACGCAGAAGAGGAGAGCAGGGGAAGGGGAAGCTACCCATGATGCCAAGGAGGAGAGCAGGGGAAGCTGCCCGTGATGTCGAGGAGGAGAGCAGGGGAAGGGGAAGGCACCCATTATGCAGAGGAGGAGAGCAGGGGAAGGGGAAGCTGCCCGTGATGTCGAGGAGAAGAGCAGGGGAAGGGGAAGGCACCCATCATGCAGAGGAGGAGAGCAGGGGAAGGGGAAGCTGCCCATGATGCAGAGGAGAGCAGGGGAAGGGGAAGCCACCCGTGATGTCGAGGAGGAGAGCAGGGGAAGGGGAAGCTACCCATGATGCAGAAGAGGAGAGCAGGGGAAGGGGAAGCTACCCATGATGCCAAGGAGGAGAGCAGGGGAAGCTGCCCGTGATGTCGAGGAGGAGAGCAGGGGAAGGGGAAGCCACCCATCATGCAGAGGAAGAGAGCAGGGGAAGGGGAAGCCGCCCGTGATGTTGAGGAGGAGAGCAGGGGAAGGTGAAGCTCCCCACTCACCACCATAATAGAGGGGGTAAATGGTCCTGATGACTTGACCGGGGGGGGGGGGGGTGACTGTGGGTGCACTATCAGCCACCACTGCCGCGTACACTGCTGTAAAACCAGGAGATGCCAAAAATTGTGCAATTATACAAATGTTAAACACAACACTACATACCGAGGATAGCGGAGCGTTCCTCGGGTCTATACTTAGCCAGAGAGGGATCCACTTAGCTGTCAATCAATTCCTGGTTATAAGTGCGAGATGACAGCACACATCATTTTCACAGTGAGGGTGAGAAGATTTCAGCAGAGGTGTAATTACACTTTCCATCATTATCTACTCGAAATTGAATTGGCATCCTACGATATTCTTTCTAAAATGCTAGCAGAAAATTCCCCTGAAACACAGAATTCACAAGGTAGTCACTTTGTTTTTTCACATTGAGGGAGATTTCTCTTCACTTCCTGTCCGGGAGACCCAGTACAAAGTTGTAACTGGAAAAGGTGTCCCCAGGGCCACTGATAAGGCAGTACAGCCAGCCCTCCTGTACTGGGCCCCATCAGTTCAAAAGGGGGGCCCAGGCACCTGCTAAGCAGGAAGGCTGTACTGTCTTATTGCAGACACCAATCTTCTTCTGCCTTCCCCAGCTTCTCCCTCAGGCTGCACTACAGGGGAGTGTTTCTAGCACATGCACCCCTTCCTTTCACCCACAGCGCTGCTGGCTTCCATACTCTCCTCTCCTGACGGAATGGGGATGTTTCAGGATGGAGAATGGGGGAGGGATCCAGTAAATATATAATTTATTGGCCCCCGTCCGTTCCTGAATGAATACAGTGAGCAAGCAGTACCAATCACTCCTGTGTCCATTCATCACTGGAACATAGTAAACTGTGTTTACTATGCTTCCGTTGTGAATGAGCAAGAAGCTTCAGAGTGCTTCCAATTCATTCCTCTTTGTAACTGAGGCTGCAAAGAAAGGGACTGATAAAATCTTTGTCTTCAGTTACTTCTGGCTAGGAGAGGGGCCCTGTCAAGTAGGCTATATGGGGCCCCGTGATTTCTAACAGTAGCTTCAAGGGGCTGAACAGGAATCTTCTTTAAAGTGTTACTTCACCTTTACAGAATTTTTTTTTAACACTGGACACCCTCCCTACCCCCACTGTCCCGGGTTTCCGAGGTGTCAGCACCCCCACAGGAGATGCAGCGGTGCAGGGATTTTCCCCCCTCTGTGCACGTGTACCCCCGCGCATGCGCACACACACACCGCTGTCCAGCTCGTTGGAGTGGAACCCGTGTGCGCATGCGCTCGTGCGTGCACGCACCTCCATCTCACTACAGCACATACCTGACATTGCCCCCCCCCCCCCAATGGGCAGCCTCCAGATGCCTAACTGGCCTTTCTTTTCTGGATGGGCAAGAAAAAAAGCATGAATCAACATTATTGCATGGATGTTACATTCGGGTTCCCTAGGAATTGTCTTTTGGACGGTACCCTTTCCACTTTATTAGGTATTGTACTTGGTTTTGCCGTCTCCTACAAGGTTCTGGTGGTCTATCAGGGAAGAGGTCAGGTACAGCAGGTTTTAACCATGAAACATGAAATACAGGATGAATTCTTAGTGAATCAGGTAAGGATAGTTCATACGATACCTCATTAATTCTCCTCGTCACTGGAAATGGTCCTATGAACTTGGGTGCCAATTTTCTTGATGGACATGCCAACCTGAGGTTAGTCGTGGAGAGCCATACCTGGTCGCCTAGCTGCAGATTCAGTTCCCCTCTTCTTTTTCTATCGAAAGCCTTCTTGCTGTACGCCTGGACCTTTGTCACTGCCTCCTGTAAAACCTGGTTATTTGGTTATTGCGACTGAGGAAGACCACGGTACTCTGGACTACTGGAACTGAAGATTGTGGAAAAAAAAGTCAGGTAAAAATGACAGGTAAAAGCCATAGTTAGCAAAGAAAGGGGCCTGCCCTGTAGCCGAATGACTGCCATTATTGTAGGCGAATTCTGCTCGGGGCAGTAAGGACACCCAATCGTCTTGAACAAAGGACATGAAACATCTAATATATTGTTCGAGGGTCTGATTAGTCCTCTCTGTCTGTCCATTTGTTTGGGGATGGTAGGCTGAGGATAGAGCTAGTTCGATCTTCAGGGTTTTACATAAGGCTCTCCAAAAGTAGGAAGTGAATTGCACCCCTCTGTCCGGCAGAGTGTTTGCAGGGACTCCATGTAATCTGACAATTTATTTGATAAATACTTGAGCAGTTTCCATAGCGGATCATGGATGGGGTGCCTCTTAGCGGCAGGAAATGGGCCATTTTGGACAATCGATCCACAACTACAAAGAGTGCAGTACATCCTTCAGAAGACGGGAGCTCTGCTATAAAATCCATGGAGATCATCCTCCATGGTCCATCAGGAACAGGTAAGGGTTTCAATAGCCCCCAGGCCCAATTTCTTTCCGTTTTGCTTTGAGTGCAGACAGGGCACGAGTTTACATACCTTTTGCAGAACTCCTCCACACCAGGCCACCAGAATGTGCATCGTACCAATTCAAGGGTCTTATAGACACCAAAGTGACCTGCTAGCGGATGATCATGAAGTAGCTTCAAGACCCCTACTCATACATCTTCTGGAACACAGATTTGACTCCCCCTCCAAAGTAAGCCATCCCTAGATGTCAGAGTGACCCCAGAGGGCTTGGAAATGTCCGTGGAGGCTTCTTTGATTCGGGAGAGGAGATCTGTTTGTAGAAGCAGGAAGCTGCCTGCGGGTAAGATAGTGTCTGGAACAGATAGATCCTTGGGGGTCATTGTACCTGCGGGATAATGCCTCCAGTTTAATATTCTTTGATCCAGCTAGATAAGTAATGTGGAAGGAGAAACGTGAAAAGAACAGGGCCCATCGAGCTTGCCGTGGTTTCAGCCGCCTAGCAGATCTTAAAGGGATTGTAAAGGCAAATTTTTTATTTTTTTAAAATAACAAACATGTCATACTTACCTCCACTGTGCCACTCATTTTGCACAGAGTGGCCCCGAACCTGCTCTTCTGGGGTCCCTCGGCGGGTGTCTCTGCTTCTTCCCACAGGTGCTTCTCACGTTCATGCGAGCTCCCTCGCATTGGTGAGAAGCACCTGCGGGCGCACTCCCGTGATACAGCCGGCGGCTATAGCCACTCGCTGTATCACAAGGCCCCGCCCCCGGCGCGCTGCGTCATTGGATGTGATTGACAGCAGCGCGAGCCAATGGCTGCGCTGCTTTCAATCCATCCACTCCAGCCAATCAGCGGCCAGGCTGAGCGGCGAAGAGGACGGCGGGGGCGAGCGCGGGATTTTCAAGGAGTCAGGTAAGTAAAACGGGGGGACTGGGGGCGCCGGCAGTGTCAGATGTTTTTTCACCTTAATGCATAGAATGCATTAAGGTGAAAAAACATTTACCTTTACAACCCCTTTAAGTATTCTAGATTCTTATGATCAGTCTATATTAGTACTGGATGGACAGCACCTTCCAACAAATATCTCCACTCTTCCAAGGCTACCTTGTAGACAAGTAATTCCTGATCAAGCAGGAAGTCTTTAGCAGATTCAAGGCAGGTCGAGGTCAGGATTGGAGATATCAGGTAAGTCAGCAGAGCCGGGTCAATACAGGTAATCAGGTAGTAGGTACAGATTTCAGGACACTGGAAGCTGCAGATAAAACAGCCCTGCACAATTGCAGCTGCTGTTCTTTTAAAGTCCCTTTGGCGCCAAGCAGCATCTAGCGTGTGCGCACACACACGCTGCTCACCCAGCTCAGACTGGAACCTGTGTGCGCATGCGCACATGCACCTCTGTCTCGCTACAGCACGTCCCTGCCACTCAGTGGCGTAACTAGAACCTTCAGGGCCCCGATGCAAGAAACCATGAAGGGCCCCCCTGAACCCCAGCCAGGGCCCTTCCCTCTGAGTCCGGCGGTGGAACTCCAGGGCGTGGTCACAGGTATGACCTTTGTGAGCCCTGTAGTTCCACCACTGGTATCAGTAGTTTTTTTATATTATTTTATTTTTATTTTTAGGTGCCCCATTGGGGGACTGTCCCTAGGCAGGATGGGGTCCCCGTCCCCAGAAGAGATGAGGTCCTTTTCTCCAGGGAAGATGAAGTTACTGCCCCTCTGGCTGGTGAAAACAGACTCGGACTGAGCGGAAATACATGGAGCAGGAGAGGGGTACTCTGAGGAGCCAGCTGAGGACACAGGTCATGCGGGGAATGCACAACTGAAGAGCAGCCAGTGCGATAGTCGAGCATGGAGCTCTGCTAGTCACCCTCCAGCCACCCGTGTGCATGGTGCACTGGTACCACTAGCTGCCTATGCTGCTGCTGGCCATATGTAAAGGGGGCTGCATGGGCCCCTGCATCACAGGGCCCGGTTGCGGTCGCAACTGCTGCACCCCCTATAGTTACGCCCCTGCTGCCACTCATACTTGTGTTTTATTTTATTTTAAAGGTAGGTGTCTGAACTGTTTTAGAAGAACTGGTTGTCACATGCAGGTTGATTATTGCTCCCACACCTGAAGAACCAAAGCCACCAAGAGCTCTTCAACAGAAGCTGTCAAGATGGAAATATAGAGCCACCATTGCTGACCTGTTTTCTTTCATTTTTAATTTTTTTCTTTAAGATACTTTTTATTCAAAGTTTTCATCACATACATAGTGTAGCACCCTCGTCCCTAAAGTAGGACTGCAGGTAAATTTAATTGTGCTGGGTGGTAGCCAGCCTGGCTAATTTTTTAGTGTTTAGTGGTTAAGTTACTTCTGTGCTAATGCCATTTGTTTGTGGCTTCTCCCTTTTTTCAGTTGGTCGCACTGTTGCGTTTGACATTAGTATGATGATCTACAGTACATTTCAGTTATGGATAAACATACTTTTCTCAGTCAATAGTATGTTCTGCGATGCACGCTGGGAAAAGCTGTTTAATGAAACAAAGTCAGGTGACCAGGGTCAGTCTTCTCGCCCAGGACTATGATGACCTGCGTGGATGTGTGTATAGCTTCTGGCTGCTAGGCCTGAAGCCTGAGGCCAATCCAGGCGGCTGCCGGCTGCTAGGCCTGTCCGAGGCCTATCCAGGTTTTTTCGAGTTTATGCAGAGGAAAACCCTGCCAAAGATCCGGAAACGATTCTAGAGGGATGGAGTTCTAAGGAAGCACCAGAGAGAGGACCCTTCATGAGCTGGAGGCTATGAAGTGGCTGGGACGACTTCAGAGAATTCATCCAAGGGAATCTGAGCGTAGGGCTGCCACCTTTTCTTAAAGTCAAACCCGAACACTTTAGCGGTGCACAGCAAGAGTCACAAAAAGAGTCCCCCTTTACATCAGAGTCCACAGAGTTCCCCTTTTACATCTGAACCCGCAGAGTTCCCTTTCACTGTAAGGGGGGGACTCTGCAAACTCTGATGTAAGGGAGGACTCCGGGGACTCTGACATAAGGGATGCTCTGGGAACTCTGATGTTCGGAATGGACTATGATGTAAGGGGGAACACTGCGGCCTCTCGTGTAAAGGGGAACACTGATGTAAGGGGTGCTCAGAGAACTCTGAATTACCTTAGTGTACTCACTCAGAGGCAGGAGAGAGAAGGGAGGAGACTTCAGTCACAGACAGGGATGGATGGTGAGCTCACTCACCCCTTGGCAGTCAGCACCTCTCATCTAGATGTATCTGGAAGCCATAGTCCGGTCTGAATAATGTGTCCAGGTTTCAGGCAGTCTGAACCCTGGACGCAGGATTCCAAACCCGAACTGTCCAGGGGAATCCCGGACAGGTGGCAACTCTATCTGAGCGTGAAGCTGTGAGTAAAGTTCAGTTACTCGAGGAGACAGCCTGTCCTACTAAGTACAGACGTGCTGGTTCAGCTTATAGATTTTTTTTTTGTCCTGTACTGCTGTCGCTATTAAGGGTGTCCTGTGCCCTGTCCCCTCTCTCCCACATTTTCCTGTTCTGAGAAATAAACTTCTCTATTGTTTAAACTTAAAGCATAAAAGTGACTGGTGTCCAGCGTTCTTTCTTGTTCATCACCCACCATGCCCACAAACCTGCACCCTGAGAATGTATGTCAGCTATCCCTACCTGGCAGTCACCATCAGGCTCCTGGAAAATTAGGGTAAGCGCTACATCTGGCGCCCAACGTGGGGCAAAGCACTATTTTTGCTGTGGTTACCTCTAGCAACGCAGTCACACAGGAATTTGACTCCGTGGGAGAGTGGCAAGTAATGTTCGTGTACCTCAGAGACTGCGCTATTCTTGTAAGACCACGTGGGGAAAAAACCTAATTGCCTTTTTGCTCATGGGAGAGTCTCAGCCTGGTCTTTTGTCACTTTACGCCAGTGCTGAAGGGGTTAAGGCAGACTCCATAACAGTTTTGGCACGCTGCTGGAAGAAAGGGTGTCCTGTGCCCCGTCTCCCACATTTTTCCTCTTCTGAGAAATAAACTTCTCTATTGTTTAAAGCATAAAAGCGACTGGCGCCCAACGTTCTTTCTTGTTCATCGCCCACCAGGTCCACAAACCTGAACCCTGAGAATGTATGTCAGCCGTCCCTACCCGGTAGTCACCATCGGGCTTCACTACTCCCCTACCTTGCAAAACATACCTATTTTCTAAGTGGTCTTCTAGAGCAGTGGTTCTCCATCTCAGTCCTCAAGTACCCCCAACGGGCCATGTTTTCAGGTTTTCCTTTACTTTGCACAGCTGCTTTAAATCAATAGTCCAATCACTGTCAGTCCAATCGTTGTCAAAAGTTTGTAGAATGCACCTCCGTAACATCTCTAAAATTCGCCCCTTTTTAACAAATGAAACCGCCAAGCTCCTCGTTCACTCCCTCGTTATCTCTCGCCTTGACTATTGCAACTCCTTTCTCATTGGCCTGCCTCTCCATAGGCTATCCCCTCTTCAGTCTATCATGAATGCTGCTGCCAGACTTATCCACCTTACCAACCGCTCAGTGTCTGCCAACCCTCTCCTCCAATCCCTACACTGACTCCCGATCACCCAGTGAATTCAATTCAAAATACTAACCACCACATACAAAGCCATTCACAATCAGCCCCACGCTCCGTCACCAATCTTGTCTCCAAATATCACCCAAATCGTCCTCTCCGCTCTTCTCAAGACTTCCTACTCTCAAGCTCCTCCCATGCTCGTCTCCAGGATTTCTCCAGAGCCTCTCCCATCCTCTGGAATGCACTAACTCCACTGGTTTGGCTATCCCCTACTCTGGCGATCCCTGAAAACTCATCTCTTCAGGGAAGCCTACCACGTCTCCAACTAATCTCCTACCACTTCCATCTGCTCATTCCCCGCAGTTACAACCTTTTGTACCACCTGCCCCACCCTATTAGATTGTAAGCTCTTCTGAGCAGGGCCCTCTTAATACTCTTGTATTTTACTGTATTGTAACTGTATTGTCTCCTTTTTATATTGTAAAGCGCTGCGCAAACTGTTGGCGCTATATACAGTGCCTTGTGAAAGTATTCGGCCCCCTTGAACTTTTCAACCTTTTGCCATATTTCAGGCTTCAAACATAAAGATATAACATTTTTATTTTTTGTGAAGAATCACCAACAAGTGGGACACAATTGTGAAGTGGAACGAAATCTATTGGATTTTTGAAACTTTTTTAACTAATAAAAAAATGAAAAGTGGGGCGTGCAAAATTATTCGGCCCCCTTGCGTTAATACTTTGTAGAGCCACCTTTTGCTGCGATTACAGCTGCAAGTCGCTTGGGGTATGTCTCTATCAGTTTTGCACATCGAGAGACTGAAATTCTTGCCCATTCTTCCTTGTAAAAGAGCTGGAGCTCAGTGAAGTTGGATGGAGAGCGTTTGTGAACAGCAGTTTTCAGCTCTTTCCACAGATTCTCGATTGGATTCAGGTCTGGACTTTGACTTGGCCATTCTAACACCTGGATACGTTTATTTGTGACCCATTCCTTTGTAGATTTTTCTGTATGTTTGGGATCATTGTCTTGTTGGAAGATAAATCTCCTTCCCAGTTTCAGGTCTTTTGCAGACTCCAACAGGTTTTCATCCAGAATGGTCCTGTATTTGGCTGCATCCATCTTCCCCCTCAATTTTAACCATCTTCCCTGTCCCTGCTGAAGAAAAGCAGGCCCAAACCATGATGCTGCCACCACCATGTTTGACAGTGGGGATGGTGTGTTGAGGGTGATGAGCTGTGTTGCTTTTACGCCAAACATATCGTTTTGCATTGTGGGCAAAAAGTTGGATTTTGGTTTCATGTGACCAGAGCACCTTCTTCCACATGTTTGGTGTGTCTCCCAGGTGGCTTGTGGCAAACTTCAGACGATACTTTTTATGGATATCTTTGAGAAATGGCTTTCTTCTTGCCACTCTTCCATAAAGGCCAGATTTGTGCAGTGTACGACTGATTGTTGGCCTATGGACAGACTCTCCCACCTCAGCTGTAGTTCTCTGCAGTTCATCCAGAGTGATCATGGGACTCTTGGCTGCATCTCTGATCAGTCTTCTCCTTGTCTGAGCTGAAAGTTTAGAGGGACGGCCAGGTCTTGGTAGATTTGCAGTGGTCTGATACTCCTTCCATTTCAAAATGATCGCTTGCACAGTGCTCCTTGGGATGTTTAAAGCTTGGGAAATCTTTTTGTATCCAAATCCAGCTTTAAACTTCTCCACAACAGTATTACGGACCTGCCTGGTGTGTTCCTTGGTCTTCATGATGCTCTCTGCGCTTTCAACAGAACCCTGAGACTATCACAGAGCAGGTGCATTTATACAGAGACTTGATTACACACAGGTGGATTCTATTTATCACCATCAGCCATTTAGGACAACATTGGATCATTCAGAGATCCTCGCTGAACTTCTGGAGTGAGTTTGCTGCACTGAAAGTAAAGGGGGCCGAATAATTTTGCACGCACCACTTTTCAGTTTTTTATTTGCTAAAAAAGTTTAAAATATCCAATAGATTTCGTTCCACTTCACAATTGTGTCCCACTTGTTGGTGATTCTTCACAAAAAATTAAAATGTTATATCTTTATGTTTGAAGCCTGAAATTTGGCAAAAGGTTGAAAAGTTCAAGGGGGCCGAATACTTTCGCAAGGCACTGTAAATCCTGTATTATAATAATAATATCAATGACATGGTATTGATAAGAGATCATTTATTTAAAAGGGAATTCCCAAAACACGCCCGTTGGGGGTACTTGAGGACTGAGGTTGAGAACCACTGATCCACAGAGTCAAATGACCTCATGGGTCCTTTCTTTTCTTCTCTAATGGTGGAGGTGGGCTGTCCTTAAGCACTTCCAGACCGCCGCACGCCGATGTACGTCCTCACTTTGACGAGGGATATCGTTGTTGTGGCAGCAGCTAGCTGCCATAACCCCAGTATCCTCTTCTTCAGCGGACGGTCCAGGTTTCTGATAATAGTGGTCTCTGCGGCGAATTCGCCGCGAGATCACTTTTATCAGCGGCGGAAGAGGGCCCCTTAGAGAGCCATCGGTAGCTAGCGGAGGCGTACAGATCTTCACCCTGGCTGGGCATGAAGATGAGCGAGGGGAAGATGGCCCCCCCCATCCGTCTCCATACCATTGCAGGGCTGAAGTAACGTCATAACCTTACTTCCGCCCATAGCTCCTAAAGGGACATTTTTTTTATTTTTATTTTAAATGACAAAATTGTATTATTTTATTTTTATTTTTTTATTGCATTTTAGTGTAAATATGAGATGTGAGGTCTTTTTGACCCCCAGATCTCATATTTAAGAGGTCCTGTCATGCTTTTTTTTCTATGACAAGGGATGTTTTTTAAAGAGCAGTGTAAAAAGAAAAAGGTAAAATAAATAAGAAAAAAAAAATGTTTTAAACGCGCCCCGTCCCGCCGAGCTCGCGTGCAGAAACGAACGTATACGTGAGCAGCGCCCGCATATGAAAACGGTATTCATACCACACATGTGAGGTATCGCCGCGATCGGTAGAGCGAGAGCAATAATTCTAGCCCCAGAACTCTAATCAAGCAACCTGTAGAATTTTTTTTAAATGTCGCCTATGGAGATTTTTAAGGGTAAAAGTGTGTCGCCATTCCACGAGCGGAGGCGCAATTTTGAAGCGTGACACGTTGGGCATCAATTTACTCGGCGTAACATCATCTTTCACAATATAAAAAAATTGGGCTTTACTGTTGTCTTATTTTTTTTATTCAAAAAATTGTATTTTTTTCCAAAAAAAAGTGTGCTTGTAAGACCGCTGCGAAAATACGGTGCGACAGAAAGTATTACAACGGCCGCCATTTTATTCTCTAGAGTGTTAGAAAAAAAAATTATAATGTTTGGGGGGCCTTGTGAACGCAGAAGATGACGAACCAGCAGCAGAAAAATTCTTCACTGCAAGAAATGATGAGAAAGAATAATAGATCACATACAGCTTTCATGATCGATCCCTTTCATTTATCCGTCGATCGAGAACAATCACAATTCCGGGAGGATCTCGGTAATTGGGTATAAATAGACATGGAAGACAAAAAAAAACAGCTATGAATACTTTACACACCGTAATATATTCATCATCTGCAAATCAATTCCAATAAAATCAGCAAACGCATCGCGATTGACTTCCACGGGATCCATGTGCAGATGATTTATACACAGTATTATACACAATCCAACAGCATTCATTATTATCGGTTTTTCTCTATTTTTTTATAGCTATTATGTGGCCGGTTGGGATGCAGATAAACATAAATAACTCCAGTGATATATAATATATTATTATGTAATTCTGTATCGTGTCCTTGGAAACTATAACACAATGCTGCGGTCTGACACAACCACTAGACTTGTTATTTTATATTAAGGTTATATTTATATCTTATTGCCAAAGTGTGGTTGGAGAATAAATTCAACCAGCAGGTGGCGGATCGTGGCACTAAAATGTCACTCAGTGCTCTACCAGTGCTGCTCGATAGACTTGTGCACTACCGAATTCTTTATTTTATTTTTCGTTTTTGTTTCGTTTTTTTTCTTTTTTCGTTTATCGTAACTTTCGTTATGATCGGCATTCGTTACTTCGGATCGTGCGTAGCTTCGGATCGTGCGTAGCTTCGGATCGTGGGTAGCTTCGGATCGCGCGTAGCTTCGGATCGCGCGTAGCTTCGGATCGCGCGTAGCTTCGGATCGCGCGTAGCTTCGGATCGCGCGTAACTTCGGACGCATTTGTATTCCTTCCGTTCCATGTGTTTACAAGCAGTCGTTACTTTGGATAACTCGGAACTTCGGATAAATTCTCATTCGTTGCGTTCACTAAAGCCCGCGTACACATGAGCGGAAATTCCGCCAGCAAAAGTACCGATGAGAGCTTTTGGTCGGAAAATGCGACCGTGTGTACGCCCCATCGGACTTTTGCTGGGCGGAGATTCCAGCCAGCAAAAGATTGAGAGCAGGTTCTCAATTTTTTTCGGTCGGAAATTTCGATTGCCCGCACCAAATTTCCAACACGCAAAATTCCTACGCATGCTCGAAAACAATTCGACGCACGCTCGGAAGCGCTGAGCTTCATTTTCTCGGCTCGTCGTAGTGTTGTATGTCACCGCGTTCTTGGCGGTCGAAAGTTCAGAGAACTTGTGTGTGACCCGTGCGTATGCAAGCCAAGCTTGAGCGGAATTTCGGCAGAAAAACCATCCAAGTTTTTTACGACGGAAATTCCGTGTGTGTGTGTGTACGCGAAATTACAGTTAGCCAGATTTAAAGGAAATTCCAATACCTATAATTTAATAGTTTATAACTATTATTATAGTTTTTTTATTATTATTAAATAATAATAATCTATAATAATAATAATTATTATTATTATTATTATAGATTATTATAGATTATTATTATAGATTATTATTATTATTATTATTATCTATAATAATAATCTATAATAATCTATAATAATAATAATCTATAATAATAATAATAATAATCTATAATAATAATCTATAATAATAATAATCATCTATAATAATAATAATCTATAATAATAACAATAATAATCTATAATAATCTATAATAATAATAATAATCTATAATAATCATCTATAATAATAATCATCTATAATAATAATCTATAATAATAATCTATAATAATCAATAATAATAATAATCTATAATAATAATAATAATAGTTAATTTGAATTTAATTATAATAAAAAAATACTCTTATTTATTACAGTGGGAATTAACTACTGATCCTGTGTTCCTGCTAAGCAGGAACATGGATCTTTACCTTTCCCCAGTCAAAACCCCTCCCCCCCCACAGTTAGCAAGCACTCCCTAGGATCACATTTAAACCCTTTGATAGCCCCTCATGTTAACACCTTCCCTGCCAGTGTCATTAGTACAGTGACAGTGCATTTTTTATTTTTTTTTTCTTAGCACTGATCACTGTATTAGTGTCACTGGTCCCTAAAAAAAAGTGTCAGGTGTCCGATTTGTCTGCTGCAATATCGCAGTTCTGCTATAATTCGCTGATCGCCACCATTACTAGTTAAAAAAAAAAAAGAGAAAAATATCCCATAGTTTGTAGGCGCTATAACTTTTGCTCAAACCAATCAATATATACGATTATTGGAATTTTTTTTTTTACTATAAATATGTAGAAGAATACATATTGGCCTAAATTGATGAAGCAATTCGTTTTTTTTTTTTTAGATTTTTTTTATTAGAGATATTTTATAGCAGAAAGAAATATTGTTTTTTTTTTGTTTTTTTTTTAATTGTCGCTCTATTTTTGTTTATAGCGCCAAAAATAAAAACCGCAGAGGCGATCAAATACCACCAAAAGAAAGCTCTATTTGTGGGGAGAAAAAAAAACCGTACATTTTATTTGGGTACAATGTCGCACGACTGCGCAATTGCCAGTTAAAATTATGCAGTGCCGAATCGCAAAAAATGGCCTGGTCTTGCCAAAAAAAAAAAAATGACAGGGATCTCTTACAAAATCCTGGGCGATGGTACATCAGAAGGAGAAGATATCGATCATTCGCCTCACATGTCACCACTTTCCCCATTATCCTAAGAGCTGTCCATTGCAGCAGGATGGCTTTCCATGTAGTCATTAGCTAACATGAGCCTTTTGGCTGCTCTTTAATCTTCTCATCGGACTGAAGCGCGTTGGCCGCCGTTGCCATGGACACCAGTTGTAAATAACATCTACATCTTTATTTGCATTAAGAGCGAATACAAAAGGATGATACATAGATTAGAGGTGCATTGCGGTATCACCGATATAATATTTAAAATGATATCATTTGTGCCGAGAAATCACCAATATATATATATATTTATTTTTTATTTTAAAGTGACAGTGACTGCTTTTGTGCTTAAAGGAAAAGTACAGCGATCTCTCTCTCAGTATATACGTGTATATATATATATATACACGGTATATGTGTGAAGGACTGAGAAATATTTTAGTGCCATTGATATATTATGTGCATTTATAAGTAATATAGAAATATTTAATATTTTAGTGTCATATATGTAATATTATATTATATATATATATATATCAGTGTTGTCACATGAAAAGATAGAAGAAAATATTTACAAAAATGTGAGGGGTGTACTCACTTCTGTGAGATACTGTGTGCAGAAGTGAGTACACCCCTCACATTTTTGTAAATATTTTCTTCTATCTTTTCATGTGACAACACTGACGAAATGACACTTGTCTACAATTATTATTATCATTATTATTATACACGATGTATATAGTGCCAACAGTTTACGCAGTGCTTTACAATGTATAGGTGTAAAGTAGTGAGTGTACAGCTTGTATAACAGTGTAAATTTGCTGTCCCCTCAAAATAACTCAACACACAGCCATTAATGTCTAAACCTCTGGCAACAAAAGTGAGTACACCCCTAAGTGACAATGTCCAAATTGGGCCCAAAGTGCCGATATATTTTGTGTGGCCGCCATTATTTTCCAGCACTGGTGGATGTTGGAGATCTTGCGCTCCTCCACCTTCCGTTTGAGGATGTCCCACAGATGATCGATATGGTTTAGGTCTGGAGACATGCTTGGCCAGACCATCACCTTTACCCTCAGCTTCTTTAGCAAGGCAGTGGTGATCTTGGAGGTGTGTTTGGGGTGGTTATCATGTTGGAATACTGCCCTGCGGTCCAGTCTCTGAAGGGAGGGGATCATGCTCTGCTTCAGTATGTCACAGTACATGTTGGCATTCATGGTCCCCTCAATGATCTGTAGCTCTCCAGTGCCGGCAGCACTCATGCAGCCCCAAACCATGACACCCCCTCCACCATGCTTGACTGTAAGCAAGACACACTTGTCTTTGTCCTCCTCACCTGGTTGCCCCCACACACGCTTGTCACCATCTGACACCAAATACGTTTATCTTGGTCTCATCAGAGCACAGGACATGGTTCCAGTAAATCATGTCCTTAGTCTGCTTGTCTTCAGCAAACTGTTTGCGGGCTTTCTTGTGCATCATCTTTAGAAGAGGCTTCCTTCTGGGACGACAGCCATGCAGACCAATTTGATGCAGTGTGTGGCGTATGGTCTGAGCACTGACAGGCTGACCCCCCACCCTTTCAACGCTGGCAGCACTCATACGTCTATTTCCCAAAGACAACCTCTGGATATGACTCTGAGCACGTGCCCTCAACTTCTTTGGTCGACCATGGTGAGGCCTGTTCTCAGTGGAACCTGTCCTGTTATACCGCTGTATGGTCTTGGCCACTGTGCTGTAGCTCAGTTTCAGGGTCTTGGCAATCTTCTTATAGCCTAGGCCATCTTTATATAGAGCAACAATTCTTTTTTTCAGATCCTCAGAGAGTTCTTTGCCATGAGGTGCCATGTTGAACTTCCAGTGACCAGTATGAGAGAGTGAGAGTGATGACAACAAATTTAACACACCTGCTCCCCATTCACACCTGAGACCTTGTAACACTAACGAGTCACATGACACCGGGGAGGGAAAATGGCTAATTGGGCCCAATTTGGACATTTTGACTTAGGGGTGTACTCACTTTTGTTGCCAGCGGTTTAGACATTAATGGCTGTGTGTTGAGTTATTTTGAGGAAACAGCAAATTTACACTGTTATACAAGCTGTACACTCACTACTTTACATTGTAGACAAGTGTCATCTCTTCAGTGTTGTCACATGAAAAGATAGAAGAAAATATTTACAAACATGCGAGGGGTGCACTGACTTTTGTAATGTTGCATTACATGAATCTATCTATGGCCGATGCTGGCACCCCCTATTCAGGCGCCTGGAGCCTTTTCGGGCCCCGGGAGCACCTGAATTACAGTGGAGGAGGGTGCTTCAATGATATGAAGTTTGCCAGTACCGTATGCTGAAAAACAGCCCCGCCCACACCATGATATCCCCACCTCCAAACCTCACTGTTGGTATGGGGGTGATTTTGGGGTGATGTGCCATTTGACCTCCAAACTTGGTATGTATTATGGCATCCAAAGAGCACCATTTTGGTCTCCTCTGACCAGACTATAGTCTCCCAGTATTTCATAGGCTTGTCTAAATGTTGTGCAGCAAACTTTAAACGAGCTTCAACGTGCTTTTTCTTCAGCAATGGAGTCTTCCATGGTGAGCGTGCATACAGGCCATGGCCGGTGAGTGCATTACTTATTGTGTACCTGCTAATTCCAGGTCTTTCTGAAGCTCCCCACAAGTGGTCCTTGGCTCTTGGACAACTCCTCTTATAATTCTTTTCACTCCTTTGTCAGAAATCTTGTAAGGAACACCTGGTTGTGGCTGGTTTATGGTAAAATTACGTTCTTTCCACTTCCGGATTACGGCCCCAACAGTGCTCACTGGAACATTCAGAAGTTTATTATGATGGCCCCAACAGTGCTCACTGGAACATTCAGACATTTAGAAATCCTTCTGTAACCAATGCCATATATATATATATATATATATATATATATATATATATATATATATATATATATATGTGTGTGTATAAGGAATGATGCTGCAGTATAAATTAATTAAATAAACAAACAAAATAAACCGAATAAACACAATAACACGTGAAACTGAGTGCTAAATAAAGTGAAAAAAGGGTGTAACAAAAAAAAGTCCAATGTGTTCACAGACACCTCTGTGCTCGTTGGCCTCGCACCTTACAGCTGTGGATTAACAGCATAAGCAGACATAATTGCTGGGCCTCCCACAGCTAAGGTGGACAATTTGGTGGATCTCCCGAGTGTAAAATTCCCAATCGGTTACTCTTAGCTCCCTCTGGGTAATGGTATCCCTAGATGGGGGTCCCTCCACAGGCTAGATATTGCTGAATCTTCTATATAGATAATGTGGACTGGGGGTGCCCACAGGTGACTCCAATGTCATATATATGGAAAAAAAAAGGGGGTACCCAAATAGTGTAGTAACGTTTTAAAACTTTAATCAATAAAAACAGCTGAGTATTATTCACATTAAAAACAGCAAAACAGTAGCCAAAGCCCCACGAGCGGCGAGCTCATACTTCCGCGTCTGCCTGTCAGAACCAAACCGGCGCGTTTCGTCGCGGTCACGTGACTTCATCAGGGTCTCCCCTGACCCAGCAATTATGTCTGCTTATGCTGTTAATCCACAGCTGTAAGGTGAGAGGCCATCGAGCACAGAGGTGTCACTGCACTGAAGAGAGAATTCACTCATTTTTAGTTATGTGTTTTCTGCACTGAAAGAAGAGACACCGGTCACTTGGTTGTGTGTATGCTGCATGAAATACACACATTTATTGGGCTTTTTGTTACACCATGTTTTCACTTTGATTAGCACTCAGTTTCACATGTTATTGTGTTTATTCTTTTTTTTTTTTTTTTAAATGTATTTAATTAATTTATAGCTCAGCCTCATTCCTTGTACACATTTTTTTATGCCACGTATTAGAATAACGGTGCTTGTGGCTATTTACTGTTTTCATTTCGTGATAGCGTGAGAGCACCTCATTCACATTATTATTATATACAGTATATATACATATACAGACATACATACACACACACTGTATACACACACACAATGTCCTCAGGCTGCCTGTATTGATTGTGCAAAGTGGGGCCCAGGCTCCAGGTTGCTCACTCCTCAGTGCCCATCAAATGCAGCCTGATCAGTGCCCATCAAATGCAGCCTCACCAGTGGCCAGCAATGTAGCCTGATCAGTTCCCAGTCATGCAGCCTCACCAGTTTCCAGCCATGCAGCCTCAGCAGTTTCCAGCCATGAGGCCTCAGCAGGGCCCAGCAATGCAGCCTGATCTGTGCCCATCAATGCAGCCTTACCAGTGTCCAGCCATGCAGCCTCACCAGTGTCCAGCATATACAGCCTCACCAGTGCCAAGCATATACAGCCTCACCAGTGCCCAGCAAAACAGCCTCACCAGTGCCCAGCAAAACAGCCTCACCAGTGCCCAGCAAAACAGCCTCACCAGTGCCCAGCAAAACAGCCTCACCAGTGCCCAGCAATACAGCTTTACCAGTGCCCAGCCATACAGCTTCACCAGTGCCCAGCCATACAGCCTCACCAGTGCCCGGCAATGCAGCCTCACCAGTGCCCAGCAATGCAGCCTCACCAGTGCCCAGCAATGCAAACTCACCAGTGCCCAGCAATGCAGCCTCACCAGTGCTCAGCATGCAGCTTCACCAGTGCTTAGCAATGCAGCCTCAACAGTGCCCAGCAATACAGCCTCACCAGTGTCCAGCAATACAGCCTCACCGGTGCCCAGCCATGCAGCCTCATGTTAAGTCAAATATGTAAAGTACTGCCAGTCCCCCTATTAGAGCTATGCATAGCACAATGCGGCCTTACCAGTTTCCAGCCATGCGGCCTCACCAGTTTCCAGCCATGCGGCCTCTCCAGGGCCCAGCAATGCAGCCTGATCAGTGGCCAGCAATGTCGCCTGATCAGTGGCCAGCAATGTAGCCTGATCAGTGGCCAGCAATGCAGCCTCACCAGTGCCCAGCAATTCAGCCTCACCAGTGCCCAGCCATGCAGCCTCACCAGTGCCCAGCCATGCAGCCTCACCAGTGCCCAGCCATGCAGCCTCACCAGTGCCCAGCAATACAGCCTCACCAGTGCCCAGCAATACAGCCTCACCAGTGCCCAGCAATACAGCCTCACCAGTGTCCAGCAATACAGCCTCACCAGTGTCCAGCAATACAGCCTCACCAGTGTCCAGCCATGCAGCCTCATGTTAAGACAAATATGTAAAGTACTGCCAGTCCCCCTATTAGAGCTATGCATAGCACAATGCATTTGTCTTTTATAAAAACGAGGATTGTAAGTACCGCTTTAGAACGATCTCCAGGCTGGTCACGTAACTCCCAGCCGCTGCATACATTCCGATACATGGGGGTCCCCTTTAACAAGGGGACCCCCAGATCCCGGCCCCCCCGTTTGAAATGGTAAGGGGGTACAAAAGTACCCCTACCATTTCACAAAGAAAGTGTAAAAATGGTTAAATAAGACAAACGCACTTTTGAAAAATTCCTTTATTAAAAATAAAAAAAAGATTCCAGCGGTGCTAATCCACTCTTGCTATCCAGCGACGAATCTCCGGGGTCCAGCGATGGATGATCATATCCAGCGACGGGGGATCTCTCAGTCCAGCGCTGTCCATACATCCGTCTTCTGTCTCCACTGCGGAGACACTGTGGAGATCCCAGCGCTGACGTTTCTTATATTAGAAGGGCGGGGCCACCCGTCACCTGACCCCGCCCCCTCTGACGCTGGTGAAGGGAGCCAGGGGTTCCCCAGTGACGTATGGGTGACCCCGCCCCCTCTGATGTAACGGAAACCTGCGTTACATCAGAGGGGGCGGGGTCACCCACACGTCACTGGGGAACCCCTGGCTTCCCTCTCCAGCATCAGAGGGGCGGGGTCAGGTGACGGGTGGCCCCGCCCTCCTAATATAAGAAACGTCAGCGCTGGGATCTCCGCAGTGGAGACAGAAGACGGATGTATGGACAGCGCTGGACTGAGAGATCCCCCGTCGCTGGATATGATCATCCATCGCTGGACCCCGGAGATCTGTCGCTGGATAGCAAGAGTGGATTAGCACCGCTGGAATCTTTTTTTTATTTTTTTTATTTTTAATAAAGGAATTTTTCAAAAGTGTGTTTGTCTTATTTAACCATTTTTACACTTTCTTTGTGAAATGGTAGGGGTACATTTGTACCCCCTTACCATTTCAAACAGGGGGGGGGCCAGGATCTGGGGGTCCCCTTGTTAAAGGGGGCTTCCAGATTCTGATAAGCCCCCCGCCCTCAGACCCTCACAACCACCGGCCAGGGTTGTGAGGATGAGGCCCTTGTCCTCATCAACATGGGGACAAGGTGCTTTGAGGGGTCACAGACCCCCAAAGCATCCTCCCAATGTTGAGGGTATGTGGCCTGGTACGGTTCAGGAGGGAGGGGGGGCCACTCTCTCGTCCCCCCCTCTTTTCCTGTGGCCTGCCAGGTTGCGTGCTCGGATAAAGGGTCTGGTATGGATTTTTAGGGGGACCCCCACGTAAATTTTTTTTAAAATTTGATGCTGGGTTCCCCTTAATATCTATGCCAGACCTGAAGGGCCTGGTAATTGAATTTAGGGGGACCCCCACGCTTTTTTTTTTTAATCAATGAATGAATGAATGAATTGTTGGCTAATACAGAGAACACTCATTGAATGTTCTCTGTATTACGGGAGCCGACAATTTAGCCGCAAGTGATTTTAAAAGACTTTTTTTCCTGCACAAATGACACTTTGTGCAGGGACAGTTCTAAGCACCAGAAACATGCGCCCCTTCACAGGCATACTATAGATACCCCCCAGCTACGAAATTTAAAGGAATATTACACTTTTATTGTTTCACTTTAATCATTATTAAAATCACTGCTCCTGAAAAAACTGCAGTTTTTAAAACTTTTTTTTGCATTGATCCATGTCCCCTGGGGCAGGACCCAGGTCCCCAAACA
>NW_027507789.1:217975657-218132745 GCF_037356315.1 Lithobates pipiens
GGTAGGGGGGATTAAGAGGAGCAGATCTTTCCTCTCCCATCTGTATGCGGGTAATTGTTAGTGCTGGCTTTGGGCAGTGTGAAAGAGAGTAATGCCGCGTACACACGATCGGAATTCTCATTGGAAAAAGCTCTGATGGTTTTCCCGATGGGAATTCCGCTCAAGCTGTCTTGCCTACACACGGTCACACCAAATTCCGATCGTTTAGAACGCAGTGATGTACAACACGTACGACGGGACTAGAAAAAGGAAGTTCAATAGCCAGTAGCCAATAGCTTCCGTCTCGTAGTTGAATCTGAGCATGCGTGATTTTTGCCGTGTCGGAATTGCATACACACGATTGGAATTTCTGATAGAAAGTTTTTCCGTCTGGAAAATTGAGAACATGCTATCAATTTTTGGCTGGCGGGAATTCGGACAGCTAAATTCCAATGGACCATACACGCGGTCGCATTTTCCGATGAAAAGCGCTGATCGGTCTTTTTCAGTCCGGAATTCCGATCGTGTGTACGCGGCATTACAGACACGATCGGCTTACACAACTGCAGCCAGCAACCCTGCTGGGAAGCCATAGTCCGGTCTGAATGACATGTCCGGGTTTCAGGCAGTCTGAAACCCAGGCGCATGATTCCAAACCCGGACTGTCCTGGTGAATAATGGACAGGTGACAACCCTAGTCTCAAATGATATGAAGGTTTCGAAAGGCCATCATGACTAAAGTAAGGCCCAGAGCAAGTGTAATGAGATGAAAAGGATAGTGAAGGGACGGCATGACAGGGTGATAAGGGCTGGCAACTATAGGGTTAAGGAAGTGTGAGTGAAGAGGGAAAAAGTTGATATTGGTCAGGAGTAAAAGGATGGGGAGGGGTAGGGGTCATTTATTTAAGAGGGAGGTGGGATCTCCCAAGCATCATTGGAGGGACAGGTGACAAGGCAGGCAGTTTCCACACTGCTGCTTGTCACATACCAGAGAGCATGGCAGACATTGACCGGCTCCTGGCACAGCATCCAGGAGCACAGCATCCAGGTGGCAGGCATCTGGAATGGTGACGGGGGGGGGGGGGGGGGGGGTGGACATCCCATGCACGCGGCGGTCTAGGCAGCCAGAGCGTTTCCCACCCGGATCACCCCCTGAGCTTTGCGCTACATTGGGAGCCCCTTAGGGAACCCGTCCGGCACGTCTGGGGCTCATGCATGGGCTTCCGCGGGTGGCGGGCCAGAACGGAATCCTTGACGGAGGCGAGCGGGGATGCGGGCACAGTGCACATGCCTCCTCCGCTTACCCGGCATCACCAGCCAGAGCACGCGGGCTCCTCCCCCTCGGATGCTCTGGGGCGGGGGGAAGTCTCGGAGAGGGAGAGGCAACACCACGGCTGCTGGGCCGTCACCTCACGAGGCCGGCAGCTCAGAGGAGAACGGAGAATCTTTGGTTTAGGGCACCACCACCACCGCCCAAAAGGCCCAGTGTTTCTGCCCCTGTTTAACAGGGGCATATAATAAAAATTTTAGAAATAATATTTAACAGTAGGGCCCGTTCCTGCGCCCAACAAGCGTAACTGTAAGGGGTTACAGTGTTGTCGCACCACCGCCATACCACCACCCAAAGGCCCAATGTTTCTGCCCCTGTTTAACCACTTCAGTCCCACAAGAATTTACCCCCTTCCTGACCGGGCCATTTTTTTTGCAATACGGCGCTGCGTTGATTTAACTGACAATTACATGTTCGTGCGACGCTGTAGCCAAATAAAATTGACGTCCTTTTTTTTCCCACAAATAGAACTTTCTTTTGGTGGTATTTGATCACCTCTGCGGTTTTTCGTTTTGCGCCATAAACAAAAAAAACTCGGAAAAAAACCCGATATTTTTTATTTTTGCTGTAATAAATATTCCCAAAAATGTTTAAAAAAAATAAAAAATCACATTTCTTCATCAGTTTTGGCAAATATATATTCTTCTACATATTCTCATAAAAAAAAATTGCAATAAGTATATATTGATTGGTTTGTGCAAAAGTTATAGCATCTATAAACTATGGGATAGATTTATGGCATTTTTATTGTTTTATTCCTAGTAATGGCGATGATCAGCAATTTTTTCGCGGTACTGCGACATTGCGGCGGACAGATCGGACACTTTTGACACATTTTTTGGACCATTGACATTTATACAGCCATCAGTACAATAAAAATGCACTGATTACTGTGTAAATGTCACTGCCAGGGGTTAACACCAGGGGGCGATCAAGGGGTTAAATGTGTTCCCTCTTGTGTGTTTCTAAGTGTGGAGCATGGGACTGACTAGAGGAGGAGACAGATCGCTGTTCCTAGCTAGTTGGTTAAAAATGTGTTCCCTCCTGTGTGTTTCTAAGTGTGGGAGCATGGGACTGACTAGAGGAGGAGACAGATCGCTGTTCCTAGCTAGTTGGAACAGACGATATGTTGCTCCTCTCTTCACAGAACAGGGATTTGCGTGTTTACACACACACACACACACACACACATGTCCCTGTTCTGGCTCTATAGGCATTTAGAGGGCATTTAGAGGATGGTTCGCGGGATCGCGCCGACCTGCCGTAGTATAATGACGGCGGGTGGTCGGCAAGCGGTTAATATATATGGAGCGCTATTTCCTGCGGTAAATCATATAAAATGTTACAATATATCATTTATAAAGTGATCATCGTGCACAAGATAATACTTGATGCAAATTTGCTTCAATATAATGAAAATTAATAACGCGACTGATGCATAAACCACAATATAAAAACAGTGCTCAAAAAAAAAAGCGCAAAATGAATAAACATTCGAAGAAACCTGTTCTAAATAATAGGTGCTTTTGTGACTCTTAACACACAAAGTTCATATACCCCGTTTCCCCTAAAATAAGACCTAGTGTGATTGTCGGTGATAGCTGCAATAAAAGCCCTACCCCCCCCCCCCCCCAAATAAGCCCTAGTTAAAGTCCTTGTAGGTCTTCTTTTCAGGGTAGGGCTTATTTTTTGAGGAAACAGAGTAGGGCTTATTTGGGTGGGGTAGGGCTTATATTGCAGCCAACACCGACAATCACGCTAGGTCTTATTTTAGGGGAAACAGGGTAGTAAATAGATGCAGCATGTGTGGAATCTCATTCAGGCAATCTACTGCACATGCCCCCTTTGCTTTCAATCACTGAGCATTGCCAGATGTCCGATATGTTCCGACCTGAAAACAAATCACATATGTTTGAGGATATGATGTCTCATAAGGGAAAAGTTGGCCTCTTACCAGATGTGGTGGATCCCTAATTGCGGAGATCAAACTCCCTGTAGGAGTATATTTGCCTGTCTGGATATCACCCATGTGGTTGTCCTGCTTCCATGCAACTCAAAGACTTGAACTCAGGTGATTCAAAGACCAAGGAATCGGATTGCTTTTCAGGGGCGTTCAGCTTATTAACTGGCTTGGAATTCTCAAGCGTATCGATACCAGATCTTTATATCCATAACGATGTAAAGGATCTCCAAATTTCAGGAAATCATATAGATAAGGATAGAAAAAGCCTCAGAGTGTAAAACTGCATAAAACGTATTAAAATAGATCCACACTGGTTTTCTAGTACTGGAAATCTGGTTTACCTTACACACTTAGTACTAGACAAGTGCAGTTTTTTTTTTTCATTCCGAATCAAATTCGGATGGTTTTTCAGTTATTTGGGATTTTGCACGTATACGAATTTCCGAATTACAATAGTAACGAATTTAAACGAATCCGAAATACCGAAAACAAATATTTTTCGAATCGAATTAGAATAATTTTAGAATCAAATTTGAATTTCAGAAGAGAAAAAACTAGAATAGAAAATAAAGGAATAGAATAGAAAAGAATATAATATAATAGAGTAGAACAGAACAGAAGTGGAAAAAAATCTGAATAGAAAATAAACGGACAGAATAAAAAAAAACTAGAATAGAAAATAAAGGAATAGAATAGAAAAGAATATAATATAATAGAGTAGAACAGAACAGAATCGAAAATAAAAGAGTGGGAAAAAAACTGAATAGAAAATAAAGGAATAGAATAGAAAAGAATATAATATAATAGAGTAGAACAGAACAGAATCGAAAATAAAAGAGTGGGAAAAAAACTAGAATAGAAAATAAAGGAATAGAATAGAAAAGAATATAATATAATAGAGTAGAACAGAACAGAATCGAAAATAAAAGAGTGGGAAAAAAACTAGAATAGAAAATAAAGGAATAGAATAGAAAAGAATATAATATAATAGAGTAGAACAGAACAGAATCGAAAATAAAAGAGTGGGAAAAAACTGAATAGAAAATAAAGGGACAGAATAACAAAATAAAAGGAATAGAATAGAAAATAAAAGAACAGAATAAAATAGAAATCAAATAGAATTAAAAAAAAGAAAAGAATAAAATAGAAAGAATATAACCCTCTTCTGAAGACAAGTGCAGTTTTTTTTCATTCCGAATCAAAATTCGGATGTTTTTTCAGTTATTTGGGATTTTGCATGTATCCGAATTACAATAGTAACGGATTTAAACGAATCCGAAATACCGAAAACAAAGATTTTTCAAATCGAATTAGAATCATTTTAGAATCAAATTTGAATTTCAGAAGAGAAAAAACTAGAATAGAAAATAAAGGAATAGAATAGGAAAGAATATAATATAATAGAGTAGAACAGAACAGAATAGAAAATAAAAAAGAGTGGGAAAAAAACTGAATAGAAAATAAAGGGACAGAATAACAAAATAAAAGGAATAGAATAGAAAATAAAAGAACAGAATAAAATAGAAATCAAAGAAATCAAATAGAATAAAAAAAAAAGAATAGAATAAAATAGAAAGAATATAACCCTCTTCTGAAGACAAGTGCAGATTTTTTTTCATTCCGAATCAAAATTCGGATGTTTTTTCAGTTATTTGGGATTTTGCATGTATCCGAATTTCCGAATTACAATAGTAACGAATTTAAACGAATCCGAAATACCGAAAACAAATATTTTTCGAATCGAATTAGAATAATTTTAGAATTAAATTTGAATTTCAGAAGAGAAAAAACTAGAATAGAAAATAAAGGAATAGAATAGGAAAGAATATAATATAATAGAGTAGAACAGAACAGAATAGAAAATAAAAGAGTGGAAATAAATATGAATATAAAATAAAGGGACAGAATAACAAAATAAAAGGAATAGAATAGAAAAGAAAAGAACAGAATAAAATAGAAATAAAAGAAATCAAATAGAATTAAAAAAAAGAATAGAATAAAATAGAAAGAATATAACCCTCTTCTGAAATTCGAATTTCAAATAGAATACATTTGAATTCAAATAGAAAAAAAAAACAATCGAATAGAATAGAAAAGTATACCATAGAAAAAAAACCACAATAAAATAGAATATAATAAAATAAAAATATAAAACTTTCTTCCAAAAATTGATTTTCAAATAAAATAAACTAAAATAAGAAATAGAAGAGAAAAGAATAGATTAGAATAGACTAGAAAATAAAAGAATAGAATAGAAAATAATAAAATAGAAAGAATATACCCAACTTCCAGAATTCTAATTCCAAATAGAATAAAATTTTATTTAGAATAGAGTAGAAAAGAAAAGAATAGAATTGAAAATGAAATAATAGAAAAGAATAAAATATAAAAAAAAAAAACAATAGACTAGAAAAGAATAGAGTAAAATAGAAATAAAAAACCCCAATAAAATAGAATATAATAAAATAAAAACCGAATTTCCTTGGAACGTTCTGCGTTGACTTGAGAAAATGCTCATTAACCACTTGCCGCCCGCCCTATAGGGAATTGACGGCGGCAAAGTGGTTTCATAATCCTAACCGGACGTCATATGACGTGATTAGGATAATGAGCCGCTGCGCGCATCGCGGCGATCGTTGTTGCGCGGTGTCAGTCTGACACCCGGCAACTACGATCTCGGTAAAGAGTCTCCGACGGAGACTCTTTACCATGTGATCAGCCGTGTCCAATCACGGCTGATCACAGTGTAAATGGGAAGAGCCGGTGATCGGCTTTCCCTCACTTGCGTCTGTCAGACGCGAGTAGAGGAGAGCCGATCGGCTGCTCCTCTGACAGGGGGGGTCTGTGCTGATCGATTATCAGCACAGCCCCCCGAGGATGCCCTCACTGGACCACCAGGGACACCACTAGACCACCAGGGAAAAGGTAATAAAATCCATAATCCTCCCTAGACCACCAGGGATGCCAGTCAGCACAATGGGTGCCAATCAGTGCCCATAATGGATGCCAATCAGTGCCCACAATGGGCATCACTGATTGGCATGCATTATTGTTTGGCACTGATTGGCATCCATTACTATAACACCGATGCCGCCTATGAGTGCCCACCTGTGCCGCCTATGAGTGCCCACCTGTGCCGCCTGAGTGCTCACCTGTGCCGCCTATGAGTGCCCACCTGTGCCGCCTATGAGTGCCCACCTGTGCCGCCTATCCATGCCCACCTGTGCCGCCTATCTATGCCCACCTGTGCCGCCTATCCATGCCCACCTGTGCCACCTATCCATGCCCATCCGTGCCACCCATCCGTGCCAGCTATCAGTGCCAATTTGTGCCACCTATCAGTGTCCGTCCGTGTCGCCCATCCGTGTCGCCCATCCGTGTCGCCCATCCGTGTCGCCCATCAGTGCCGCCTATCAGTGCCACTTCATTGGTGCCACATTGGTGCCCATCAGTGCCACCTTATCAGTGCCCATCAGTGTAGCCCCATCAGTGCCCATCAGTGAAGGAGAAAACGTACTTATTTACAAAGTTTTGAAACTGAAACAAAAAAAAAACATTTTTTTTTTCAAAATTTTCGGTATTTTTTTATTTGTAGCGCAAAAAATAAAAACCGCAGAGGTGATCAAATACCACCAAAAGAAAGCTCTATTTGTGGGAAAAAAATGATAAAAATTTCATTTGGGTACAGTGTTGCATGACCGCGCAATTGTTATTCAAAGTGCGACAGCGCTGAAAGCTCAAAATTGGTCTGGGCAGGAAGGTGTTTAAGTGCCCGGTATTGAAGTGGTTAAAAAGGACTGTCTCTTCTCTTCATACAAAGGGAATAGTCGGCTCTCGTGGAAGGAGAGGTTTTACTAAAAGATGGAAAATGTGAGATAAATATCCCTTCTGACAGATGGAAGCACATTACTTAAGCCTCTTAAGTAACAGCCTCAGGATCATCGATTTAAGGATTTTGCCGGTTTGCTTAGAAAAGAAGATGTAGGAATACCTGCGGAGGGTAACCGCTCGCTATCTTTGCAAACCAATGGTAGAGAGCGGTCAATAGGGAGCGAGCATGAGTTTGGGCCGAACTTTGGCTGCTCGGATGTTCTCCAAACAACCAGAATTATAGGGTGGTTCTACCATTTGTTTGACCCGCCAAACGACCACTATGCACTGCCCCGCCGCACAGTGCATTGAAAGCCCCGATTGGCTGAAGCCAGGGGCGGACTGACCATTGGGTCACTCGGGCACTGCCCGAGGGCCCTGTGCCACTAGGGGGCCCCATCAGGGTTGCCAGCCTCAGTAAAACCAGGGACAGTATGTAAAAATCTGTGTTTTATTACATCTGTCTCTGAAATGTCCCTTACCGGTGTCTTGTCATATAAAGGTCCTCCATCTGATAGTGTCCACTGCGTACTGCGCATGCGCAGTACACAGCAACACAGATTCCGAAAATTGTTGAGGATGAACGGCGCCTGCGCCGGGAGTCGAGGTTCTAGCCCCACCATCCAAGTGGACATAGAGTAGGAATAAAAAAAGAGCCGAGTGCAGCGAGGCTGAGCCCGAAGCGTGACGAGCGAAGCTCGCCCGCGAGGGGCCCTCTAATATTCACAACCCTATGTCCGCTTGGATGGTGGGGCTACCACCTCCGCTCACGGCGCAAGGCGCGGTTCAGCTTCGGAGATTTTCCGAAGCTTCGTCTGCTCCGTACTGCGCATGCGCAGTACGGCCCGGACACTATTTGATGGCTGGACACTATACGGTAGAACACCGACATCCTTTTGGTCTAAAAATCCCGAGATTATAGCTGCCCCACCTCTCCAGTACCTTCTCAGCCAATAGAAACATGTCTGTGTATACTGTGTGATTGTATACTGTGTGTGTGTGTATACCCATATAGCCCCATAATCTCCTATTGCCCGGGGGCCCCATGAGTTTCCAGTCCATCCCTGGCTGAAGCAATGAAATCTTTGCCCAATCATGACTGGACGTCGTCATGATTAGTGATGGCCGAACGGTTCGCCCGGCGGTCGTTTCGCGGCGAATTTCCGACTTTCGCCGTCCGCGGGTTCGAACGCCTTTTTCCGTCGTTCGCCCCGGCGGACTTACGTGTTTAATGTATACAAGAACTTTAACCTTTCGTGACACGTTTATCATGTGTTACAGGACAACCAATTGAGACATGACAGCTCATGGACACTTGGACATTCCCCCTAACCTATAAATACACCCGATCCGGTGGCCATTTTACATTCTTTCTTCTGTCACTGTAGGGAAAGGATCCTGTGTGGAGTAGGGACAGAGAAAACGCTAGCTATTTGGTACACAAAAGTTCTTTTCAGGACTGGTATAGGTGTTAGGTCAGCAGCCTGAGTTTCTTTTGTCAGTTTAGATAAAGGGACAGAGCGCTGTATGCTGCTATTTTAGGGACAGCTCAGCCAGATTAGTCTTTCTTCATCATCATCATCATCATCATCATTAGCTGTTACTATCAGGTCCACAAAAGAGCTGTTCCAGCTAATCGTTCCAGCCTACTCTTTTTTGCCAATTTGTATAGGGACAGGCAGGAAGCAGTGTGTCAGGCAGTGAGGATAATTTTAAAGACTTGCTGTTACTATTAGTTCCACAAAGGTTCTTTTCAGGACTGGTATCAGTGGTACGGTAATAGGCTTGTACACGTATAATATTCTTTCTTCCAAATATAGAAAGAATATTATACTTGACTGCTGCCCTTCTGCTGCAGTCTGCTAATCATTCACAACTCACTTGTTCCACAAAGCTCTTTATCAGGACTGGTAACTTGGTCTGTCTAGGGTGCTACGGTACATAGGCTTGGGTGCGGTACAGTCTGCTGTTCTGTAAGGACCGCTATCGGTCCACAATACATAGGGTTGCCGTGCACTACTGCTGACCGCTGCCCTATACTGCAGCAGTCCTTCAGCGGTATAGGGACTGACGCACAGTCTGCTAAACACTAATACACAACCTGCTTGGTCCACAAAAGTTCTTATAAGGACTGGTAACTTGGTATAGGGTGCTACGGTACATAGGCCTGAGTGCAGTACAGTCTGCTGTTCTGTAAGGACCGCTATCGGTCCACAATACATAGGGTTGCCGTGCACTACTGCTGACCGCTGCCCTATACTGCAGCAGTCCTTCATTGGTATAGGGACTGACGTACAGTCTGCTAATCACTAACACACAACCTGCTTGGTCCACAAAAGTTCTTATAAGGACTGGTAACTTGGTATAGGGTGCTACGGTACATAGGCCTGAGTGCGTTACAGTCTGCTGTTCTGTAAGGACCGCTATCGGTCCACAATACATAGGGTTGCCGTGCACTACTGCTGACCGCTGCCCTATACTGCAGCAGTCCTTCAGCGGTATAGGGACTGACGCACAGTCTGCTAAACACTAACACACAACCTGCTTGGTCCACAAAAGTTTTTATAAGGACTGGTAACTTGGTATAGGGTGCTACGGTACATAGGCCTGAGTGCAGTACAGTCTGCTGTTCTGTAAGGACCGCTATCGGTCCACAATACATAGGGTTGCCGTGCACTACTGCTGACCGCTGCCCTATACTGCAGCAGTCCTTCATTGGTATAGGGACTGACGTACAGTCTGCTAATCACTAACACACAACCTGCTTGGTCCACAAAAGTTCTTATAAGGACTGGTAACTTGGTATAGGGTGCTACGGTACATAGGCCTGAGTGCGTTACAGTCTGCTGTTCTGTAAGGACCGCTATCGGTCCACAATACATAGGGTTGCCGTGCACTACTGCTGACCGCTGCCCTATACTGCAGCAGTCCTTCATTGGTATAGGGACTGACGTACAGTCTGCTAATCACTAACACACAACCTGCTTGGTCCACAAAAGTTCTTATAAGGACTGGTAACTTGGTATAGGGTGCTACGGTACATAGGCCTGAGTGCGTTACAGTCTGCTGTTCTGTAAGGACCGCTATCGGTCCACAATACATAGGGTTGCCGTGCACTACTGCTGACCGCTGCCCTATACTGCAGCAGTCCTTCATTGGTATAGGGACTGACGTACAGTCTGCTAATCACTAACACACAACCTGCTTGGTCCACAAAAGTTCTTATAAGGACTGGTAACTTGGTATAGGGTGCTACGGTACATAGGCCTGAGTGCGTTACAGTCTGCTGTTCTGTAAGGACCGCTATCGGTCCACAATACATAGGGTTGCCGTGCACTACTGCTGACCGCTGCCCTATACTGCAGCAGTCCTTCAGCGGTATAGGGACTGACGCACAGTCTGCTAAACACTAACACACAACCTGCTTGGTCCACAAAAGTTTTTATAAGGACTGGTAACTTGGTATAGGGTGCTACGGTACATAGGCCTGAGTGCAGTACAGTCTGCTGTTCTGTAAGGACCGCTATCGGTCCACAATACATAGGGTTGCCGTGCACTACTGCTGACCGCTGCCCTATACTGCAGCAGTCCTTCATTGGTATAGGGACTGACGTACAGTCTGCTAATCACTAACACACAACCTGCTTGGTCCACAAAAGTTCTTATAAGGACTGGTAACTTGGTATAGGGTGCTACGGTACATAGGCCTGAGTGCGTTACAGTCTGCTGTTCTGTAAGGACCGCTATCGGTCCACAATACATAGGGTTGCCGTGCACTACTGCTGACCGCTGCCCTATACTGCAGCAGTCCTTCATTGGTATAGGGACTGACGTACAGTCTGCTAATCACTAACACACAACCTGCTTGGTCCACAAAAGTTCTTATAAGGACTGGTAACTTGGTATAGGGTGCTACGGTACATAGGCCTGAGTGCGTTACAGTCTGCTGTTCTGTAAGGACCGCTATCGGTCCACAATACATAGGGTTGCCGTGCACTACTGCTGACCGCTGCCCTATACTGCAGCAGTCCTTCATTGGTATAGGGACTGACGTACAGTCTGCTAATCACTAACACACAACCTGCTTGGTCCACAAAAGTTCTTATAAGGACTGGTAACTTGGTATAGGGTGCTACGGTACATAGGCCTGAGTGCGTTACAGTCTGCTGTTCTGTAAGGACCGCTATCGGTCCACAATACATAGGGTTGCCGTGCACTACTGCTGACCGCTGCCCTATACTGCAGCAGTCCTTCAGCGGTATAGGGACTGACGCACAGTCTGCTAAACACTAACACACAACCTGCTTGGTCCACAAAAGTTTTTATAAGGACTGGTAACTTGGTATAGGGTGCTACGGTACATAGGCCTGAGTGCAGTACAGTCTGCTGTTCTGTAAGGACCGCTATCGGTCCACAATACATAGGGTTGCCGTGCACTACTGCTGACCGCTGCCCTATACTGCAGCAGTCCTTCATTGGTATAGGGACTGACGTACAGTCTGCTAATCACTAACACACAACCTGCTTGGTCCACAAAAGTTCTTATAAGGACTGGTAACTTGGTATAGGGTGCTACGGTACATAGGCCTGAGTGCGTTACAGTCTGCTGTTCTGTAAGGACCGCTATCGGTCCACAATACATAGGGTTGCCGTGCACTACTGCTGACCGCTGCCCTATACTGCAGCAGTCCTTCATTGGTATAGGGACTGACGTACAGTCTGCTAATCACTAACACACAACCTGCTTGGTCCACAAAAGTTCTTATAAGGACTGGTAACTTGGTATAGGGTGCTACGGTACATAGGCCTGAGTGCGTTACAGTCTGCTGTTCTGTAAGGACCGCTATCGGTCCACAATACATAGGGTTGCCGTGCACTACTGCTGACCGCTGCCCTATACTGCAGCAGTCCTTCATTGGTATAGGGACTGACGTACAGTCTGCTAATCACTAACACACAACCTGCTTGTTCCACAAAAGTTCTTATAAGGACTGGTAACTTGGTATAGGGTGCTACGGTACATAGGCCTGAGTGCGTTACAGTCTGCTGTTCTGTAAGGACCGCTATCGGTCCACAATACATAGGGTTGCCGTGCACTACTGCTGACCGCTGCCCTATACTGCAGCAGTCCTTCATTGGTATAGGGACTGACGTACAGTCTGCTAATCACTAACACACAACCTGCTTGTTCCACAAAAGTTCTTATAAGGACTGGTAACTTGGTATAGGGTGCTACGGTACATAGGCTTGAGTGCGGTACAGTCTGCTGTTCTGTAAGGACCGCTATCGGTCCACAATAGATAGGGTTGACGTGCACCACTGCTGACCGCTGCCCTATACTGCAGCAGTCCTTCAGCGGTATAGGGACTGACGTACAGTCTGCTAAACACTAATACACAACCTGCTTGGTCCACAAAAGTTCTTATAAGGACTGGTAACTTGGTATAGGGTGCTACGGTACATAGGCTTGAGTGCGGTACAGTCTGCTGTTCTGTAAGGACCGCTATAGGTCCACAATAGATAGGGTTGACGTGCACCACTGCTGACCGCTGCCCTATACTGCAGCAGTCCTTCAGCGGTATAGGGACTGACGTACAGTCTGCTAAACACTAATACACAACCTGCTTGGTCCACAAAAGTTCTTATAAGGACTGGTAACTTGGTATAGGGTGCTACGGTACATAGGCTTGAGTGCGGTACAGTCTGCTGTTCTGTAAGGACCGCTATAGGTCCACAATAGATAGGGTTGACGTGCACCACTGCTGACCGCTCACCTATACTGCAGCAGTCCTTCAGCGGTATAGGGACTAAGAGTTTTGTCACAGGGTCATTTAAAAAATGACATGCAGAGGAAGAGGCAGGCCCTTCCGCAGGGGTGGTAGGGGTAGGGCAGGAGCAACAGGCTTGAGCCAAAGTGGGAAGTTGCAGAAGGTGCGTTCAATTACTTTAAAGGATGCACCAGACTTGGTTGAGTGGCTCGCTCAGCCTTACTCTTCTGCACCCTCCTCATCCTCTCGATCTGCACCCTCTTCTTCACTCTCTGCTATGTGCACCCCCAAAGACACTACCACCAACAACACGACCACCACCACCACCACCACATACCTTCCGCTTGAGTCACTGGAATTATTTTCCGATCCATATCAAGAGGACATTTCTGATGCGCAGCCACTCTTGGTATTGGATCAGGAAGAGGAGGTAGCAACAAGCGCTACTCAGCAGTCTGACGCCAGTACCCAGATCAGCCCAAGGAGGAGGTTGGTCCCCGGTGTTGCTGCCTACTCTACTTATAGCGGTGGGGAAGGTGACGTTGATGATGACGTGTCTAGTGATGTCACGTGGGTGCCCACAAGAGAGGAAGAGGAGGGGAGTTCAGAGGGAGATATGGACCAGCAGATAGGGAGGAGAAGCAGCAATGACTTACATTGCACAGCAGGGACAAAGCAGACTGCAAATGTATCAGGAGCGAGTCATCGACCATGTACGGTCACATCTGGCGCTCCCAGGACACCGGCACATGGCTCCGCAGTGTGGGCTTTTTTTAACGTGTCCGCTGCTGACAATAGCGTTGCCATCTGCAATCTTTGCAGTCAACGCGTTAGTCGCGGTAAGCCCAATACTCACCTAGGGACGACCGCCTTAAGAAGGCACATGAGCAGCCATCACCGAGCCCAGTGGGAGCAACGGAACACACAAAGCCACACTGCAGGCTCTCACCGTCCAGCCTCGTCTTCTACTTCTCCTTCTCCTCTCTCCTCACAATTGTCCTCCACTCCACCTTCCATCACGCCAAGCTCACATTTTTCTGCAAAAAGGCAGGCTTCCGTGGGCCTAATGTTTGAGCGTAAAAAAATGATGACGCCGGATAACCCTCTTGCCCAACGGTTGGCGGCTGGCTTGTCAGAACTCATAGCCCGCCAACTACTGCCATATAAACTGGTGGACTCGGAGGCCTTTCGCAAATTTGTGGCCATTGGAACACCACAATGGAAGGTCCCAGGAAGGAAGTATTTCTCAGAGAAGGGCATCCCAGAGCTATATGGCCATGTTCAGCGGCAAGTGAATGTATCTCTGGCACACAGTGTCGGTGCCAAGATACATCTGACCACAGACACGTGGTCTAGCAAACACGGGCAGGGAAGGTATATCAGTTTTACTGCCCACTGGGTGAACCTTCTGACGGCCGTCAAGCATGTAACCCGTGGCACCCGTGTAGATTTGGTTTTACCGCCACGGATTGCATGCAGGCCTGACTCTTCTTCTCCTCCTCCTACTCCATCCTCCTCCCTCTCCTCCTCAGCTGCCTCCTCCTTTTCCGCTGCTAGCGTCTCTTCCACTGCACCGCCCAAGCTCCCCAGAACCTATTCCACATGCCAGGTGAGACGTTGCCATGCCGTGCTGCGTCTGTTGTGCCTGGAAGCAAAGAGCCACACTGGCCCGGCACTCCTTTCAGCTTTGCGTTCACAGGCAGATGAGTGGCTAACACCGCTCAATTTGACAGTTGGTAAAGTGGTGTGTGACAACGGTGCCAATCTGCTTAGCGCATTGAAACAGGGCAAAATCACGCACGTGCCGTGCATGGCACACGTCTTAAACTTGGTCGTGCAGCGATTCCTTGTCAAATACCCTGGGGTCCAGGACATCTTGCGGCAGGCAAGGAAAATCTCGGCCCATTTCAGAAGATCTTACACGGCCATGGCTCGCCTTGCTGACATTCAGCGGCGACACCATCTGCCGGTCAGACGTCTTATTTGCGATTGCCCGACGCGATGGAACTCAACCTTCTATATGCTTGATAGGCTGCTCCAGCAGAAACGTGCAGTTAACGTCTACCTGTATGAACTCTGCGAAAGAAACGGTTCTGGGGAGCTGGGTTTTTTTTCACCGCGCCAGTGGCTGCTCATGCGCGACACATGCAGACTTCTGCGGCCATTTGAGGAGATCACCAAACTGGTCAGTCGCAGCCATGGCGCCATCAGTGACATGGTACCTTATGCCTTCTTTCTGGAGCGTGCATTGCGTCGTGTCATTGATCAGGCTGTGGAGGAGCAGGAGCGGGAAGATGAGGAAGTCGCAATGCTGGATGAATTCCCAGGGGGGGCTACTCTATCTGAGACAAGTCAACAACAGGAGTCTGATGAGGAGTCAGAGGAGGATGGTGCCGGGGCGGATGAGCAGGAGCAAGAAGAGCATGCTTTAAACCTTTCTGGGATCCCTGTTGTGCGAGGATGGGGAGAGGAGAATGAAGAGGACGACATTATCCTGGATGATGAGCAGGAGCCAGGCCACCACACCGCTTCCACTTTAGTGCAAATGGGGGCCTTCATGCTCCAGTGTTTTAATAGGGACCCCCGTATAAAAAGCATGAGGGTCAAGGACCAGTACTGGGTGGCAACGTACTTAGACCCCCGGTACAAACACAAAATGGCGGAAATGTTACCGCCGTCGCAGAGGGCTGTCAGAATGCAGCACTTCCAGGCCTTGCTTCGAGAAATGCTGCATTCTGCTTTTGCGTGCGCTGGCAGAGGAGCAATTCCCACTCCCAGAGAAGGATTTGCGGGTACCAATCCAACAGCGCCTGCAAGAAGAGGCCGGTTTGAAGATGTGTTGGTGACTTCGGATATGAGGTCATTCTTTCAGCCGACCCATCGACAGGTGTCATCCGGATCCAGCATCAGGGAACGCCTAGACCGTCAGGTGTCCGACTACATTGGGTTAACGGCCGATGTGGACGCTCTGAGGAGTGATGAACCCCTAGACTACTGGGTGGGCAGGCTTGACCTCTGGCCAGAGCTTGCCCAATTTGCAATCGAACTGTTGGCTTGCCCCTCATCCAGTGTCCTGTCCGAAAGGACGTTCAGCGCAGCAGGGGGGATTGTGACCGATAAGCGTACTCGCCTAGCTCACCACAGTGTTAACTACCTCACATTTCTAAAAATGAATGAGGCATGGATCTCGGAGGAATTCAACACATGTGATCAGTAGACCATGTATATGTCTATAAACAATTTTTGGAATCAAGCACACAGACCTTCTTAATTCATTTGGCTCACTTCCCTGACCCAAAAAAGCACACCGTACTATATGCCCCTACCCTCCTCTTTGAAGAGGTTGAGCGGTGTCATATTTCTACTGGGGCTGCTTATTATGAGGGGTTCCCACCATCCCTGTGCTGTGCTGACTTCCTCCTGGGTGTTCTTATTATGAGGGGCTCCCACCATCCCTGTGCTGTGCTGACTTCCTCCTGGGGGTTCTTATTATGAGGGGATCACACCATCCCTGTGCTGTGCTGACTTCCTCCTGGGGCTGCTTACGGTGCTGCTGTCAGCGCTGTATGTCACGGAGCTGCTGTCAGCGCTGTATGTCACGGAGCTGCTGTCAGCGCTGTATGTCACGGAGCTGCTGTCAGCGCTGTATGTCACGGAGCTGCTGTCAGCGCTGTATGTCACGGAGCTGCTGTCAGCGCTGTATGTCACGGAGCTGCTGTCAGCGCTGTATGTCACGGAGCTGCTGTCAGCGCTGTATGTCACGGAGCTGCTGTCAGCGCTGTATGTCACGGAGCTGCTGTCAGCGCTGTATGTCACGGAGCTGCTGTCAGCGCTGTATGTCACGGAGCTGCTGTCAGCGCTGTATGTCACGGTGCTGCTGTCAGCGCTGTATGTCACGGAGCTGCTGTCAGCGCTGTATGTCACGGAGCTGCTGTCAGCGCTGTATGTCACGGAGCTGCTGTCAGCGCTGTATGTCACGGAGCTGCTGTCAGCGCTGTATGTCACGGAGCTGCTGTCAGCGCTGTATGTCACGGTGCTGCTGTCAGCGCTGTATGTCACGGAGCTGCTGTCAGCGCTGTATGTCACGGAGCTGCTGTCAGCGCTGTATGTCACGGAGCTGCTGTCAGCGCTGTATGTCACGGAGCTGCTGTCAGCGCTGTATGTCACGGAGCTGCTGTCAGCGCTGTATGTCACGGTGCTGATGTCAGTGCTCTGTATTACGGTGCTGCTGTCAGTGCTCTGTATCTCCTGCACCCTCTTGTTTGCCTACCCTGGTCCCTGACCTTCCCTCTCCTCCATTGCCTTCATTAGCTCCATAGTCCTGAATTGTCAGAACAATTTCCCAAATAAAAAAAAAATGCTTGTAGTTATCGATCCCAAATTCACCTCATACATGTATTATGCTATTGTCCAGGTGGTGGGACTACGTGCTACCCCCTAATAATTACCCCGTGGCCGCAAATTCGACCTAAAGGTTTGCGAAATTCGCCTCCCATTGAAGTCAATGGAGCCCGCGGCGAACGGTCGTTTTCGCGAACGTTTGTGCCCGTTCGCGTTTCGCGTTCGCGAAACGTCCCGTCGGAAGTTCGTCCATCACTAGTCATGATGACTGTATCCAATCATGGCTCATTTCGCTTAACCCTGCCCCACACATATAAAAGTGTTCCTTCCATGGTGGCCATTTGCAGTGTGATAGCGACGCAGAGAGAGCGAGAACAGGGCTCTGTTGAGTGCTATTAGACAGTTAGCCCTTGTACACACGGTCGGAGATTCCGACGGAATGTGTCCGATCGGAGCGTTTTGTCGGATATTCCGACTGTGTGTGGTCTGCATCGGACTGTTTCCGTCGGAATATCTGTCGGACCAAATTTTCCAACTTGCCAGAAATATTTGCCAACAAAATGCTTCGATCGGACATACTCCGATCATGTGTAGACAATTCCGATCGGACAAAGTGCCACGCATGCTCAGATCAAATTCCTAAATCAAAGGTATTGGCTACTAGACTGAACGTAGTCCCGTCGTAACGAAATAACGTCATCACGTTATGTACAATCGGATTTTCCGACAACTTCGTCCGACCGTGTGTATGCAACAGTTTCGGACAAAATCAGACAGATTTGGTTGTCGGAATCTCCGATTGTGTGTACAAGGGCTAAGTGCACTATAGTGTTCTATTCTGATTCCATTGTCAGTGTACTGTAGAATATCAGTATAGTGTGCTTCTAGGGATAGTTCAGGGTGAGTGTAGTGCGACCATTCATCCAGACCCTTTATTCGTTTTTTTTGCCCTTCTCTGGACTCTCTCCAGTTCCAGCACATCCTTCCTGAGGACTGGTGCCCAGAACTGGACGGCATACTCCAGGTGCGGCCGGACCAGAGTCTTGTAGAGCGGGAGAATTATCGTTTTATCTCTGGAGTTAATCCCTTTTTTTAACCAGTTCCCAACTGGCTCACACCACTCGGCAGAATGGCGCCACTTCGCGAATCGCCGTACCTGTATGGCGTTCACGCCCTCGGGCACTGGGGTGCGCGCCCCTACCGTGCCCACGACGATCGGATTTGTTATAGAACCGATCAGTCTTCAGGTCCAGGCAAAGGATTTCTAGCCTGGACCTGCTGATCGGTTCTGATGAATGAAATGCTTCCTCTGCCTGTAAGTGTAAACACAGGCAGGGGAAGTGCTGTCATCTCCCCTCGTGGAATCCTTTTCGGTTCCAGAGAGGAAAGAGGACATCTAACTATGAGTAGCACCAACACGACACTGACATCAGTACATGTAGGCACACATTTCACCCCCTGATTGCCCCCCAGTTAACCCTTTCACTCCCTGTCAGTGTCACCAAGTGCAGTTTTCAGATTTTTCACTGATCACTGTACTGGTGTACCCCCCTAAATAAAGGTTTAACCCCTTGATTGCCCCGCAGTTAACCCTTTCACCCCCTGTCACTAGTGTCACTGATAGTGTATAGATCTATATTCTGATCGCCGTATTAGTGTCACGGGTTACCCAGTTAGTTGGTTAGATTTACCGTCAGATTTTTATAGCATCAGGGTACCCCCATATATCACCTAATAAAGGTTTGAACCCCCTGATTGCCCCCTAGTTAACCTTTCACCCCCATGTCCCCAGTGATCACCGTATTCGTGTCATGGCTGGTTAGTTTGTTTTTTTATAGCGTCAGGGTACCCTCTGTATATTACCCAGTGATTGGTTTAACCCCTTGATCACCCGGCAGGTGACATCAGTTAGGTTTTAGCGTCAGTTAGGGTCTGCGTAGCCCCAGGTAGCGTCAGATTAGTGCCAGTAGCACTAAAACCCACGCACCATACACCTACCTTACTAGTATAGTGTCTGAACGGAACAATATCTTTGATCTGATCAGAGCTATACTAGCGTCCCCAGTAGTTTAGGTGTTCCCAAAAAGGCAGCGTTAGTGGGATTAACCCAGATACCCGCTAGCACCTGCTTTTAGACCCTCCACCCAGCCCAGCCCACCCAACTGCAGTATCAATCTATCACTGTCACTTACAAAACCCAACGCACATAACTGCAGCATTCACAGAGTCAGGCCTTATCCCTGCGAACGCTAACAGTTTTTTTTTGGTAGCGATTGAAGCAGGCTCTGACAATCAGGTGCTCTTTTTGCCTGTGAGTCGCACTAGTTGTACCTGTAAATTTAGAGGCCAAAATGTCCAAACAGAGGTACACTAGTGAAGAGGCCTACACAATGCTGAGCAAGACAAATGAGAGTGATGAGGAACATCGGCTGTTTGGCGAATTCAGAACTTTGTGGACCGTTCGCACCAAATTCGTGTGGCACGAACGGCCCACAATGCACTACGCCATCGCAGTGCATTGCTGGCTCATGATTGGCCAAACATGCACTGTGACCCCGCATGCTTGGCCAATCACAGCACTGCCTGTGGCCAATTATGGCTCAGGGGGTTTAGTACATGCCCCACACTATATAATGCTGCCAGCGCGGCGGCCTTGTGTAGTGTGTCCCGGCCTGCAGGGAAATAGCTAGATAGGCAGGGACAGTGTGTTCTTTTCTCAGGCATCTTAAAGTTAAAGTGGTTGTTGTGTGCCTCCAGCACAGTATACACCTGTGTCTACCTTTTATTGCGGTTTTTCTCTAATTAAGGCATCTGCAGGAGTTAGTGGGTGTTGTGTGCCTCCAGCACAGTATACACCTGTATCTACCTTTTATTGCTGGTGTTCTATAATAAAGGCATCTGCAGGAGTTAGTGGGTGTTGTGCGCCTCCAGCACAGTATACACCTGTATCTACCCTTTATTGCTGGTGTTCTTTAATACAGGCATCTGCAGGAGTTGGTGTTGTGTGCCTCCAGCACAGTATACACCTGAAGATACCCCTTATTGCTGGTGTTGTCTGTTGCATATCTTCCATATTAGCCTTTAAAATTAGCACTTTTGATTTCAAACGTTCGATACCCATAGACTTTTATAGGGTTCTACAGTTCATACGAATTTTAGGTCCATTCGAAGGTTCTGGTGCGAACCGAACCGGGGGTGTTCGGCTTATTGCTAGAAGTCACCCATCTGTCAGATCCAGGCTCAGTATACGAACCAGTAGACAGCAGCGGCACCTGACAGATAGCTCTGATGATGACGTAGTTGTCCCTGCTAAGGTCATGCATACTCGACCCCTTTCTTCTGTTGTTGAGGTGCAAGAACCGCAGCGCTCCACTATAGAGCAGAGAGCCAGTACTAATGGCTATCTTCCTTCTGGTGAACTGACGAGCACCAGCGACCTAGTACATCCTGGTCGTACATCCAGCACTGCAGTATCACACGGTGACATGGCGAGTCCCATATGTGCAGTTCAAGCTGGTGCGGTGGCTAGCACAAGTAGTGTCCCGCAGCCACCAAGAAGACAAAGACAGGCCTGTTGAGCCCATAGTGCCCTTCCTGCTGCATTTGCCAATCCTAATTGGGAGCCCACCACTTCTGCAGCACCCGTACTTTCCCGATTCACTGGCCAACCGTCAGGTGGAAACAGTTGATTTTACGTCACTTGATTTTTATTCGCTGTTTTTCACAGAATATCTCTATAGATCTGCTGTGGACCAAAGCAATTTGTATGCTGGTCAATTCATTACCACTAATTCCCATTTGACTTTTGCCAGAGAATGGCAACCTATTATGGTTTCCGGTTTTAAGACCTTTCTGGGCCTATCTCTCCTCATGGGCATAACTAATAAAAAAGTGAGTTGCAGTCATATAGGTCCCCTGACCCAATTCACCATATGCCCGTGTTCTCTGCTTACATGACCAGGACACGATACGAGCAGATCTTGCAGTTCATGCACTTCAATGACAATGAACTCTGTCATCCTCAGAGTGACCCTGGATACGATCGGCTCCACAAAATTTGTCCCCTCGTAAACCACTTCAACCAACAGTTTGCAGCCTTGTTTACTCCTGATCAAGTTGTCTGCATTTATGAGTCCCTGATTACGTTTTCTGCCCGCTTGTCTTTCAAACAGTATCTTCCCAGCAAGTGTGCCAGCTATAGGGTCAAGAATCAAGATGTATGAGCTCTGTGACAACGCAATAGGCTATACATATAGTTTTATGGTTTATGAGGGAAGAGATAGTCACGCGGAGCCCGAGAACTGCCCAGACTACATAGGGAGCGCTGGCAAGATTGTTGACTTGGGGACTTGGTGTCACTCTTATTTGGAAAGGGGTACCACTTATACGCGAACAATTATTACACGAGAGTGACACTTTTTAGTCACTTTTTTGATTGTGGAATTGGTGCATGTGGCACCATGCGATCTAATTGCCGGGGCTTTCCCCAATGGCTTGTAGAAACCCAACTTAGACTGAGGAGAGAGCCTGCTTGAGAAGTAATAAAATTAGCTTGCAGTGAAGTGGAGGAATGATCGGAATGTTTTCGTTCGTTCCTCCCTTCACGCAGATACTATAGTCCAAATTCCAACGGCGACTGGTGTTGTGAAGAAACCCCTCTGTGTCCACGAATGCAACCTTAATATAGGGGGGGGGGGGGGTGGGCTTCAACGACCAGTTGATGGTGCTGTATCAATTGCTTGTAAGGCCAGACGCTGGTACAAAAAAATGTCTGTATACCTATTTCAATTGGCTCTGCTGAAAGCTTATGTGCTATACAAAGCAGCAGGATGAACTGGATCCTTCCTAAAATTCCAGGAAGAGATCATCACAACCATTCTGTTTCCAGACAATGCTGTGCGCCAACTGCCCAACGCAAAAGCAGTGAGCCGGCTGTATGAGAAGCATTTTCCGTATGTCCTCCCTGGAACCCCTACCCAACAATGAACCCAAAGAAGATGTGTCTGTAGAAAACACGGATATAGGCATGACACCCGCTATTATTATCTGCCCCTAATATTAGGGGCGGATTGCCCCCATGCTTCAGCATATATTTTTTACAGTTTTTTTGGCACAGATTGTTGTTGTTTTATTGAGTTAATGTTTTATTGTTACCATTGTTTGCTTTTCAGGTACGCCATTCAGCGAGAGCACTGATTTATTTATTTTGACAGCAACAGCGTTTGCTCTTATGATACTTAAATCAGTAAATCCAGCGCTGTAGTGTCAGAAACCATGAACCAGACCGAGACAGTAAGTAAGTACCGTAAAATCACACTTGTTAAAAATAAAAAGGTAAATAGAGTAAGCGTAGTCAAAGCATAGCCAGAGTCCAGTAGCTGGATTGGGTAGTCAGCCAAGCCACAGTTCAGTAACCAGATCGGGTAATCAGCCAGGCCAGAAGTCAGGGATCCAAGTAGAGGAACAGTAGAGGAACAGCAAGCAGGATAAGGAGCCAGAAGGGATATCAGCAAAGCCAGTCTTTATACAGGAATGCAGGAGATGGTTTCTTGTGATGTGACCAAGGCGAAGGCAGAGATCAAGGGAGCTGGATGGCTTTAAGTAGGCAGTACTGATGAACAGAATCAACAACAGCTGGGTAACTGTGGAGAGAGATGGGAGTTGGCAATTAGCCGACAGCTGAGCGGCCAGCTCAGAGAAGGAAAGGCTGAGCCAGCCCTGACATGTAGGAGATGATTTCACAATTTACAATATATGCCCAACAAGGACCAGCAACGTATTGGTATGTTGCTGGACTTTGAGTGGTTATACCAGAATGATGCCTGCAGGTTTAGGTTTCATCTTGGTATCATTCTTTTCAGCCAGCGGTCGGCTTTCATGTAAAAGCAATCCTAGTGGCTAATTAGTCTCCCGCTGTCTTCCATGGTTTTCTCGGGCTCTCCTGTCCCCCCGGGAAACCTGAGAATGCAGCCGGTGGTTCCACCAGCTGACCATAGAGCTGATTGAAGAACGGCTCCAATCATTTCTATGGCCTAAGAAATTGAAAGCTGCGAGCATTTCATGACTTTGGTTTTGCCAGATATAAACAGCGCCATTGGGAAAGCATTTTATCACACCAATTCTGGCGTGGTAAGATGCTTTGAGGGCAGAGGAGAGATCTAGAGTCTAATAGACCCCAATATTTTTTTTAAAAAAGAAGTACTTGTCGGAGGGAGTGCAACCCCCTGAAAAGGAACTATACTTTTTATTCATACCCGCACACATCCTTCTCTAGGATTGATCACATCTTAACCCCCGTAGCCTCCTTTCCAGTCGTGTTTCAATCCATCATATGCCCAATTCCCTGGTCCAACCATTGTGCGGTGCTCACCACTATTTCCTCGTTGATTCCTCAGGCCAGGGATAGGGCCTGGTGCATGAACGAGGCGCATCTTACTAACCAATCCTACTGTTTTGATATTCGCCACGCTCTTACGGAATATTTGCAGCATAATACCACCCCGGAGATTTCTCTGGTTCTCCTCTGGGAGGCACACAAACCCGTAATTCGGGGTAGTTGTATCTCACTTGCTACACATCTCAAAAGGGACCGGCAACTCAGACAGCAACGACTAGAAGCAGACTACCACTCACACTTCTTCCAATTCCAAAACTCACCTACAGAATCCCATAGACTTATCTTTGAAAAAAACAAACTTGAACTAGACCTTCTGCTGGGCGAATCAGCGGATAAGGTCTTACGTAGGTCTAGCCACACAATATACACTAAAGCTAATAAACCGGACACCTTTATGGCCCCGCGTCTTCGACAGCCTGACAGGATCTGCAGACCAATTCGACTTAAGCTGGCTAAGAACTCCCACACCAGTAACCCCGATAAGGTGCTGGCTGAATTCCGTGAGAGGTTGGCTGATCTATACTCAGATAAAACCTAGTTTTCCTCTCAACATGCGGAGTCCCTGTTTCAGGATCTGCCCATTCCTGAACTATCACAGTCTGCCAGAGAGTCTATTGACAGCCCGATCAAGGTTGAAGAAGTACTCACGGCCATAAAATCCCTTAAACCTCATAAACGCCCGGGCCCCCTCAGATATATTAGCCCCTCTTTTAGCCAGCTCATTCAATGCTTTACTACGGCAGCAGGCCTTTGGCAGAGACACCTTGGCAGCTACTATAGCTATGATTCCCAAACCCAACGCTGACAACACCCTGTGGTCTAACTTTCGCCCTATATCTCTGCTCAATGTGGATATAAAAATCTTATCCAAAATCCTTGCACTACGACTTAACCCAATCATTGGCAATCTAATCCACAAGAATCAAGTGGGGTTCATTCCCCGAGGGCAGGCTAGCGATAACATTCGCTGTGTTATTTTACTACAGCACCTAGCGAAAACGCGCTCAATCCCTATGCATCTTCTGTCCCTAGACATAAGAAAAGCATTCGATACCGTCTCCTGGCCATACCTGCACTTTATCTTGAAACGCTGGGGTTTTGGCCCTCACTTTCTCCAGTGGATTACATCGCTATATACTGACCCCCAGGCATCGGTGAAATACTCCGGGTTCTGTTCCCAAAGCTTCCCAATACGGAGGGGGACACGGCAAGGATGCCCCCTATCACCACAACTCTTTGCTTTGGCAATTGGACCCCTAGCGGCATTGATTCGGGCGAACCCCGATATCCAGGGTTTGGAGATAGCCTCGACCGCCCACAAGTTATGTCTATTCGCGGACGATGCTTTGTTGTTCATCACCTCTCCACACACCACTATGCCTAATCTACTTCGCCTTCTGGACAAGTTTGCTCAGGTTTCTGGCCTAGAAGTCAATCAAGCCAAGTCCAGGGCCCTCAATGTCTCTCTGCCAGAGGCCACCGTTGCACTCCTCCAGAGAAATTTCCCATTTCAATGGTCCAGCTCTTCCGTACTTAGGCATTAAGTTAACTAGTGACCCCATAGACCTGTTCAACATGAATTATCTCCCGATGCTGAAGCACCTCTCCTCCTTCCTCCACGACTGGCGTCCCCTCTGCATCTCCTGGATGGGGCGTATCGCCGCTGTCAAGATGTCTCTACTCCCTAAACTTTTGTATCTTTACAGGGTTCTCCCTATACCAGTGCCCCCTTACTTCCACCGTATTATTCAGGGCCGAGTATTTAACTACATATGGGGTTCCACGAGACCCAGGATAACACGATCCGTTTTACTCTGTCACCATAGGGCCGGGGGTTTGGGGGTGCCTAATTTCCACCATTACTACCACGCTGCCCAGCTGTCCCAAATGACACTTTACCATGCCAAATTTGAAACCCCTATATGGGTGAGCTTGGAAGCAGTAGACCTCCACCCTATATCCCTAGCAAATCTCCTCTGGCTTCCTTCTACCGCACGAGGCCCCATAACCAACCCCTTAACTTTACACTCACTGAAACTCTGGGATAAGTTGCGGAGGCAATTCAAATTAATGTCCCTGCACTCCCCGCTCCTCTCCTTTTTGGGTCATACTGAGTTTTATCCTGCCTACACTGCACCCACCTCATTCCAGGCCTGGACACAGGCAGGCTTAACCCGTATATGCGATCTGGTGACGGCCGGTACAATTAAACCGTTTTTGTCCCTTCAAGCCCAAGCTCAACTCCCCAATAAGGAGTGTTTCCGTTACCTCCAAATTTCTCATTTTGTGCAAAGGGTTATAGGCTCTGCTGTGGACTCAGACCCACTCTCGTTATTCGAAACAATATGTGACTCTGACCCGCACGCCCCGGGCATCATATCTCAGTTGTACGAGCAGCTTACCTCCCAGCCTACGGCGCTCCCAGCATATGCACAGCGTTGGACCAGGGACCTATCCCTGAACTTGGATGGAGATGATTGGTCTAGCGTTTGGCTACATACTAGACTTTCCTCACAAAATATCGTCGCCCTCGAAGCTAGCTATAAAGTCCTCATGCGATGGTACCTAGTTCCGGACAGGATCACAAAGTTTCTACCTTCATACCCGCCAAACAGTTTCTGCAATTGTGGAGAAAGGGGCACCCATTTACATATTTGGTGGACCCAGGCATGTACTGGCCATAGGGACTAAAGGGAGTTTCCCGGTGGGCCGATGGCTCAGTGGGCCAGTTTCAGTGACAGCCAGTGGCATCGCTGGGGGGGGGACTTTTGGGGCTATAGCCCCGAATCTGGGGCCCATAGCCCCGAGTCAGTCCAGGAGCCCCCAACCACAGGGTCCCGGCCCACTACCTGCCCTCTTTCTGGTGAGCCTGATATTAGGAGGGGCTCTCTGTGGACCTGGATGTAAGGGGGGGCTCTGTGGGGACCCGGATGTAAGGGGTTGGCTCTCTAGGGACCCTGATTTAAGGCGGATGATCTCTGGGGACTCGATGTAAGAGGGGCTCTCTGGAGACCCTGATGTAAGGGGAAGGCTATATAGGGACCCTGATGTAAGGGGAGGCTCTCTGGGGACCCTGATGTAAGGAGGTGCTCTCTGGGGACCCTGATGTAAGGGAGGCTCTCTAGGGGCTTTTTTGCGCAATTGCGTACAGTTTATATACTGTTTTTTTTGCGTGTTTGCAAAATTAAAGTGGGCCGGTCTGGATGAAGTCCAGGGCCAAATTTTTGTTCCAGTCCAGCCCTGGGTGGACCTGTCCCATGGTACAATGTTTTTGGGCACATATATTTCAAATATTATCCACTCTGATTCGGGAAACATTAGACCCTGACCCAGCCCTGGCCCTCTTAAACTCCTATCCGAAATTTCTACACTAAGGCGCAGGTGCGCCTTTCTCTGCAAATCACTACGGCCGCCAAACAAACAATCGCTAAAGCCTGGAAAACCCCTACCCTACACGTTGCTGAAGTTAAAAATAGGGTTACGCAAGCCATGATCCACAGCAGAATTGAAGCGACTGTTCAGGACACTATTCCCCGACATTCTAGAATCTGGCAACCATGGGTTGACCAATTCTTACCACCAAATTTTGACAGGCACTTTGCTGGAGCCGTAGATACATACATCCCCCTGTACAGCCACTGGCTGCTGGTCCCTGAATATCTAATGTGAGCCGGCCGACCCCCCCCCCCCTCTCCCCTTCTCTCCCCCTCCCCTCTGCTCTCTCCCCCTCTTTCTCTGGCCCTTTCCTTCTTCCCCCTCTCCTTTTACTCCAGCTTCCCCACCTTTTTCTTTACTGTTTCTTTCTCTCTTGTACTCCCTTGCTGTTTATGATCACCTCCGAGGTGACATATGGCTACACTAGCTACGGTCTAATCGACATGAAGCTCCCCGTAAGCTGACATGCCAATTACCCTGTTTAATTAAATATGATAGAGCCCTAGCCCCGCAGTGCACGACACATTTCTTGATGTTTGATGTGGAGTGAAGGCCTTGTATCTGACAGGTTACAGGATTATCTACCCTGTATTGTTACACTGATTTATCATATCATACATAACCTGCCTTGTTTTGGAGTACATTTTGTTCTCATTTCTTTTATCTTGTACATAACGAACTGTTGATTTTTCTGTACTTTCTGTATTTGTTACCAATAAAATTTTTGAACAGAAAAAAAAGAGTACTTGTCACTTCCTATTGCTATCATTTACATTCCCTGTGAGAACAATAAAAAGAAAAAAAAAAAAGAAAAGAACAGTGTAAAAATAAAATAAAAAGGCAAAATAAATAATAATAATTAAAAAAACCACCCCTGTCCCCCCCGTGCTCACGCACAAAGGCGACGAACGCAAGCATCGGTCTTGTGTCATATGTAAGTAGCAATTGCACCATGCATGTGAGGAATCACCGTGAACGTCAGATCGAGGGCAGTAATTTTAGCACTAGACCTCCTCTGTAAATCTAAAGTGGTAACCTTGTAAAACCTGTCATGTTTGGTATCTATGTACTCGGCATAAGATCGTCTTATACTTTACCAAACATTTGGACAATATAGTGTGCTTTAATGCCTTAAAATTCCAAAAAGCGTTTTTCTTAAAAAAAAAATTGCATATGAAAACTCGCTGCCCAAATACAAGGTGAAAAAAAATTGCAATACCCATTTTAACCACTTGAGACCCGCGCTATAGCCGAATGACGGCTACAGCGCGGACCTCCTTTGCCGGGACTACGTCTATTGACGTCGTCCCGTGCACAAGCGCCCTGCGCGCCCCCTGAGGGGTGCGCGCGGCGCGCTCTGTGATCGGCGAGTCTATGAGACTCGCCTGATCACCGATCCGAGCAAGGGGTCGATCCCGACCCCTTATCACGTGATCAGCTGTCAGCCAACGACAGCTGATCATGGGATACAACAGAGCCGGTAATCGGCTATTATTCCTCCTCGCGCTAACAGCGCGAGGAGAAAAAAAAAGAGCCGATCACCGGCGGCCGTGATGGGGACATCAGTCCTGATCACGGCCAGGCCTTCCCGTGCCCACCTGCCCCCTGCCAGTGCCACCTCAATAAAAAGTAAGTGCCCCCCATCAGTGCCACCCAGCAGTGCCCACAGTGCCACCCAGCAGTGCCCACAATCTGCCTCAACAAAGGTGCTGCACCCCAGTGCCACATATCCGTGCCCATCAGTGTCATCTACCAGTGCCCATCAGTGCCACCTATCAGTGCCACCTATCAGTGCCCATCAGTCCCATCTATCAGTGGTACCTATCAGTGCCCCTTAATGCCACCCATCCGTGCCACCCATCCGTGCCTCCCATCCATGCCATCTTATCTGTGCCCATCTTTGCCCATCAGTGCCGCCTTATCTGTGCCCATCGGTGCTGCCTTATCTGTGCCTATTAGTGCCCACCAGTGCAGCCTATCAGTGCAGCCTATCAGTGCCCACCAATGCAGCCTATCAGTGCCCACCAGTGCAGCCTATCAGTGCCGCCTCATCAGCACACTTCAATGAAGGAGAAAAATGACCTGTTTGCAAAATTTTATAACAAACTATTAAACATGATTTTTATTTTTTTATTTTTTTGCATCTTTTTTTGTTTGTTTAGCAAAAAATAAAACTCCGAGCTGTAATTAAATACCACCAAAAGAAAGCTCTATTTGTGGGAAAAAAATGATAAAAATGTCATTTGTGTACAGTGTTGTATGACCGCGCAATTGTCATTCAAAGTGCATCAGCGCTGAAAGCTGAAAATTGGTCTGGGCAGGAGGGGGGTTTAAGTGCCCAGTAAGCAAGTGGTTAATCTGTAGAGAAAAAGGAAAAGTTCTGATGTCCCCAGTGACACACTTCCATCCCTGTAACATATAAAAATGAAGGATTCGCCCTGGGACTTTAAATGAAGTGGGTACCGTTTCCGCCAGTAAACATAACAGTAGTAAATATAGTATATGGTTTATTCAAATACAATTGTTTACATGCATAAATAACACAAACAGTTGCCAATTAAAAAAAGATACATAAACATCTTCATGTCCCTACAACCTTTGGCCCAGGCCTTTCATTCATGCATACATATCTTTATGCTAATACTTATTGATTCTACTACTTTAGATGCCTGACAAACATACTTATGTTCACAGCTAGGGATGAGCTTCGCGTTCGAGTCGAACTCATGTTTCTGTTACATCAGAGGGGGGCGGGGGTCACTCACACGTCATTGGGGAAGCCTAGCTTCCCAATTTGCGTCAGAGGGTGGCGGGGTCAGGTGACGGGTGGCGGGGTCAGGTGACGGGTGGCCCCGCCCTCCTCATATAAGAAACGTCAGGCCGCCGGGATCCCGCAGTGTCTCCTCCGTGGAGACAGAAGATGGATGGATTCGCTGCGCTGGACTGAAAGATCACCTGTCGCTGGATCAGATCAGCCATCGCTGGACCCTGGAGAGATGATCATCTGTCGCTGGATAGCAAGAGTGGATTACCACCGCTGGAATCTTTTTTTATTTATTTTTTATTTTTAATAAAGGAATTTTTCAAAAGTGTGTTTGTCTTATTTAACCATTTTTACACTTTCTTTGTGAAATGGTAAGGGTATACTTTTGTACCCCCTTACCATTTCAAACAGGTGGGGGGGCCGGGATCTGGGATTCCCTTGTTAAAGGGGGCTTCAAGATTCTGATAAGCCCCCCACCCGCAGACCCCCACAACCACCGGCCAGGGTTGTGGGGATGAGGCCCTTGTCCCCATCAACATGGGGACCTGGTGCTTTGGGGGGGACCCCAAAGCATCCTCCCAATGTTGAGGGCATGTGGCCTGGTACGGGTCAGGGAGGGGGGGGCGCTCTCGTCCCCCCTCTTTTCCTGTGGCCTGCCAGGTTGCATGCTCGGATAAAGGATCTGGTATGGATTTTTAGGGGGACCTCCACATCAATTTTTTTTTAATTTGACGCGGGGTTCCGCTTAATATCCATACCAGACCTGAAGGGTCTGGTATGGATATTTAGGGGGAGCCCCACGTCATTTTTTTTTTTATTTGACGCGGGGTTATGGTAATTGAATTTGGGGGAACCCCACGCTTTCTTTTTTCTTTTATCAATGACTTTCAATGAGTGTTCTCGGTATTACGGGGAGCGGACAATTCATTATAGCCGCGAGTGATTTTAAATGACCTTTTTTCCTGCAGAAATGACACTTTGTGCAGGGACAGTTCTAAGCACGAGAAACATGCGCCCCTTCACAGGCATACTATAGACACCCCCCAGGTACGAAATTTAAAGGAATATTACACTTTTATTGTTTCACTTTAATCGTTATTAAAATCACCGCTCCCGAAAAAACTGCAGTTTTTAAAACATTTTTTTGCATTGATCCATGTCCCCTGGGGCAGGACCCGGGTCCCCAAACACTTTTTAGGACAGTAACTTGCATATTAGCCTTTAAAATTAGCACTTTCGATTTTGAACGTTTGAGTCTCATAGACTTTAATAGGGTTCTAAAGTTCACACGAAGTTTAGGTCTGTTCGCAGGTTCTGGTGCGAACCGAACCGGGGGGTGTTCGGCTCATCCTTAATCACAACCTATACTTTTTAAGGACTAACGAGGTCTCTAGGGATACATCACTACACCTATACCATGCCTGCTCTCCGTTTGGCTCCGGGTGGGGTCCCATCTGACTCTGCCCCCTCAGCTCCCTGGGGAGGCATCTGCTGCCGCCGTCTTGAGGCCACACACCTGGAGCCATGGTCAAGCTCAGTGGTGAGTATTGGGACCCATAACCCCTCCTACCCTGTGCCTTTATAACTAATACTGTGCTATATTGCCAAACATATATATATATATATATATATATATTTTTCATCCTAGGTACATTGTTACACACATCCACCCCTGAAGAGCGAGCTGAATCTCGCGAAACTAGTCGGGTAGTATGATGCCCGTGTACTATGACTACTACTACATTTATGTACCAATATTCCTTGTTTATGTATCTTTTTTAATTGGCAACCGTTGGTGTTATTTATGCATGTAAACAATTGTATTTGAATAAACCATATACTATATTTACTACTGTTATGTTTACTGGCGTAAACGGTACCCACGTCATTTTAATTCCTAGGCCGAATCCTTCGTTTTTACATTTTAATCTGTAGGGCCTTTGCTTTAAAAAAATATATAATGTTTGGGAGTTTAAAGTAATTTTCTAGCAAAAAAAAATATTTTTATTTAATGTAAACAAAAAGTGTCAGAAAGGGCTTTGTCGTCAAGTGGTTAGAAGAGTGGATGATGTGTGGAATAAGCTTCTAAATGTTGTGCATAACATACCAGGATAATTCAACCCCCCTCCCCCCCCCCCCCAAATGACCCCTTTTTGGAAAGTAGACACCCCAAGCTATTTGCTCATAAGGCTGATAACAGGAAAAAAACCCTGGGAATCCATCTCTCCTTCCCTGAGGAGCTTACATTGGCTAACCGTAAAAAATTGGATCACATTCAAGACCCTTTGCCTCACCCACAAATGCGTGCATAGAGAAGCTCCGCAATACCTAATGGAGATAATAAATAAATTACACACCATTCCGCAGTCTTCGATCAGCCACCAAAAACCTCCTCCTCGTGCCCAAAGCCCGGTATAAATCCAAGGGGGATCGGAGATTCGCTGTCCAAGGGCCTCGGCTATGGAATGCTCTACCAATCAACATCCGCCTGGAAGAAAATCACCTGGCTTTTAGGAAAAAACTCAAGACCTTGCTTTTCTAGCTGATGATCAAAGCTCGTCACAGCGCCTAGTGGCGATTCAGTTCGCATTGTGCGCTATACAAATATTTCATTCATTCATGTTGAGTTTATATTTTGCCACAAGTTTCAGGAAGGGGTGGCCGCATGGCCCCCCCACCTTAAAGCACCTTGTCCCCATGTTGATGAGGACAAGGGCCTCTTCCCGACAACCCTGGCCGTTGGTTGTCGGGGTCTGCGGGCGGGGGGCTTATCAGAATCCGTGAGCCCCCTTTAATAAGGGGGCCCCCGGATACCGGCCCCCCACCCTATGTGAAGGAGTATGGGGTACAATGTACCCCTACCCATTCACCTGTGAATTTTTTTTTTTTAAAACACAACACACAAGGGTTAAAATAGTTTATTGCACAGCTCTGGGGGTCTTCTTCCGTCTTCGGCGGTCTTCTCACAGGACTCCCGACCTATCTTCTTTGCCACCACCCTCTTCTTCCGACTTCGGGGGTCTTGTCCCCCTTATCGGGGATCTTGTCCCCCTCTTCAGTTCTTCTTGCTGGGCCACCGCGCCTTCTTCTAGCTCTTTTACAAGCGGTGGCCCGGTCTTCTGTTGCCACCGCCTTCTGTTCTTCTCTTCTCTTCTTCTTTTCTTGAGCTGTTGCCTCGTCGCTGTCTCTGGTCACAATGACAGGCACGCGGCGTGCGGCGACTTATATAGCATCCTCTCGGACCGTGACATCATAATGGGCGGGGACATCATCTGGCGATGTCCCTATATAAGTCACCACACCGCGTGCCTGTGCAAAACGACTTTCTTAGCTGGAGCCCACACACGGGCGGATTGTCAAGTCCGCCGGACTTTTCTACCGGATTGTTTGATCGTGTATACGCGGCTTAAGGGCGTAAAATGGTGATTTCACTTCCTCACTAACCTATCACAGTTTCAAAGGCCATGAAATGCCAAGATAGCACAACCCCCCCAAATGACCCCATTTTGGAAAGTAGACACCCCAAGGTATTTGCTAAGAGGCATGGTGAGTATTTTACAGCTCTTATTTGTTTTTGAAAATGAAGAAAGAAAAAGGTTTAAAACTTTGTGACAAAAAGTGAGATCTGAAAAATATTCAACATGCCTCTCAGCAAATACCTTGGGGTGTCTACTTTCCAAAATGGGGTCAGATGGGGGGCCTTTTGTGCTATCTTGGCATATCATGGACTCCGAAAACTGATAGGTAGCGAGGAGTGAAATCACCATTTTACGCCCTTAGAAAGCCTGAAGGTTTTTGGGGTCTGGCTGGGCTCCCAAAAAGTCCCACACTCAGGAGAAGCAGCAGAATGTATTTTGGGGTGTCATTTCACATATACCCATGGCATGTGTGAGCGATATATCATTTCAGTGACAACTTTGAGTAAATTTAGTTTTTTGCCATTTTTCAATCATTTGTGACACAAAAAAAAAAAATATTCAATGTGCTCAACATGCCTCTCAGCAAATTCCTTGGGGTGTCTACTTTCCAAAATGAGGTCATTTGGGGGGGGGGGGGGTTGTACTGCCCTGCCATTATAGCACCTCAAGAAATTATATCGGCAGTCATAAACTAAAAGCTGTGTAAATTCCATAAAATGTTGTAGACGCTATAACTTTTGCGCAAACCAATTTACATTTTCGAAATTTTTGCTTTTTTTGTTTATTACGCAAAAAATAAAAACCGCAGAGGTGATCAAATACCACCAAAAGAGAGCTCTATTTATGGGGAAAAAAGGAAGAAAATTTTGTTTGGGTACAGCATTGCATGACCGCGGAATTACCAGTTAAAGTAGCGCAGTGCCAAATTGTAAAAAGTGCTCTGGTCAGGAAGGGGGTAAAATCTTCCGGGGCGGAAGTGGTTAATGCATGCCAATATTCTGTTTGCTTTGTTAGCAGGAGCTTGGCATTGCATGCCATTGCTGAGCCTATCATCTACTAGGACCCCCAGGTCCTTTTCCATCCTAGATTCAACCAGAGGTTTTCCCCTTAGTGTGTAGATTGCATTCATGTTTTTGCCACCCAAATGCATTATTTTACAATTTTCTACATTAAACCTCATTTGCCATGTAGTTGCCCACCCCATTAATTTGTTCAGAACTTCCTGCAAGGTTTCCACATCCTGCAGAGAAGTTATTGCCCTGCTTAGCTTTGTATTGTCCACACATACTGAGATTGAGCTGTTTATCCCATCCTCCAGGTCGTTTATGAATACATTTAATAGGATTGGCCCCAGGACAGAACCCTGGGGGACCCCACTACCCACCCCTGACCATTCCGAGTACTCCCCATTTATCACCACCCTCTGAATTCACCCCTATAGGCAGTTTTCAATCCATGTACTCACCCTATGGTCCATGCAAACGAACCTTATTTTGTACAGTAAACGTTTATGGGGAACTGTGTCAAATTTTTTTTTTGCAAAATCCAGATACACCACGTCTACGGGCCTTCCTTTATCTAGATGGCAGCTCACCTCCTCATAGAAGGCTAATAGATTGGTTTGGCAGGAACGATTCTTCATGAATCCATGCTGATTACTGATAATGATACCGTTCTCATTACTAAAATCTTGTATATAGTCCCTTATCATCCCCTCCAAGAGCTTGCATACTATTGATGTTAGGCTAACTGGTCCGTAATTCCCAGGGATGTATCTTGGCCCTTTTTTAAATATTGGTGCTACATTGGCTTTTCTCCAATCAGCTGGTGCCATTCCAGTCAGTAAACTGTTCGTAAATCAGTGCAGCCCCCCCCCACGAATGCCCACACTGGACCACCACGGATGTCACCAGGACCACCAGGGATGCCCACAACAGATGGATGACCAGGGATGCCACCCTAGACCGCCAGGGATGCCAGTAAGTGCCCAGATGCCAATCAGTGCCCACACATCTTGCCAGTCAGTGCCTGCCAGATGTCTCCTCATCAATGATGCCCAGCAGTGCCATCTATCAGTGTCCATCAGTGCCCATCTGTACTCACCTATCACGGACAATCAGTGCCCACCCATGCCACCTATCAGTGCCACCCATAAGTACTCATCAGTGCCGCCTATCAGTGCCCATCAGTACCGCCTATCAACACCCATCAGTGCTGCATACCAGTGCCCATCATCAGTGCCACCTTATCAGTGCCCATTAGTGCAGCCAAATCAGTGCCTGTCAGTGAGGGAGAAAACGTATTTATTTACAACATTCTATAACAGAAACAAAGATGAACTATTTTTTTTTCCAACATTTTCTGTCTTTTTTTATTTGTTGCACAAAAAATAAAAATGCCAGCAGTGATCAAATACCACCAAAAGAAAGCTTTATTTGTGGGAACAAAATGATAAAAATTTGTTTTGATACAGTGTATCATGACTGCGCAATTGTCATTCAAAGTGCAACAGCACTGAAAGCTAAAAGCTAAAGCTTTTTCCTCTGTGTCTTTGTTTCTAAGATTTTATCCCATTTAGTATCTTCTAGCAAGGATCGTAGTTTAGGGAAATTGGCTCTTTTGAAATTCAGTGTCTTTGTATTCCCCTTATGTTTCCCATTTGTGTAATTTATACTGAAACGAATTGACCTGTGATCGCTGTTTCCTAAATTGCCCGTATTTCCACATCTGTGATCAGGTCTGCATTGTTGGTAATCAGTAGATCTAGTAACGCTTTGTTTCTAGCTGGTGTGTTTACCATCTGACCCATGAAATTGTTCTGCAAGACATATGGGAACTGATGAGCCTTAGATGAATGTGCAGTTCCTTCCACCCAGTCTATATCTGGATAATTAAAATCCCCTTTAAAATGACACATCCCATCCTTGCTGCTAATCCAGATTGTGATAGGAGGTCTGCCTCTGCCTCCTCCCTCTGGTTAGGGGCCCTATAGCATACTCCCAGTATTACTTTCCCCTTAGTTTCCTCCTTTTGTAGCTCTACACATAAGGATTCCACCTCCTTTCCTGCTCCATTAGTGATGTCGTCTCTCGCATACTCCTCCCCCTTTTTTACCCTCTCTATCCCTGCGATATAGGAAATACCCTTGAATGGTTGCCAACCAATCAAGAGAGTGGTGGAGAAGGCGGTCGCTTAAGTGATGCATTACTCATTTTTTTTAGTCCTCGCCGCCCAGGGCTGTCAGCTTCCACATCCCATCAGCAGCGTCTGCATCACATGGTGGATGATTATCTAGGGGCGGAAACAGCGATGGAGAGCTTTCCAGTCAAAGATCCACTGGCTTACTGGGTCATGAGAATAGACCACTGGCCAGAACTTGCCCAATATGCTATTGAGCTGCTGGGCTGCACTGCATCCAGCATGCTTTCAAAACAAAAAGCACCTCAAGTGCTGCTGGAGGTTTTGTTACTGATCATAGAACTTGTCTGTCTACAGACTCCGTGGACCGTCTGACTTTTATCAAAATGAATCCATCCTGGATTACCAGCAGCTATGAAGCCCCTGATGCTGATGTCGCCGATTAAGTGTTTTTAGGATGTGGAATCTCTACAGGACTTCTAGGCTGCCTAGTGTTGTGGGTGTTGATTTCATCTGGAAGAATGTTTTTGGTGTAGGTTTCATGGCCACTATTAACGCCAAAAGACCAATTTTTAGGTGCCTGTTTGACAGGTGCATATCTTTGCAATTTTTGACAGCAAGGCCAATTCTTGCTTTCATCAAGAGTAGCTCTATAGGGTTACGATGTGAAGGTGCCACCGACACCGAAAGAACAATTTTTCCACACCGTTACAAAAGTAGAAATCCAAAGTGTGTGGTAGAGACACCAGAATTTATCCAAAAAAGCTGTAATCTTGTTCCCAGTGCACTACATTGTGGCCTCATCATACAGACTGGCTCCCCAAGCCATTGCTTACAAAATAAAGAAAGCTTTCAAAACATTTGTGGGCTTTATAAATGCAATTATTGCTGCAGCAGCTTCTATACACAGTACAGATGTGCCACTTTACAGGTGGACTAAGGGGACCTCCCAGGCAATATATTGAAAGGAATTTTCCATCAATAAAATCACTGCTCATTTAAAAATGAAATTTTTTTTACAAACTTTTTTTTCATTGATACATGTCCCCCAGGCAGTACCTGGACTCCCATAACCATTGTATGCCCAATTACTTGCATACTGTATAAGCCTTCAAAATGGGCACTTTTGATTTTTGACCTTCGGGTTGGGTTCGTTATAAGGTCCTGAACTTTCACAATGTTCGAAAGTTCTGGTGCGAATTGAACAGGGGGTCATTTGGCCCATCCCTAGCGGTCAAGTTTTAGGCGGGGACACTCCCCCTGCATGTGGGGGTACCTTTTGTGCAAGTGCGCACTCATCAATGCCCGGGACCAGGCAGGGGCCGTGTTCATGTGAGAATCAAACATTATGATGGTTCCCCATCTTACAAATGAGCTGTACACCGTGTGCAGTCCTTCTGTAGCATACTGTCCCGTGTTACAATATATGGAAGAGAAGTGTGTGTAGTATTTAGGAGGGACGACACTGAGCCCGTGCCCTCTCCACCAGCCCAGCATACCTCTGCCACCTCACTCCCAGTGACAGAATGGGATCCCCCCCTCGCACTAGCATGGAACTCATGCGTACACTTATTTCACCCTTTCCACTCTTCTGTAACATGCGACCAGGCTGTGGGTCATTGTAACGTGGGTTTCGTCCCGATACCTTCAGGATGGAGACTGCTGAGGAGGATCAAGGTCACTAAAACCCCACTACCGGAGTACTCTTTGCCATGCCAGGTACCTATGACCGGCTGGAATATACCTTGCACTAGTTGATAGTTACCCATAGCAAGTGCACTCCTCCTTGTCTTGCTGAGTAGACCCTTAGCAGTGGCTTTGCTTCATATGTCACATGTGCTATACTGACCCTGTTCTTGCATATGCCAGAAATCATCATGCACCCCTAAATTAGTTCAGACCTGGCTTAAAACAGTTGGTGCAGCTTTACTGTACATTTATGAAAAAAAGTCCAACAAGTACATTCCAGTACAGCATAACCCTATCTAACTGAAATAGGCTTGCCCAGTGGCACCCCAACAAGGTGGTAGTCCATTACTGGCATCCTCCAAGGCTTGGCAGCTCTTCAGTATTCCGGTGTCTTCTGACGGACTTCTAGGAGAAGGTCACCAATTTTGCAGTAGATGCAGAAGGTTGTCTGCAAAGAATTCCACATATGGAGCTCTATACCCCAATGGGACAATGGTGGTTGAACAGCTGGTCAGAGAAGGTTACCAAGTTTGCAGTAGATGCAGAAGGTTGTCTGCAAAGCATGCAACATGTGTAGCTCTATACCCCAATGGGACAATAGTGGTTGAACAGCCAGACAGAGAAGGTCACCAATTTTGTTGCAGATGCAGAAGGTTGTCTGCAAAGCATGCCACACGTGGTGCTCTATACCCCAGTGGGACAACGGTGGTTGAAAAGCTAGACGGAGAAGATCCTCAATTTTGCTGCAGATGCAGAAGGTTGTCTGCAAAGCATGTCACATGTGGAGCTCTATACCCCAATGGTACAATGGTGGTTGAACAGCTGGTCAGAGAAGGTCACCAATTTTACAGTAGATGTAGAAGGTTGTCTGCAAAGAATGTCACATGTGGAGCTCTATACCCCAGTGGGACAATAGTGGTTGAACAGTCAGACAGAAAAGGTCACCAATTTTGCAGTAGATGCAGAAGGTTGTCTGCGAAGAATGCCACGTCTGGAGCTCTATACCCCAATGTGACAACAGTGGTTGAACAACAGGTCAGTGAAGGTCACCCAGTTTGCAGTAGATGCAGAAGGTTGCCTGCGAAGCATGCCACATATGGAGCTCTATACCCCAATGGGGCAACGGTGGTTGAACAGCCATTAAGCGAAGGTCACCAATTTTGAAGTGGACAAAAAAGGTTATGGCCTTTCATCCTAGATGAAGCTGCAAGAAATCTGCATACCCCAAAAAGCATCCGCACAGTTACCCCTGCACCACCATGGTGGAATTGTTGATGGGACCTGGTTGGATTCTATCCACGAAGAGTCAATGGGGCTTATTTACTAAAGGCAAAATCCACTTTGCACTACAAGTGCACTTGGAAGTGCAGTTGCTGTAGATCTGAGGGGGACATGCAAGAAACATAAAAAAACAGCATTTTTGCTTGTACATGATTGGATGATAAAATCACCAGAGCTTCCCCTCATTTGAGAACTTCCCTTCAGATCTACAGCGACTGCACTTCCAAGTGCACTTGTAGTGCAAAGTGGATTTGCCTTTAGTAAATCAACCCCATTGCAAAGACAAGGAAGACTTTGGAAGCATTCTAGGATGCAAGACAAGGTTTCTCCCATCATGGCCTGTAAAAGATAGGACTATAGATGGTCATTGTTGAGTTTTGGACCATTCAATCCATTCCAGTTTAGGTTTATCACTATCCAAGTTCCATTGTTTTACAAATTTAAAAGTAACACCTAAAAGCATATGATTATCACCCCTCTTCTAAAAGAAATGACTGAATGTTTGACACCCCTAGTCATCTCTATAAAATCTGCTTCTCTTTTAAATAACACATCTGTTTTTTTCCTTTGCTTATATGGAGTCCAGCTACACAAAACTGGCTGTGACGATCCTAGATCCCTCACTGAAAAGATGGCAATGCCAAGCTTGAGAACGGTTGTCATTTTGGCAGTACAGACCAAAATCCAATCCTTGTTTGTAAGTTGAATGAAACTCAAATGTCACATTATTCACGATCAAGAGAACGAATCAATGATTCCCACAATCCCAGCTGGAGCCCTACGCTTTTTTTTCCGTGCCTGCAAAATACTTTAACGGAGTCGTGGCTCCGGTCATGTTAATTCTGCACTGTGTTGTGAAGTCCAGCAAACACATTGATCTGTTGGTTAGAATCTTCAGAAAGCCATCGATAAGATAGCAACGGTACAATAAACATTCATGTGGGTCATGGGGAGTTTAGTACGTCACACAGCGCCGATCATCTCAATCATCGTTCAGCAATTATGGGCACAGCTGGATACAAATAATTGGTCCTCAAACTGGAAAAGGGCTCTGACTTACGCTTTAAGTGTCAGTCCATCCAAGGGATTGAAAGAATTGTTTTTGAACATGAATACATTTTTTAAAAGTTGCCTAGTTTGCTCCTACTCAGAACCTTAACAAATTTCAGACATATGTGAACATTCACAAATACATCAAGAGCTTGAATATCAAAAAATACTTTTTGTCTAATCCTACTAGAACCCTTGCAGTAGATGTGGGTATTGACTCAATTCTACTTGACAAGCCCACCTTCAATCCCCTAAACACAGATAACAAATATTTGGAAATGTTCAAAAATATGGTGTTTAATGATCTGGATAGGATGAAGATAAGGAAGGTGATGGACCCCCAGTATATTAGGAATGGCATGGGAGTAAGGTTTGTTTATTTTTCTTCATTCTGTAATTATAATTTGTTTGGGGGATTAATTGTAAATGTATATGAAATGTTTTATGAATCTGTTTGATTGATACATTCTCTCTATTTTAGAAAACTGGTAAAGCTCCTGAGGAAGCGTTAATCAAAACGCGAAACATGTAGAGCACCAGACAACAGTGACAACAGTGGTTGAACAGCAGGTCAGTGAAGGTCACCCAGTTTGCAGTAGATGCAGAAGGTTGTCTGCGAAGCATGCCACATATGGAGCTCTATACCCCAGAATCAATATCCAATTGATTCTGTAACTAATATCCTGTCTACTGTAAACAGTTTTTATATTGAGTATTAACGTGTGTTTGGTATTCTCCTTTTTTGGGCTCATATGCCTAATGGGAATATATATGGACATTGTTAAAATGTACTAGCTTAGACAGGATATGAAACAGTATTTGGTATGTTTTATATACACTTTCTTTTTCCTTTTTTATAAATAAATATTTTTTTTTATTTAAAATATTTATATTTTTCCCCTTTTTTCATTACATTTAACCACTTGCTTACTGGGCACTTAAACCCCCCTCAGTCCCAGACCAATTTTCAGCTTTCAGCGCTGATGCACTTTGAATGACAATTGCACGGGCATACAACACTGTACTCAAATGAAATTTTTATCATTTTTTTCCCACAAATAGAGTTTTCTTTTGGTGGTATTTAATTACAGCTGGGAGTTTTATTTTTTGCTAAACAAACAAAAAAAGATGCAAAAAAAAAAAAAAAAAAAATCATGTTTAATAGTTTGTTATAAAATTTTGCAAACAGGTAATTTTTCTCCTTCATTGAAGTGCGCTGATGAGGCGGGACTGATAGGGTGCATTGGTGGGCACTGATAGGCTGCATTGGTGGGCACTGATAGGCTGCACTGGTGGGCACTGATAGGCATAGTTAAGGCGGCACTAATAGGCACAGATAAGGCGGCACTGATGGGCAAAGATGGGCACAGATAAGATGGCACGGATGGGTGGCACAGATGGGTGGCACTAAGGGGTACTGATAGGTACCACTGATAGATGGGACTGATGGGCACTGATAGGTGGCACTGATAGGTGGCTCTGATAGGTGGCACTGCTGGGCACTGATGGGCAGCACTGCTGGGCACTGATGGGCAGCACTGGGGTGCAGCACCGTTGTTGAGGCAGATTGTGGGCACTGCTGGGTGGCACTGTGGGCACTGCTGGGTGGCACTGACAGGGGGGACACATTTTTTATTTATGTGGCAAAGCAGGGGGCAGTTTGGCACTGGCAGGGGTCAGGTGGGCACTGGCAGGGCTGGCCGTGATCGGGACTGATGTCCCAATCACGACCGCCGGTGATCGGCTCTTTTTTTTCTCCTCGCGCTGTAAGCGCGAGGAGGAATAATAGCCGATTACCGGCTCCGTTATATCACATGATCAGCTGTCATTGGCTGACAGCTGATCACGTGATAAGGGGTCGGGATCGACCCTTGCTCGGATCGGTGATCAGGCGAGTCTCAGACTCGCCGATCACAGAGCGCGGGGCGCGCAGGCCGCTCGTGCACGGGACGACGTCAATAGACATAGTCCCGGCAAAGGAGATCCGCGCTGTAGCCGTCATTCGGCTATAGCGCGGGTCTCAACTGGTTAAACATATTATTATGCCTAAAAAGTCCAAAACAACCAACATTTTTTGTTGAGGTTTTTTTGTGTTTCTCCCTTGCCTTGTCTCTTCCCCTGTTTTTTTAAGCTATTTAAAGGACGTGGCATTTGGCTTTTCGTTTTATAGTGTATCCACAGAACCACCCTGTGATAGATACACACCATATCTATTTCAAGGAATGGCATGGAGTCATAAGGAAATTATCATACGCCCTGCCGATAAGGGAGGAGGTTTGGTCATTTTGGATAAAACCTACTATCAGGCAGAGATGAGTAGTTTATTAAGTGACTATGATACTTACAAAATTTTGACTAAGGATCTGATATTAGATTATAAGGACAAATTGCATGTGTTTATAGAGGAAGGTAAGGCCAAGGGTGTCCTTACTAAGAAGGAAGCAGCTTATCTAGACCCTTTATTCTGCAGGACCCCCATAATATACTGTCTACCTAAAATTTACAAAGATAGTGTCAACCCACCTGGTAGACCTATCGTGAATGGAATTGACTCAATTTCATCCAGAGTAGGACAGTATATTGATTTTTTTAATTGAGCCATTAGTGAATAAGACAGATACCTTCCTTAAAGACACATCATACAGATTCTCGAATCAGTTAGCTGTACACCATCCCATATCCGTGTCACTGCCGATGTCAGTTCATTGTATACCATTGTTGGACACGAAGATGCATTGGCATCAGTGCAATGGGCTTTATCCACTTTGGACCCCCCAAGGAAACCCAAATGTTTCTTTCAAAAACTAGACTTGTGCACAACGGAAAATTTCGTTTCGTTTCGGTTCGTTGTCATTCGTAAAATACATCATTTCGTTCTGTTATATTCGTTATGTTATGTTAATACGTTTTCGGATAATTCGTTATTATTTGTAGAGTGTCGAATTCATTCATTCGTATTCGTTGAAATTCGCTATTTATGTATGTATAGACATACATAGTGATAATGATTCGTAGTTTGGAAAGTCGTTTGTTTATTGAATCTTTTAACACACACAATGACAACGTCTCTTCTCCTCGGCTCAAATACAACACAACACCCTTCTCACTCAGTTCTCAGGAATGCACTTTGCCAGTAATCCAACCTCCGGCACAAAATGAATCAGCTGATTGGACTGTAAGATTTACTTTGAGCTGACCTTTTGTTTCATTAGATCTTTAAAGAATTACCGAATTCATTCGAATTAATTGTAAAAATAGTTGTTATTCGTTATTTTTTTCTTCAGACATTCGGATGCATCCAAATGTACGAAAGATGCAAAATTCGGCCGAATTTCGATTCGTTACGAAACTAATTGCACAAGCCTACCAGAAACTACTTTTGGTATGATCGACAGTTCTACTTGCAAAGAAGGGAGGTTGCGATGGGAGCCCGCTTTGCTCCCAGTGTGGCCAATTTGTTTATGGCCCACTGGGAGGAAGAGGCTGTCTTCAATCATCGCCTCCCCGAGCTTGTCTGCTATAGGAGATTCATAGATGACCTTATTTTAATCTGAGAGGGAGCTAGCCTGGATTGTTTCATCCAGACACTGAACAATAACACCAGACAACCTGGAATATAAGCCTTGAACGTATGGTCTTCCTTGATCTTGAGATTTGCAAGGATGGTGCTGTCCTAGCTGGGAAGCAAAGGGAAAGGATAGACAGATCCTGGTGGTAGGGGACTCAATTCTAAGCCCTTGTACACACGATCGGAGATTCCGTCGGAATGTGTCCTATCGGACCATTTTGTCGGATAATCCGACTGTGTGTGGTATGCATCGGACTGTTTCGGTCGGAATATCCGTCGGACCCAATTTTCCAACTTGTTGGAAATATTTTCCGACAAACTGGTCCGATCGGACATACTCCAATCATGTGTAGAGAATTCCGATCGGACAAAGTGCCACGCATGCTCAGATCAAATTCCTACATCAAAGCTATTGGCTACTAGCCTGAACGTAGTCCCATCGTAACGAACTTACGTCATCACATTCTGAAAGATTGGATTTTTCGACAACTTTGTCCGACCGTGTGTATGCAACAGTTTTGGACAAGATCCGACGGACAAAATCCGACAGATTTGGTTGTCAGAATCTCTGACCGTGTGTACAAGGGCTTAGAAGGACAGAGAGGGCAATCTGTAACAAAGACATGAAGCGCTGAACTGTATGTTGTCTACCGGGCGCTCGGTTTCGGCACATCACGGATCTGGTGAACAGATTACTGGGAGGGGCTGGGGAAGGCCCGGCTGTCATGATACATGTTGGCACCAATAACAAAGTCAGAGGCAGATGGAGTGTCCTAAAGAACGATTTTCTCAGGAATACTACGGCTTCGTTCCAGCCTCCTGATTGTAAACACGGAAGCGACGTCACAACATCACTTCCTGTTTACTCGGCTGCCAATGGTGCCGGTCTTAAAAAAATATACATTATTCGTAATTGCAGAAAACGGCGATCTGAATACTTTGAAGTGCGGAGGAGGGATATGGGGTCTTTTAGACCCCCGATCCCTCCATAAAGAGTACCTGTCACCACCTATTACTATCACAAGGGATGTTTACATTCCTTGTGACAGCAATAAAAGTTATCAAAAAACATTTTTTTTAAACACAACTTAATAATATAAAAATAAATGAAATAAATAGGAAAAATGTTTTTTTTTTTTTTTAAAGCGCCCCCGTCCCCGCGAGCTTGCGCAGCAAAGAAAACAGAAGTGGCGTTCTCTTTGCTGAAACGGTGTTCAAATCACACATGTGAGATACTGCTGCGATTGTCAGAGCGAGAGCAATAAATGTAGCACTAGACCTCCTCTGTAACTCTAACCTGGTAACCGTAAAAAAAAAAAAAAAAAAAAAGTGGCCTTTTTAGGTACCGTAGTTTGTCGCAATTGTACAAGTGTGTGCAATTATAAAGCATGACATGTTTGGTATCTATTTACTTGGCGTAACATCATCTTTCACATTATACAAAAAAATTGGGCTAACTTTACAGTTTTTTTTTTAATTCATGAAAGTGTCCCTTTTTCTCAAAAAGTTGTGTTTAAAACACCGCTGCACTAATACCGTGTGGCATAAAATATTGCAATAATCGCCATTTTATTCTCTAGATTCTTTTCTAAAAAAATATATATAAATGTTTGGGGGCTCTAAGTAATTTGTCAGAAATAGGCTTAGTCATGAAATGGTTACAATTAACACTTTTGATTATTCATGTTCGTGTCCCATAGACTTTAACAGTGTTCGAACAAATTTTTTGCCTGTTCGCATGTCCTGTATGTGAACCAAACCGGGGAGAGGGGGGGGGGGGTGTTTAGCTCATCCCTACTGCTGATCTACTGGGATTTTCAAGCAGAACCCTCTCTCAGGTTTACAGAGAATAGTCCAAAAAAGAGAAAATATCCAGTGAGCAGCAGTTGTGTGGAGGAAAATGCCTTGTTGATGTCAGAGGAGAATGGGCAGACTGGTTCCAGACAGGGGTCAAGTCCTGGGGAAAAAAGTGTGGGAACTTCCATCCAAGATCCACTCCCCCACCAAAAAAAAAAAAAAAATGATGGGACACTATTCCTCCGACTGCCACTCTATACACCTAAGCAAGCTGTGGGGGCTATCTTACCAAAGTGTGTGTGTGTGTGTGTGTGTGTGTGTGTGTGTGTGTGTGTGTCACTTCACTCAGCAGAGCCACTTGGTACTCACGATTCTGCCGTTCCTGGCCGTCATAGTCGCTACCGCATCAGTACAGGCTGCAGCAACTTCCAATCCAGTCCTCACGTCGGCACCTGGCCCTCTCTCTTCACATCTCTGCCTTTGCAATTTGTAGAGTGCGCCAATGCTGGGACAAGATCATCCAGTGCCCAGGGCAAACTCCTCACCCCCATATGCCCCCTTCTAGCACAAATACCTGCCCCTCAGCACAAATCCTCACTCCCCACATCCCACCTACAACATAAATCCACAAATTCACTTACCTCCAATCCCCCCTCTCAGCACAGACCCCTGTCCCCTCCGTCTCCCCCTAGCAGCAAAAATCCCATCTTTCAGCACAAATCCTCACCCTCATATAACCCCTTCCAGTACTAATTCCCCTTCTCAGCACAAACCCTTGCCTTCACCTTCTTTCCTAGCACACATCCTCCCCCATCTCCCCATCCCAGCATAAATTCTCCCTTTCACCACAAATCCTCTAATCTCTCCTTCTCGGCATAAATTCTCTCTCTCTCTCTCATCACAAATCCTCTCTCATCTCCCCCTCCCAGCATAAATCCCCCCTCTTAGCAAAAATCACCCCCCTCTCTCCCCCTCCCAGCAAAAAAATTCCCCTCTCAGCAAAACCCCCCCTCCCCATCTCAAACATGTGCCTCCTTCTCTTCTCTCCCAGTACAAATCCTCCCCCATCTCCCCCTCCCAGCATATATTACCCCTCTTAGAAAAAAAAACTCCCCTATCTCCCCCTCCCAGCAAAAATCCCCCCTCTCATCACAAATCCTCCCCCATCTCAAACCGCCTCCTTCTCTCCTCTTCCAGTACAAATCCCCCTCCCATCTCCTTCTCCTGTTCTGTAAGAGCAGCCTGATATGCTGGGGCTTGTAGTGCCCTGGATTATAGGGGACTGAAGAATGGCAGACTACTCTGCTGGGACTTTTAGTGCCCTCTGTGGGGGACTGAGGATTCCTCAGTCCACCCACAGTCTAGGGCACTACAAGTCCCAACATAGGAGGCTGCCATATCTCAGCCCCCAACAGAGGGCACTACAAGTCTCAGCAGAGTAGGCTGCCACCAGTCATCTAAACACAGCATGAGGAGACCACACAGCCTTTCACCCCCATACATTTCTCCCCACTCTCCCCTTACAATAGTGTCCTCGGCTCCTGGCTGCCCCTCTCCAGAGTCTGGGCGGCATGTCAAACTGCATGGTGGGGCAGTGGGCGGGATTTCCCCTTGTCAGACACGTCCCCCCTCCCAGATTCCGGCGCAGCACACAAGGCTGGAGATCACTCCGGCACCGCTCACACACCTCAGTAGCTGTGGGCAGCAGCGGCCGGATCTACAGACTGGGCATCGGCAGATGCGGCTGCCAACTTCCTTCCTTCACTGTGTCCTTCAGTCTTTCACTATGCGGCGATGCTGGTCATCGGCGCTTAGTAAAGGATCGGCTCGGGCAGCTCTAGTCTGCAAAGGGAACGGCGTTCCTGCTGTGAAAAAAGTGCAGGGACGCCGTTCCCACGTGTTCCCGCAGGACTCGAGCCCTGGTTCCAGATGATAGTAAGGCAACAGTAACTCAAGTAACCCCTCGTTACATCCAAGGTATGCACAAATAAATCATTACACACCAAACCGCAGTCTTCGATCAGCCAACAAAAACCTCCTCCTTGTGCCCAAAGCCCGGTATAAATCCAAGGGGGATCGGAGATTCGCTGTCCAAGGGCCTCGGCTATGGAATGCTCTACCAATCAACATCCGCCTGGAAGAAAATCACCTGGCTTTTAGGAAAAAACTCAAGATCTTCCTCTTTTAGCAGATGATCAAAGCTCGCCACAGCGCCTAGAGGCGATTCAGTTCGCATTGTGCGCTATACAAGTATTTCATTCATTCATTCATTCAATACCATCTCTGAATGCACAACATATTGAACTATGGGCTACAGCAGCAGAAAATTGGAAAAATCTTGCCTGGTCTGATGAGTCTGGATTTCAGCTGCGACATTCAGATCGCAGGGTCAGAATTTGGTGCAAACAACATGAAAGCATGGATCCATCCTGCCCTGTATCACCGGTTCAGGCTGGTGGTGGTGTAATGGTGTGGGGGATATTTTCTTGGCACACTTTGGTACCAATTGAGCATCATTTAAACACCACAGCCTACCTGAGTATTGTTGCTGACCGTGTCCATCCCTTTATGACTACAGTGTCCCCATCTTCTGATGGCTCCTTCCAGCAGGATAATCCACCATGTCACAAAGCTCCAATCATCTCACCAACTGGACAATGAGGTTACTGTCCTCCAATGTCCTCCACACTCACCACATCTCATCCAATAGAGCACCTCCAATGTCCTCCACACTCACCAGATCTCATCCAATAGAACACCTCCAATGTCCTCCACACTCACCAGATCTCATCCAATAGAGCACCTCCAATGTCCTCCACACTCACCAGATCTCATCCAATAGAGCACCTCCAATGTCCTCCACACTCACCAGATCTCATCCAGTAGGGCACCTTTGGGATGCAGTGGATTAGCATCATGGATGTGCAGCCAACAAATCTGCAGCAACAGCGTGAGGCTATCATGTCACTATGGAGCAAAATCTCTGAGGAATGTTTCCAACACCTTGTTGAATCTATGCTACCAAGAATGAAGATAAAAGGGGGTCCAACCGGGTACTAGCAAGGTGTAACTGATAAAGTGTCTGGTGAGTGCACTTCACTCATGGGTATGCGTAGGCAGGTGCAGTCTATTTTCTCCACTGCAGGTGGCGCTCTTCCGCAGCGGCAATGCAGGTGGAAGAGTCGAGAGGAACCTGGTTCCTCCATGGTTTCCTCGATCACAGGGAGGCAGCTATCTGATTGGTTGCTGCCACCCCACGGGACTTTGGTGGCCATCTTGAGTCATGCAACACTGTACACAAATAAACATTTTTGCATTGTTTTCACACATATAGAGCTTTCTTTTGGTGGTATTTGATCACCTCTGGGTTTTTAGTTTTTATTTTATAAATGAAAAGCAAAAATGAAAATGAAAATGTAAAAAAAATAAAAATATTTTCTACTTTCTGTTATAAAACATCCAATTAAAAAAAAATATATAAAATGTATTTTTTTGGCCAAAATGTATTCTGCTTTATGTCTTTGGTAAAAAAGAATCCCAATTAATGTGTAGATTAATTGGTGTGCATGAAAGTTATATCACACTATGGAATATATACTGGAATTTATGCAGCTATAGGCGCTTTACCGTAATGGCAGTGATCAGCAACTTATAGTGGAAGCAGTTGGATTGCTGTTCACTGCACACAGAGTTTTGTGTTTTCGTAAACACAGAACTCTGTGTGTGATTGGACACAGCTGATCGGCAGGTTTCCCCAAAATACAAGCAGTCCATACATGTTTCTGCCGTAGTCATGCGATTATCCATAGTGAGGCCGGAGTTGCCTCTATTAGGTGGGTGTGAGCGCATTGGCTGAAGCCGCCACGCCGTGACGCAATGACGTTTAGTGATGCTGACGATGTCTGATTCAGGGTCACGTGCTAGTTACGTGCTCCACTCGCTTCCAGCGTGGTGTGAGCTACGATGGTCCAAGATTCGGAGTGGGGCTGCGCGGACTGTTTGACGCTGTTGATGTCATCACGCCGAGACGTAGTTGCACGGACCGTGATGCCTGTTGTGAGCGCCTCATGTGTTGTGATGTCATTACTCTGTGATCACATGCAGCCAACGTGATGTGTGATAGGTCATGTGATTGGATCCTGTTATTGCTGGACCAATCTGAGCGTATATAGGTGCTGTACACGCAGGGACGACCCTACCATGGGACCTGATGGAGCGATGTCTCGAGGCGGCACTTTCAGGGGGCACGGCAAATTGCCGTACCCCAGCCAGCCCGTTCCACCCACTCCGCTGCAGATCCCACTGTGAGGAGCCCAGTGTTCTGCCAAGAATGGTCCCCCATCGGATAGTGTCCAAGGACAAAGGAGACGCCAAAAGTCTCCGAACGTGAACAGCTCATCCGCTCTACACAGCGCCTGCCATAACAGGTCCTCTTTATACTCCCTTACATGTATAGAGCCATGACAGGTCCTCTTTATACTCCCTTACATTTATAGAGCCATGACAGGTCCTCTTTATACTCCTTTACATGTATAGAGCCATGACAGGTCCTCTTTATACTCCTTTACATGTATAGAGCCATGACAGGTCCTCTTTATACTCCTTTACATGTATAGAGCCATGACAGGTCGTCTTTATGCTCCCTTACATGTATAGAGCCAAGACAAGGCCTCTTTATACCCCTATACATGAATAGAGCCATAACAGGTCCTTTTTATACTCCTATATACATATAAAGAGCCATGACAGGTCCACTTTACTTATCATGATATAAAATAATGGATGTGGGGGCATTTTGGTAGGCGTGATTTTTTTTCAGGGCGGGGGGTAGGGGGCAGAATTTCATTCCTGGTACCGGGCAGCACAATATCTAGGGCCGACACTGCGTACGCGCACCTAGTTGCCTCACTATTAGGTTTTTCAGCCAGTTATGGGATTCATTATAACAGGGTTTGGTACTTTTGAAAATCAGAAGCGAGGGGTGGAACTCAAGCAGACACCCTCATGGCCCGGATCCCATTTTGGCGGGAAAATCATACAGCCGCCTTCATTGGATATACGTTTTATACCGGTTTACACAATGAGGCGTGGACAGTGGCATTGCTAGGGGGTGGCTTTTGGGGCTATAGCCCAGAATCTGGGGCCCATAGCCCCAAGTCTCTGCAGGGGTCCCCAAGGGGAGGGGAGGCTCTCTGGGGACCCCAATGTAAGTGGGGGGCTCTCTGGGAACCCTGATGCAAGGTTGATGTTCTTTGGGGACCCTGATTTCAAGAGGGAGGCTCTCTGGGGACCCTAATGTAAAGGGGGCTTTCTGGGAACCCTGATGTAAGTGGGGGGCTCTCTGGGGACTCTGATGCAAGGTTGATGTTCTCTCGGGACCCTGATTTCAAGGGGGAGGCTCTCTGGGGACCCTAATGTAAAGGGAGCTTTCTGGGAACCCTGATGTAAGTGGGGGGCTCTCTGGGGACCCTGATGTAAGTGGGGGTTCTCTGGGGACCCTGATGTAAGTGGGGGGCTTTCTGGGGTCCCTGATGTAAGGAGGGGGCTCTCTGGGGACCGTGATGTAAGGAGGGGGCTTTCTGGGGATATATATACACGCGCACGTATATTACTGTATAAACATGTGTATGCCCCCCCAAGCGTATGACTTTCTTTACTATGCTGCTATGCTCTCTAGCCCCAGATCTTTTTTAGATCTAGAAACGGCCCTGGGCCTGGAACTCACACCTTGACTTTCCGGTTTATAGTCAGTAGGCAGAGTTCACTCCCCCCTGTTAGGTGTGACCTCAACAAGTCACCTATTTGTCAGGTTATGTTACCGTTTCCCAATTGTTAGTTAGAGTTCTTATCCAAGCAAAGAGACACAGAGGTATTATTCAGTATTTCTGCTCAGAAGTCCGTCGTTAACTCTGACTGTCTCTGACTGACTCTGGCTCTGAGGCTTCTTTATTACATCTTTTATAGACAGAAAAGGGCAAACATCAGCAAATGTAAAAAAACAACATTTTCAAAGAAAAGACAATTCTCCGGGTGTTATCAGCTGATAAGACAATCTTCTGGGCGTAGACTGCTTTTTAGGGCTGATGCGGCCTCTTCTTGATGAGTACGTGACAATAGATGACGAGTCCTTATTTTACAGAGAAGGATAGAAAAATACATGTATTTAGTAAGACATACGGTCAACCATTTTGTTTCAACATATACCTTAATCCTTACATTTCCCCCTTTGACATCACCCCTCCCTCTTGCCCTGGGTCCACCTGAACAAGTTCTAGTCAGCCTATATCCAGAGTACTCTCCCTGACCGCGAGTTGTCAGAGGGGTATACACCCATCCCCCTGGACAGTACCAACATCTAAAATTCAGGAAGAGTGGCTTTTCTGACAGATGGGTGATGTCAAGGATCTAAATCTACCTATCTTCACAAAAGTTCCATCTTTTCCGCATCATTTACCTTGGCTTTCTTGCAAAAGCACATAAACAACTTAAAGCATGCATAAAAGAAAAATACGAATAAGAGCACCACTATAATCGTCATTGCTGCCTTCTTAACCCAAGAGAATAACCCTGAGAAACTAAAAGTTCCACCAAACGGATCCCAGTCGCGACCAATATTTCGGGCCTTCTCTTGTAAATTCTTTACTTCCGTACGGTGTTGTGCAATGATGTCATAATAGTCAGGTACCTCAATGCTGGTGTTATGTATCCAAGTACAGCACTCATAGTCCTCAGTAGTTTCACAGAGTCCTGTCAGTGCTGCACTCATACTTTCAATTGCTAATTCATGTAATTCTAATTGTTGTCTGATGGCTCTGGTCTCCAGATTTAAGTTAGTAATGTCATCAGAGTTTTTCTCCAAAACATCATTAATAATTCCTGTATAGTTATTTAGTCGTTTCATTAAGTCTATACCCCATCCTGTCCAGGACGGGAACCAAGCCCATGCCATGTCCTTCTTCAGGAATATTTCTCTTTTACTACGATACCTGAGGGGATATCTAGGATGCATGCTAGCTTCTAATAGGTGATCACCTCGTTCATCACCTACTACTCCCATTACTGGTACTAAACTTGCGAGGTAGCACCATCCCTGAGCTCTTCTAGGTATCCAAGTATAACATTTATCCTCACAACAGATGTATATATTATTTCCCAGTGCTACTGATCTTGAACTGATATCATTTCTATAACGAGAGGTGTATCCATAGAGGGATAAGTTGGATACTAACCACCTAACATTATTATCCACAATGTTAGTGAGGAAGTCAGATAATGTCTGGTGTGTGCTGGAATTACTGGGATAGAAGCTTCCATTTAATACGACAATGGACAAATTAAACTTGCTGTCTTGGCATTCTCCATTTCCTCCCGTTGTGTTCCCTAAGTTGAAACACCAATCAGGGGAAAAGGCGATACCATTTGACTTAAACATTACTGTCTCGCTGGTATTTGTTCTAATTATGTTAATGCTACTGTTAGCAAGATCAGTATAGTTTATAGGAACTGCCATCAGTGGTATACTTGCTGTGCTGGGGTGTAATTTGCTACAAATCCAACATTTCTCATATCCTGACTTCTGGGCATAAGCATATTTAAACTTCAGTAATAACATTTTTTTAGAAAATCCTTCATCCTTGTGTATTTTATTCTGTGAGGTAACCAAACTATTAGCCAGAATTACTGAAACAATAAAAAGATACATGTTGTCATTTGCCAACTGGCTCCTTTTTACAATGAGAAGCGTGGATCCAGGTAGGTTTCCCTTCCAATTTCACTGAGGTTGCTGTAATCAATAGCACCTGGAAAGGACCTTCAAACCTTGGTTCCAGTGTCTTTCTGGTATGTTTCTTTACATACACATAGTCTCCTGGTTGTAGATCGTGTGTACCTGTGACAGAATTAGGGTCTGGAAGAGAAGAATACACACTCTTGTGGATTTTAGTCAGACGCTGTTGCAACTGTATTACATACGTAGTTAAACTATCACATTGTAATTGCATACTTTGAGGAAAATATAAACCTAATCTAGGTGCACTTCCAAACAGTATTTCATATGGGGATAACCCTGTTTTTCCTGTTGGGGTGTACCTAATAGAGAACAAAGCTAAAGCTAGGCACTCAGGCCATGGTTTGTTCAACTCCTGCATAGCTTTTTGTATTTTCAGCTTGATTGTACCATTTACTCTTTCTACTGATCCTGAACTCTGTGGGTGGTAAGGAGTATGAAAACTTTGTTGAACCCCTAACATTGCCATCACATTTTGCATTATTTCTCCCGTGAAATGTGTCCCCCTATCTGATTCTATTGTTTCTGGGAGACCAAACCTAGGTATCAGCTCAGTAATCAGTTTCTTGGCGGTGGCTTTTGCCGTAGCTGATTTCACAGGATAACTTTCGGACCAGCCTGAAAATAGGCAGATGCACACGAGAACAAATTCAAAGGGGCCGCTCTTAGGCATTTGTATGTAGTCAATCTGCAGTCTCTGAAAGGGATATTGGGCCCGGACCTGATGTTTACGTGGGGTTTTCACTCTCTGTCCTGGGTTATTAATCAGACAGATTTGGCATGCAGCACAGTAGTTCCTTGCAGTACTACTGAATCCAGGGGCTAGCCATCCTTGGCTTACAATCCTATACATAGAATTGGAGCTGACATGAGTGGGTAAGTGGACAGCCGCTGCCATTGCGGGGTATAGAGAAGCGGGTAGACATATTTTGTCTCCTCCTCTCCATACATTGTCAAGGCCTGGTGCAGCTCCCTCCTTAACCCAACGGTCCTTCTCAATAGCCCCTGCTTGTTCCTGTAGTTCCATTAGCTGCTGCCATGTGGTTTCGGGCATACTCACCTGTACTGTGGCTAAGGTCTCAGGGCTTACTTCCCCTAGAGCTGCCTTCTTTGCAGTTAAATCTGCAAATGCGTTTCCTTTTGCCTCAGTTGTTTTTGCGCTCGTGTGTGCCGCTATCTTCATGATGGCTACTCTTTTAACCTTTTGAAGATTGTTCAGGACTCTTTTGATTCCTTCACCATGTTTAACAGGTGTGCCTGCTGCTGTAAGGTAACCTCTAGCTTTCCATATGTGGCCATAATCATGTGCCACACCGTAGGCGTATGTGGAATCAGTGTAAATGTTCCCTTCTTGTCCCTCCAAGTGTTCTAGGGCTTTCTCTAGAGCGGTTAGTTCCGCTTCTTGTGCCGACATGTGTGCTGGTAGTGACTTTGCCTCAATTACCTGTGTGTCCGTTACCACAGCATAACCTGTGTGATATTTACCTTTGTCATCGGCAAATCTACTACCATCTATGTACAGTGTGTGTTCTGCATTTGCAATGGGTATGTCTGTGACATGTGGGAACCCCGTGGTTTCTTGTTCCATAAGTTGGAAACAATCGTGTTCATCAGATGTTATGTCCTGAAACGAAAGTGTGTCAGAATCCTGAGTATCTTGTGCTGTATCTACACCATTATCATCATTACTCCCCCCTGTCAAATCTGTCTGTAATGGTAAAAGCTGTGCTAAGTTAAAAGAAGTGCATCGCTGAAAGGTAACATTGGGGGGTAGGAGCAAAGTGCATTGTAGACGCAGCTGCCTTGCCATTGATATGTGTTTTGGTTGGACCTGTGACAAGATGGCGTGTATGTCATGTGTGGTATGTACCACTACAGGATTGTCTAAGACAATTTCTGAGGATTTGTCAATGATAATTGACACTGCTGCAACTGCTCGTACACAGGACGGTGATCCTCTAGAGACAGGATCGAGAGCCGCCGAGAAGTATGCTACCGGCCTTTGTTTGATGTGTTGTTGTGTCAACACCCCTGTTGCGTGTCCCGTGATTTCAGCAATGTACAAATGAAATGTTTTGGTATAATCAGGGATCCCGATCGCAGGTGCCGAAATTAGTAACCTTTTTAAGGTGCTAAAAGATTCATGACCTGCTTCTGTGAGTACATAGGGTACTATTTTCAAGCAATCATATAATGGCTGCATCAGAGAACTGGCATGTGGTATCCATTGTCTACAATATGATACCATTCCCAGAAACATACGAAGTTGCTTAAAGTTGCGTGGGATATTCATTTGTCTTATGGCCTGGACTCGGTCTTCAGTGAGGTGTCGAGTACCCTGGGATATACAGTGGCCCAAAAAGACAACCTTTTTCTGACATACCTGTAACTTAGTTCTATTCACCTTGCACCCTTTTTCAGCCAGGAATTGTAACAATGAGAGAGTGGCTTTTAAACAAGTATCGTTATCCGGACAACATAACAATAGGTCATCTACATATTGCAACAATACACAAAAGTGTCAGGCGGTTGCCATTCCCCCTATTTTTACTTTTTAAGGTTAAGTCAGTGGGGCATCAGTCAGGAGTCCGTCATAACCACTTATGGGTATGGTGTCACGGGACGTCATGTGTGGAGGGACTACTGAATCAGACAACAGACTGCGTGACGCTCCTGTGTCAACCAAACAAGGAATATGTTTACCTTCCACCTTCATCAACATGTGGAGCATTTTGTTCTCTGATTCAGCTAGGACTGGGGCAAGTCATGCGGTCGGATCGTCCCTATCATTGGTACGCCTCTGTCTGTAGTCCCTCGTGTCTCTGTCCGTGTTTCCTTCCTGTTCGTCTTTTATCCTTTTCCTACAGTCTCTTTTTATATGTCCCACCTTGTTGCAGTAATAACAGGTAAGAGGTTTACGGGAGGAATTCCCTCCTTCATTGACCCGGGCAACAGTGTTAACTCCCGGTGTCCTTCTGGGTTTAGTTTCTGCTAAATCAGCCTCTATGCCTTGTGCTTTCTGCAACAATGTTCCTCTGTCCCGTATGGCTCTCCATTCGGGAGTACATGCCTTCAGTTTGTCACCTATTTGGGGTACTAGTCCTTCCATAAACTGTCGATTGAAAGCCCTAATGGTGACGGGTAAGGCTAAATCTAGACCTTCGTCAGCCATCATGCTTTCCATGTTGAGGTAAAATTCTGTAACAGTCTGACCTGGGGCCTGTTTTATGGGCGCTGTCGAACCCCTTTCCTGCTGTTTCCCTTGGCAAAATTCTCGTAACTGAGCAATAAACAGGGGTCTAGAGTCTATATGACGAGGGTGTATTCCTGGTGGATCTGTGGTAGGATCCCCATTCGGTCTAAGTGGGGTAAGTTTAGTCATGAATTGATTAAACATCGTTAGTGTCATTTTATGTCTACACAAATCTTCCCCATCTTGCCAAGTTGCTTCATGTGTGTCTAGTAATTGTGTCACGAATCTACAGAATGCGGCAGGTTTTGCTACGGGATCAGGAGCATTCTGTATTAATGCCATAAGAGTGTCAGCCGACCAAGGTGTCCATGTCCTCAGAACGACTTGTCGAGTCACTGTAGGTGGCTGTCCTGCTTGACCCGCATTTGGATTATTTACTTGTATTACCCTAGTCCGACTATGGACTGGAGCTACGGGCTCTGGTCTTTGAGCGCCGCAATGTACACATTCCTGTGCCCAGTCTGGGTTCTGGATACCGCATACTCGGCATACCCATCCTCTTCCTCTTAAGGAAGGATAAAGTTTTGGTCTTTCATTACCTGGTGTGGTAGTGTTATAAGGAGGTGGAGTATCTCCCGTATTTACCCTATCGCCGGGAGCAGAAGGAAGACTTTTGTGTCGGACCTTCATATCCCATCCACCCTTTTCCTGACAATACTCCCATCCCTCCTCTTCAGCCCTGTTGGAAACCTTAATTAAACATTGTATTTGTGATACCCATCTGTTCTGCAATATCTCTCCCTGTCTGTCTTTCTTTATTTCTTCCCAACCTTCTACACTTAATCCATTTTCTCCATCCATCCCCAATTTCTTGAGAATCCTATTTGTGCCCTGTGCCTTATCCTTCCCATACAACATTGTAATTATGTCTTTAACAGCATAACATTTCTGAGATTCCTCCTGGGGTTTACCATGTGTCTGGCCCATTTTGACAGTCCTGCCTAGGTGGCGTTTGGATCACTTACTAAGTGTCTCGTTGCCTTCTCCTCCTAGGGTGCCAAAATACTAAAAACCTCTCCTAGATGAGATTTCTGAAATCGAATTACCTTATATGCTAGCCAACTGACAAATATTATGACCAGACTGACAGCTACAACATATACAAGCACTCCCTTTTGGTGGCCAAACACATATGACTAGGTCTCCGGGCTTTGTGGAGACCTTATTTCCGTCCCATTACCATGGAATCTCTCAGCATTCGTTTCTTATTCCTGCTTTATTGAGGCAGTCAGGACTTATACTTTCAACCCGTTTTTAGGCTCATGAATCAAAAAGCGTATATCAAACTTAAGTGTCGGACCCCCAAAGTACTCTCACGAGTTAAGGGCGCATTCCGTTACCCATTGGGATGATATATGTTTCAATTCACACCATACAAACAGGGCTTATCTCATTCACAACAGACAGATGACAAGTAGACAGACAAGAAACAACGGTAACATAAGCCAAAATATTAAGTTCAAGACCCGCTTACTACAGAGGTTGGTGTTTACCTGAAGAACAATTCAGACAGATCAGGTGGGCACAAATCTAAGAAGCACAGAGTTTATAAGAAAATAAAGCTTTTCTTACCTGCGCAGGATTTGTCTGTGGTTCTTGATGTGCCCGACCATTTCGTTCCGTCCTTATGTTCGTTCGCCTCTTGTAGTTTCTTCAGCGAGTCCCTATTCGCGGCGCCAGAAATGTTAGGTGTGACCTCAACAAGTCACCTATTTGTCAGGTTATGTTACCGTTTCCCAATTGTTAGTTAGAGTTCTTATCCAAGCAAAGAGACACAGAGGTATTATTCAGTATTTCTGCTCAGAAGTCCGTCGTTAACTCTGACTGTCTCTGACTGACTCTGGCTCTGAGGCTTCTTTATTACATCTTTTATAGACAGAAAAGGGCAAACATCAGCAAATGTAAAAAAACAACATTTTCAAAGAAAAGACAATTCTCCGGGTGTTATCAGCTGATAAGACAATCTTCTGGGCGTAGACTGCTTTTTAGGGCTGATGCGGCCTCTTCTTGATGAGTACGTGACAATAGATGACGAGTCCTTATTTTACAGAGAAGGATAGAAAAATACATGTATTTAGTAAGACATACGGTCAACCATTTTGTTTCAACATATACCTTAATCCTTACACCCCTCATTGCTAATTTTACAAGTGGGGGAGCAGGGTTATGCCCCAGTTGAAGGGCTCTAGGTCGAAACGCGTAGGGATTGCTATACATGCTTCCCACATTGCTTTTACTCTTTTCAGTGATTACTTTTCATGCCATCGTCTGTTTTTTGGTGCCCTGTAAAAAAAAAAAAAAATCTTCTATTTTTTTTATGACCTGCACCATATGGAGCCCCCTTTTTCTCTTTTTTCCTTTTTTTATGGTTTTAATGTGGCAACGTTCCATTGTGTCACTGGTCTGTTATACTGACCTCTCATTGAGGTCTGATCCCCATCTGCCTGGAAGATCTGCCTGAGCTCCGGACATTCGGTTGTCATACCTGGATCCAGATTGGCTGCTCTTGGAGTGATCCTTCCACAGGCCTTGTCTACCTCTCCGTCGGCGGCATGCAGGAGCGCCTGGTTTTCGGTCAAAAACGTTTGATTGGCCCACTGTCGTATGACAGGTGGGTCCACCTTGTCTGGTAAGAAGTACCCATCCATAATCTTCCACTAGATGAATGTTCATCCGTTACGTTTTGTGTCGTACGGCTACCCTTGTGTCTACATCATTCCCACTATTTGTCACAGAGGATTTCATCATAGCCACTTGAGTGGACATTACTTTTATGAGTTTGTTTTGATTTCTTTCATCAGTGTTTAGACTTTATCATGTCATAGTTACTACACACCATTGTTGTGTTATGTTTTATTTTCACAGATTTTATCATAACACTTATTCCTATCAACTGTTGTGATATATATTCAGGGGCGGACTGACCATTGGGCCACTCGGGCACTGCCCGAGGGCACCATGCCACTAGGGGGCCCCATCAGGGTTGCCAGCCTCAGTAAAACCAGGGAGAGTATGTAAGAAGTTGTGTTTTTTTTTTTTTTAACATCTGTCTCTGAAATGTCCCTTACCAACATCCTTTTGGTCTAAAAATCCAGAGATTATAGCTGCCCCACCTCTCCGGTACCTTCTTAGCCAATAGAAATATGTCTGTGTATACTATGTGATTGTATACTGTGTGTGTGTGTGTGTGTGTGTGTGTGTGTTTGTGTATACTGTGTGGCCCCATAATCTCCTATTGCCCAGGGGCCCCATGAGTTGTCAGTCCGCCCCTGTATATATTTCACTTTCACAGTGTTTTATACACTTAGCGCTACACTTTTGTATTCATTATTCATTTTGGACTTTATTTTAGTGTTAGCAGCTGTGAGCATTTCATTATATTTGTTTTTTTTTTTGTGGTTTAGCTCAGTAATTTTACACATATTTCACTGAAATCTGTTGCCAAACGCATGCTGTGCCCAATCCCAGCACGGGGTCAGCAGGGGGCGCACACCTGGCACGCTCCAAACCCGGAAGAAGGCTGGAATGGTACGTGGACGTTGCCACCCACTGGCACTGGCAGTATATTTAATGTGAGCGGTCGGCAGGTGGTTAATGTACACTTTTGCACGGCAATAACATTTTATTTCCTTTAAGCAGGAGATGGACTTCAAGCTAAAAAGGTCACTTTATTTATATCTTTCTAGAAATGGGGATGATATGCATAAGGAAAAATACAATAGAAAGGTAACCTTTATAGTCTTTCCGCAGGGTCAGAAGTAATCTATACGTGTGGACATGTAGAGAACTGCTGGTATGATAAGTGCCAGGTGAGTCCACGTGACATTTTCATGTAGGTTCTACATGACCTTTACCTATCAAGAATGTATATATTTGGTGACACGGCACAGATCCCATGTTGTTAAGATGACATTTTAAACTTTACCTAAACTCGAGAACAGAAATGTAATATGTTGCAGCTTACCAATCCTTAGCCCTTGTACACACGGTCGGAGAATCCGTCGGAATGCGTCTTATCGGAACCGTGTCGTCAGATAATCCGACTGTGTGTGGTATGCATCCGATTGATTGCGTCCGAATCTCCGTCCGACCCAATTTTCCAACATGTTGGAAATATTTCCCAACCAACTGGGCCGGTCGGACATATTCCGATCATATGTAGAAAATTTTGATCGGACCAAGTGCCACGCACGCTCAGATCAAATTCCTACATCAAAGCTATTGGCTACTAGCCTGAACGTAGTCCCATCGTAACGAAATTACGTCATCACGTTCTGAAAGATCGGATTTTTCGCCAACTTGGTCCGACCGTGTGTATGCAACAGTTTCGGACAAGATCCGACGGGCAAAATCCGACGGATTTGGTTGCGGAAATCTCCGACCGTGTGTACGTGGGCTTAGATGGGGTGGCTGCATCGGTTTTCTTTTTTTTTTTTTCAACCTTCTTTCCTTTTATTTCCACCTGGTAAACCTAAGCCCTTGTACACACGATCGGAGATTCTGACGGAATGTGTCCTATCGGACCGTTTTTGTCGGATATTCCGACTGTGTGTGGTCTCCATCGGACTGTTTCCGTCGGAATATCCGACGGACCAACTTTTCCAACTTGCCGGTAAAATTTCCCGACAAAATGCTCCAATCGGACATACTCCAATCATGTGTAGCCTACTCCGATCGGACAAAGTGCCACGCATGCTCAGATCAAATTCCTAGACCAAAGCTATTGGCTACTAGCCTGAACGTAGTCCCGTCGTAACGAAATAACGTCATCATGTTATGTACAATCGGATTTTCCGACAACTTAGTTCCGACCGTGTGTATGCAACATCACTTCCGGACCTGGTTTGCATGTAAAGGGGAACCCTGCAGACTCTGTAAGTAGACCTGTGCTGGGTTATTATATTAGCCTGACCTTCATGCAAAAGGAGAAATATGTTTTCTGCCTTTTGTTACTGTATACCTTAAGCACATTGCAAATCACACTAGCTACGTGTTTGTAGCCTAAATATTTAAATTTGAACCGAAAACAATAATTATGGTGAACTGGAGAAATGTGCCTCTGTCAGTAAATTTTTGGTGGACTGTCAGCAAAATTTCAGTTCAGGAAATTGGCAACCCCTTACCAGCCTCCAGTGGTGGCAAACAACCACACCAAACCCCCCCCCCCCCCTGCTGTCTGCCGACACTTACGCCATCCAGGGCTGCAGGCATCGTCGGGGCATCCAAGGGGCAGCATATAAATACAGAGAAAATCAGCGCAGTACAACCCCTTTACAAAAAGCTGCTGAACACCAAGGATCAATTACCAAATCCCAAAATACAATATATCAAACAGATGGTACAGCGCTCTAACTAAAATAAAATGATTACTAACATATTCAAATTAATTAAAAGTCCAAAGATAGCTTTTGTGTCAAAAAGTCCACGTGAGGAATCTTCAGTGGTATACAGTCAGTTCATGTATAAAGTGACTTAGTGCCAAGGGGGGGGACCACCTCCAATGGTAAAATTGGCTGCTCACCTCATCGTATGAACCCTTTAAATTACAGAGGGTCGTATACACTTAAATATCAACGAATGCTTATCAACTCGTCCAATCGCTGTACTCCTCTCAGACAATATCCGACCGGTTCACAAACGAAAACACAGCTTTCTCCCATTCAGAGTCAAATGAACAGACACGTTCGTGGAATCCCCACACTGGATCGGTATATAGCAGTATTCACATTTCCTCAGACCATGTGGATAGAAAGACAGGCCATAGAGCTCTCCATAGAAAAACGTTTTAATGATGAATATACATTAAAAAACACACTTACAATAACAAAGCTTCATACGATCGTTAAAATGAACAATGACCGCGGGTGGCGTCACGTGATCTCCGTCCGTACGTTACGTCCCTATGGGCTGGACTTCATCAGCGGACATGGAAAACGGGATCAGCGGAGGGGATCGGGCACCCAGGCACCAGCCAGCAGCTCTTCATCAGCGGAGGGGATCGGGCACCCAGGCACCAGCCAGCAGCTCTTCATCAGCGGAGGGGATCGGGCACCCAGGCACCAGCCAGCAGCTCTTCTCCTCCTCGCTTCTGCCTTGCATCTCCTCCCCTCCTCCTAGACATCCGATAGGATTGCTTGTCCTTTCAGCCGATCGGATGACGGGAATCGGATCCGCTTCCCGATTGGGAGGAGAATGAGTGTTGCAACAGCGAATATTCATTCGCTATTGCAACACACCTGGGTGGACTCCGGTCGCACTCTCTGCGTCCCCAGCCCACCCTATTTTGAAGCCAGGTACTTAAAAAAAAAAAAACCCTGGCCACTGTAGATCATGCACCCTGAAAGGGGCCAGACGCATGAATTGGGGGTGGCCGCGGCGGTCCTGGATAGACTCATGCTATGCATCAATCTATCAATTGCATATAGGGGGGTGGCCTGGAGAGAGGGGGCGGTGCCCCAATGGACGGGCCATCCCTGTCAGCCTTTCTCCCCTGTAGGGTCCTCCATTTCATGTTCCTACTGTATACATACCATATGGCCAATTCTGTAAGGAAGGAAATTCATTTGCCCACATTTTAGCCACCAGAATCCACACAAAACAGTTTGGGTAGTGTGGGCCTAGAAGACCAAGCTACTAATTAAAAATGTCTGGTTGCTCCTAATCTGGTGTTTCAGAAACACCAAATCTTGAGCTTGTGCAGGCCAGGTATTCCCAAACCCATCAACCACAGATCCAAGAGGTGACATCTTCAGACTTATGGCAAAGCCCCCACAACCTCAAGCAGCACAGACCTTGGCTGCTGGGGCATTCTGGGACTTGTGGGTCTTTTCAGTGGTCGGAGAGTGTTGCCTTCTCTTTTCCTGGAAGCCTTTAGACCTAGAGTGCCCCCTATTATATCTTCAAACAGACAAGCCCTGCGACATCTCATCTGTATTCATCTGAACCCGTGGACTTTCTCTGAAGGGCAGAAGTCACGGTTGTTGTAAAACGGGCAGCATTTTTGTATTCTCAAAAAGTAAAAACAGAGAAACAGATCGATATCACAAATCAATAGTGGAAGTGTTGTGCTGTGTGTCAGTGAACCCTTTCCTCGGTAATGAGTGATAGCATACAAAACAGAATTCTCAAACCAGATATAGCTGATGATCGGAGTTTGGAAGCCACCTAAAGGCATTGCTCGAGTCTGCTTGTAGATATTCAGAACGGTTGCCGAGATTCATTTCTGAAAGGAGTGGGTAGGTTTTGAATACCCGCCTGCTTTCCAGACCTCTGCAGGAGCAGCAGTGGGAAATGTTTCACACCAAAATTGCTAGCTCCGCCCACTGCATTTAAGCTAACTTGACTTTGATTGATTGGCGCAGACCTGGCATGCAATAAAATAACAGACAATATGCAAATCCAGTACCAAATAAATATTACCCACCCACTACATTACAGATCCTGCAATGTTGATGAGGACTGTGACAGACCCAACCAGGACAGGGGCTTTTAGAGGGGACTTCAGGGTAGCCTCTTGCCTACTTACTATGGGCTCTGGCTTTTGAGGGGGCTCAATTCTTTGGGAGGTGTGTGCCTGGGGGGGACCTTTGAATTGGTTTTGCTTTGGATTCAGGTCCACGTCTCCCCGAAATAGACTCTGGGAACCTAGGACTAGGACTCGGGTACAGATTTGCGTCCTCTGTACCCAAACCAGCAATGACTGCTTTACCCCCCCCCCCCCAGACTCTGGCTAAAGATTCCCAACACTAAAAGTGAAATCTGTAAGTTAGGCAATGTGGTTGGCTGCTGCTGAGATGAGCACACTGATAGATTTGCATGAAGGGAGAGTAAAGCACATTCAGTCAGCAGTATTACTAAGCAGGAAGCAGAGCCTGTATACATAATGAAAAAAGGCCCCCTCCGTGTGCAGTACAGTGGGGGGGGAAATCATTTTTTTGATCCCCTGCAGACTTTTTTTGTTCAGTACATTTTTATTGAAAGCATATTGTACAGTACAGTAAAATGCCACCAACAGTCTTAAACAATACTTACTGATACTGTGACTATACTGAACTTGTGACATTACAACAGTTCTCCGCATGTAACATTTCTAGTCATACAAACAACCATTATCAACTCCTTAAAGTGTGTGAACATATGAAAATGTACATACCCCAGTATGCAATTGAGTACCTCCTATTCATTCACTTATGTATTATTCCACGTGCTTGCAGGATTGGCCATCCCAACTACATTTCGGGTGCCAACCTCGCAAGTTGCGTTTCTTGTAAACAAGTTCTCAATGGAGTAATACGTTAACAATATGCCATTATATAAGAAAGAAGATGTACAGAAAAAGACACAGTTAGTTATAGAGAGAAGAAGAAGGAGATAGAGAGGGAGGAGGGAGTGTGGGGTAGTTGACCAGACGAGACCGATCATCGTGTTACACATAACCTTTTCTTACTCGCAATCCTAGTTTCATTTTTGGGACATAATTTCCGCATATGTTGGAGAGAACTTAAAGGCGAGCCAGCAGGGCCATATCTTGGGAGCCAGTTCAGCTTTGTTCCTAAGCCTAAGCGTGCTGTTTTCCATCTGATAAATTCGGTCTACCTCCTTCAGCCACAGGCCAAGGGAGGGAATTTTCCGCTGCTTCCAGAATTTTGGGATAAGCGCCTTAGCGGCGTTTAATAAGAGGGGGGGTAATTGATCTCCTGTATGATCCTACTGGCTCGTCCGTACAATGGAATAGTATTTTCCAGGGGTCATTCTGTATCTTACTGCCTTGGATTTTCTCAATCCAGTATATGATATTAAGCCAATATGGCCTGATAAAGGGGCATGCCCACCAGATATGGGCGTGTGATCCTGCATATCCGCAGCCCCTCCAGCATAACTCTGAGATGGTTGGGAAAGTCCTATTAAGTACAACCGGAGTCTAGTGCCATCTTGTTAACATTTTGTAGTTTACTTCCGCTGCTTTGGAAGATATAGATGAGATGTGTGAGAGACGTAGTATCGTGTTGCGTTGGTTAACTGATAGATGTCCCTGTAAATCCCATTCCCATTTGGTTAGGAACGAGTGCTGTGGTGTTGGGGATACGGTAAGTAAAGCCTGGTAGAAACTAGATATGGGCTTGGCAGGAGGTTGATTCCCAGCGAGTACTTCCTCCACAGGGTTCAAGTCCTCATCTGATCGCAGGGGTTTAGGGAGAGTGTTTACAAATTTCAATAGCTGGAGGTACTTCCACTGATTCATGAATGAAATCCCCCCCCCCGGAACGATGTCCGAGATGGGTAACATGCCAGCAGTATTTGTAACTTGGTGTAACAAAATAGGTTTTTCTGAGATCCAGTTGCTGAAGCTAGAGTCCATGTTTCCCGGTGGAAAGTAGTCATGTCCTGTCAGCTGCATAAGGGGTGAGTTGTAATGCCATCCATGTGTCCTACACAGATAGTCCCAGGATGCGAATGAGGATCTGGTAAGAGGGGGGAGTAGTAGGGGCCAGCTTGGATATCTATTTGGTATCCAAATCAAAGGGTATAGGTCTTTTCCACTCAAGTCTGTCTCCAGCTGTACCCAAAGCTTAGACTCTTTATGGTATTTCCAGCCTGACACTCGGTAGTATTATAGTAAGAAAGTATTTTTTGAAATCCGGGAGTGCTAGCTCTCCGGGGCATTTGGGCCTTATTAACCATTTATAATTAATTTGCGGTTTCTTGCGGTTCCATACAAATTTGCCTATTACAGATTGTAGAAGCTTAAACAACCCCATAGGTACTTTGTATGGGATCATCTGAAACATAAACAGCAGCCTGGGCAAAATGTTCATTTTTACAATTGCAATTTTACCTAACCAGGAATGCGCTAACTGGGTCCATTTTTGTAAGTCAGCCCTGATTCCATTTAGTGAGGGGATGTAATTTCTGCGGAACACGGAGGCTGGGTTGAGTGTGAGGTAGATTCCGAGATATTTTGAGGCTAATGGTTGCCACTGGAAGGGAAAGGGGGATTGTAAACTGACCGTTGTCTTATGTGGGACTGATACATTTAATATTTCTGATTTTGATAGGTCGATTTTAAAATTAGAAAGTACGCCGAATTCATGGAAGGCTGTCATGAGGTTAGGGAGGGAAATGAGTGGTTGCTGTACATAAAATAGAATGTCCTCCACATATGCGGCGTATTTATGTTCTGATTTTCCTACCCTGATTCCGTGTATGTTGGGGTCTCTACATACTGTCGCTAGGAAGGGTTCTAATGATAATGTAAAGAGGATAGGGGAAAGGGGGCAGCCCTGACGTTTTCCATTGTACAGGGAAAACGGGTCACCTCAGTGTGCCGTTAATTCTTAGTTGCGCTGAGGGGTTCTAGTACAAAGCTGCTATTTCTGCCTTTAAGTTCTATACCACTATATGATAATGTGGCCAATAGGTACTCCCAGTCCACAATATCAAACGCTTTTTCTGCATCAGTAGATAAGAAAAGGGTGGGCTGGGAGTCCCTCCGCACATGCGATATCAAGAGTGTCCTGAGTGAATTGTCTCAGGCTTCCCTCCCCGGTATAATGCCTGTCTGATCGCATAGGCTTGTGTCTTTCCCTGGTTTAGGCAGGACCGTAATGTGAGCATGTAGAGCCCCTAGATGCACCCCCCCCCCTCCGCAGATGCCCAGTTGAAATATGAGGTTAGATATGGGAGTAGGATATCCGCATAAGTGAGATAGTATGCCACCGTCAACCCATCCGGGCCCGATGCCTTGCCACTAGCCTTGTTTTTGAGCATGCTTTTAAGCTCTGCAGAGGTGAGGTCCCCCTCCAGAGACTCCAAGGTAGATACAGACAGCTTCGGTAGGTTGGACTTTGACAAGTACTCTTGAATGGCAACTCTTCTAATCTCACCATCAGGGATGGCAAGTTTCGTTTGAGAGAAACTTTCTGCCACTGGGCTGTTGGTGCACTGGGCAGCACGGGTATGCCCTCCTGCCAGCCGGGAGCTCTGGGGGGTTGATGTTGAGATCCATGCAGAATGTGTCCATATCTTCCGGGAACCCCAAGAGGGCTGTTTTGCCATCTCTATTTTTGATAAGAGCGGATGGAAAACCCCACCTGTAGTTAATGGAAGCCAGACGTAGTTTCTCCGTGAGGGGTTTTAAAGCTCTACGCCTCTCCAGGGTCTCTCTAGCCAGGTCCGGGAAGAGGACCAGGGTAACACCATCAAATTCCAAAGTTGCTGCTTCCCTCGCTTTTTTCATGATAAGTTATTTTTCCTCAAAGTAATGCACCCGGCAGATGACAACCCTGGGTGTTTCAGAGGAAAGATTACGCGGACGAAGGGCCCGGTGAACTCTATCTAGCTTCAGGGGATGGTCAGCCGGATTACCTAATAGGCTATTAAAGATGCCTCGGATAGTAGCTGCCAACCCCTTGTGGCCTCCGGCAATCCTCTGATGCAGATGTTATTTCTCCTATTACGGTTCTCCTGGTCTTCAATTTTGTACATGGCCATCCTGTGAGCCATGGAGAGAGTGCGGGTAGTGGCTTGCAGTTCTCTAATGGCAGACGTGTCTCTGTCTAGGCGCTGCTCTGTCTCTTCTACCTGCTCTAAGACCTGTGAGAGGTCTGCTCTGAATGCTGAGAGCTCCTTCTTGATCACTTTCTCCAATCCTGCTAGCATCGATGCCTGTTTTGGTGGGGAGTCCACGCCCTTCGCCATCTGAGCTGCTCCTGAGGAAACTGGGGAGCGGTGTCTGGACTCCGGCTTATGTCGGGGGGTGGAGCCACGTGGAGCCACGTGGTGAGCGGCCTAGTCCATCTAGCTCTGGCATATCTTCTGCCTCCAGGGCAAGATAGCGCTTGATGGAGCTAGCCGGGGTGTTCTTTTTTGGATGGGGCTTGCCCGATCTCCTTCCCATGCTTGCCATCGAAGTTATAGAGTAGTAAGGTAGCGTTTAGTCGGGGAAAGTGAGTACCGGTGCCGTAGCTCCTTCGAGATGCGTCCCCACACTTCCATGTCCAGGCCACGCCTCCATCCCCTGCAGATTTTGTAAGTTTGACCTCTTACAAAGAAATTGGGATCTATAATATTTTAGCAAAAATGCAGAACAAAAACATGATACAAATGTTATAAATGGAGTTGCAGTTCAGTGAGTAAAATAAGTATTTGATCCCCAAGCAAAACATGACTTAGTACTTGGTGGAGAAACCCTTGTTGACAAGCACAGAGGTAAGGCGTTTCTTGTAGTTGGTGACCAGGTTTGCACACATCTCAGGAGGGATTTTGGTCCATTCTTCTTTACAGATCTTCTCTAAATAATTAAGGCTTCTTGGCTGGCGCTTGGCAACTCAAAGTTTCAGATCCCTCCATACATTTTCTATAGGATTAAGGTCTGGAGTCTGGCTAGGCCACTCCATGACCTTAATGTGCTTCTTCTTGAGTCACTCCTTTGTTGCCTTGGCGTGTATGTTTTGGGTCATTGTTATGATGGAAGACGCATTCACGACGCATTCACAACCCATCTTCAGTGTTCTGGCTGAGGGAAGAAGGTTCTCATCCAAGATTTTATAATACATGGTCCCGTCAATTGGCCCCTCAATGTGGCAAAGTCGGCCTGTACCTTTAGCAGAGAAACAGACCCAAAGTATAATGTTTCCACCTCCGTGCTTGACTGTAGGGATGGTGTTCTTATGCCGCGTACACACGATCAGATTGTCCGGCGTACTTAGTCCGCCGAAACGCATTTCAGCGGACAATTCGATCGTGTGTGGGCTTCAGCGGACTTTTCCAGCGTGAAGTCCGGCGGACTAAGAAAGTATTTTTGCACTCCAATCTTCCCGCCAGACTTGGGTTTCAGCGGACAATACGTTCGTCAGTATGCTAGTACGGTGGACTAAGAATGACGCATGCTCAAAGCAAGTACGAAAAAGGAAGCTATTGGATACTGGCTTTTTCTAGTCCCGTCGTACGTGCTGTACGTCATCACGCAAGCGAACGTCGGACTTTCTGTGTGGTCCGTGTGTGGCCAAGTCCGTTCGGTAGAAAGTCCGCCAGACTATCCGCCGGATTTTATGTCGGACTAAGTACGCCAGACAATTCGATCGTGTGTACGCGGCATTAGGGTCAGCATTTTTCTTCGTCCAGACACGACGAGTCGCGTTAAAGACCAAAGAGCTCAATTTTGGTCCCATCTGACCACAGCACTTTCACCCAATCCTCTAAATTATTTAGATGTTCATTGGCAAACTTCAGACAGTCCTGTACATGTGCCATCTTGAGGCGGGGGACCTTGGGGGCTCAGCATGGCGGTGTATTGTGTTACCAATGGTTTGTTTGTTGACTGTGGTCCCAACTGCCTTGAGATCTTTCACAAGCTCCTCCCATGTAGTTCTGGGCTGATCCCTCACTTTTCTCATGATCATTCTTACCCTATGAGGAGAAATCTTGCACCGAGCTCCAGACCGTATTTCTTCCATTTGCAAATAATCGCTCCAACAGTTGTCTCATTTTCACCAAGATTCTTGCTGATGGTCTTGAAGCCCATTCCAGCCTTGTGCAGGTCTACAGTCTTGTCCCTGATGTCCTTTGACAGCTCCTTGGTCTTCCCCATGATGGTGACGGTTGGAATGGAAGAAAGAGATTTTGTGGACGGGTGTCTTTTATACACATAACGAGTTGTCGTTGGGAGAACCTTCTTACATTGACAGGACTAATCTGTGTACCACATGAGCACCTACTGTAGCCAGTCTGTGGGAGCCACAATTATTGATCCTCTACCAACCAAGAAATACTTATTTTACTCACTGAACTGCAACTCAATTTATAACATTTGTTTTATGTGGGTTTTCTGGATTGTTGGATGATATTCTGTCTCCATCATATAAAATACATGAAAATTATAGACCCTTCATGTCTATGTAAGTGGGCAAACGTACAATATCTGCAAATGATCAAATCATTATTTTCCCCACTGTAGAAACCATTGAAGTCTTATAAAACATTGACATACATCAACAGAATATTTATAAATCCTATAACGAAGCACAGGAACCCTCATGTAGCAGCATGAGCTGAGAACATACCGTCTTCTCCCCCGCTATGTCTAAATCCTCAGACACATCTTAAATCTGTTTTATTTGATGGAACAATGCTGAGTCATTAAAGCACTATAAAATGCATTGACACGGCTTGTCATAATACAATCCACCCCGACACCGTCTCGTCGGCTGTATATCTCACGTTTCTCTGTAAAAGCAGAACTCCGGGAACAACAGAAAAGCCTGACAGCGATGAAAACGCTCTCCTCCCTCTATTCCAGCTTCTGTAGTCTCACAGAGACAGCAAATAGGTCAGAATGAACAAGTAGCTGGCTGTTCTCTGGATAGAAAATACTACACTTCAATCCAAAACGTAGCAGTTTTCTTCTCCAGGAAATGTTTTATGGACGGTGTGATACAATGTTTCAAATTCAAACTGTTAACACGGGACTAAAATATATTTTTTGGGAAATAAATCAGATGGCATTGGACATGTTTTTAACAACTGCAGGCTGATTTTTTTTCTAAATGTAGTACGGCCTACCAGGAAAGGGGGAGGGAATGAGTGTGCACTCCCTCCTCCTGAACAAAACCAGACCACCTATCCTCAACATGGCGGGCACCCTGCCAGGAGGGGATCCTTCTGGCAAAGCACTATGTCCTCCTGTTGATGAAGAGCCTCTTCCCCTCAACCCTGGCTCAGTGGTTGTGGGGGTCTTCAAGCGGGGGGTTTCTCAGAATCTGAATCTCCCTTTACCAATAAGGAGGCACCTGAATATCGCCCCTACACCATGTGAATGAGCAAGGAGTACATGGGGCTGGATGACATCACTGGTTGGTAGGAACTTGCCAGAATCCTTAACCGCTTCCCATCTGGCCTATATATATATATATATATATATATATATATATATATATATATATATATATATATATATATATGCGCAGACATATATATGTAAACAGCTGGAGGGGAGCAGCACCGTTGCAGGTGGAAGTATCCATACCTCCTCCTGCATTGTCCATAATGACCGCCACACCAGTCCCAGCATCCCTGATCTCTGCCACACCAATCATATCGTCCACAGCAGTTACCGTGTCCCTGATCACCACCACACCAGTTACAATATCCCTGATCACCACCACACCAGTTACAGTGTCCCTGATCACTGCCACACCAATTACAATGTCCCTGATCACCGCCACACCAGTTACAGTGTCACTAATCACTGCCTTACCAGTTGTTGGAATCAGACAGGAATTATTATTATACATCCACACAGCTGTTTGTACAGCCGAACTCAGCCATATTGATGCCAGGCAGTTTCACATGTTTAAAAGCAAGGAATGTGACACAATTTGAATAGCAGAATGAGTTCTATTCAGCCCACCTGGAATGTACTGTTCAAAAGGAGCCGTGTCTTAAGAAGGGTGGTATGCGCCTTTTAGGCGCAAAGCGGCATATGTTGGAATCAGACAGGAATTATTATTATACATCTACACAGCTGTTTGTACAGCCGAACTCAGCCATATTGATGCCAGGCAGTTTCACATGTTTAAAAGCAAGGAATGTGACATCATTTGAATAGCAGAATGAGTTCTATTCAGCCCACCTGGAATGTACTGAACTTCAGAGATAATATGGCGCCGGCTTGTCTGCAAGAACAAAGGACAGCTGGTGGGGCGTCCGAGATCAAGCCACAAGATTGCAATCCAGTCGGAGCAGTTGCAATTCATGGGCAAACACTGCCCCCCAGAGGCCAAGTATGGCAGGACTGTTAGCCTGGGGGAGGAGACGCCCCAGAGACGCTGATTGGTCTACGGGAAAGAGTAGGATGGGCTATGGGGTGTGGTATGGCTGAGGTATGTTTAACAAAACCAGGGTTGCAATCATGAGTTCGCTATCTCTTTATTCCATCATGAGGCGTAGCTGCGAAGGTCGGATAAGTATGGCTTGTATTATACTTTGATTGTATGCTATGTATTATTGTAACTTCTATTGATACCTTATGCACGCTGTATTATTTCCTTGGGAAATAAATGAGATTTGATTGATCTTAGACCGTGTATTGATTTCATAGACAAGGGTGGTAGTATTGTGATATTAACAATAACATGTGCTTGGCGTAATTGATAGATTAGCTGATAATAATAAGAATAGAGTGAATTGATCAGTTACTTCACCAGTTATAGTGTCCCTGATGACCGCCACATCAGTTACAGTGTCCCTGATCACTGTCTCACCAGTTAGTGTCCCTGATCACTGGCTCATCAGTTACTGTGTCCCTGATCACCACCATAGCAGTTGCAGTGTCCCTGATCACTGCCTTACCAGTTACAGTGTCCCTGATCACTGCCTTACCAGTTACAGTGTCCCTGATCACTGGTTCACCAGGTACAGTGTCCCTGATCACTGGCTCACCAGGTACAGTGTCCCTGATCACTGGCTCACCAGGTACAGTGTCCCTGATCACCACCATAGCAGTTACATTGTCTCTGAACACCGCCACACAAGTTAGTGTCCTTGATCACCGCCACACCAGTTACAGTGTCCCTGATCACTGGCTCACCAGTTACAATGTCCCTGATCACTGGCTCACCAGTTACAGTGTCCCTGATCACTGGCTTACCAGTTACAGTGTCCCTGATCACTGGCTCATCAGCTACAGTGTCCCTGATCACTGGCCCACCAGTTACAGCATCCCTGATCACCACCACACCAGTTACAGTGTCCCTGATCACCACCACACCAGTTACAGTGTCCCTGATCACTGGCCCACCAGTTAGTGTCCCTGATCACTGACCCACCAGTTACAGCATCCCTGATCACCACCACACCAGTTACAGTGTCCCTGATCACTGGCTCACCAGTTACAGTGCCCCTGATCACTGGGTCACCAGTTATAGTGTCCCTGATCACCACCACACCAGTTACTATGTCCCTGATCACCCCCACACTAGTCATAGTGTCACAATAAGGATTTGTTCACAAGTGCGATGCTCTCTGAAGAGCCATCCATGTTTTTTTTCAAAATATTCTGTATTTTTTTTTCATTTCTATAGCAAATAAATAGAAACCCCCACATGTGATTAAATACCCTCAAAAGAAACTTTACCTGACTCACGCAATATATTAATTATAATTATATGCACAGTGTAATTGTCATTCAAAGTGTGACACCACTGAGAGCTGAAAGTGTCCAGACTTGAAGTGGTTAGCAGCTAATGACAATGGGAAGCAGTCATGTATAAAGCTTGGTTCACAATCACCAATATGCCAGTTGGATGCGTTTTGAACTGCATCCAATTTGCATGACATGTGAACCGGCACCCTTCTCTATGGAGCCGGTCCATTTACAAAAAAAAAAAAAGTGCCTTTTTTTTCAGTCTGGTTCAGGTGCCATTTTAAGTAAACATTTGCAACTGAATCGCACCTGGACCGGTGAACAAAACTGCACTGGACACCTTTTAAAAATCGCATTGAAACTGCAGCTGGACCATATACGAACCAAGCCTAATGGCGGTAGTAATGGCGTTCAGCTGCCAGATAAATGCCTGAACAGCCGGGCTCATCCCAAAATGTAATACTGATTGTATTTAATCCATTGCTGCTGGACTTTTGTGGTCAGTGCTGCATTCTCTTGTCACATGATTCCGTGTGGTGCAACCTCCCTCTCTCAGACCTCCAGTGGGCGGAGCTGTGTCCCCAGTCACTTTAAATGCACCGTTTTCATTCTTTTATTCTCCGCCACTCAGATATCATTGAGCACGTTGTGATATAATGAGAATGACCCCCCCCGGGCACTCCTGAGATTAGAGCATGTTTATTTTCCCGGCACGCAGCCCCCCCCCCCCCCCCCCTTATCTGCTGGGCTACAGATTCAGAACACAAACTCTCATCTCCGGATAATTCATTCACCGCCTCGCCCCTGATCTCTTATGTTAACGTTGTTGTTTTTCGGAATGACGACCCCAGGCAGTGCTGGGCGGCGGGGAATGGTGAGCGGCGGCTTCTTGGCAGGCGAGCGTCTCTGTGTTGTCACATTCTGAATGTCACACAAACATTTCTGCTCAGTCCAGATTACTTTGAGCAATTATAAGAGTTCCTAACCAGGACTGGCTGTACCAATAAAGCACAACGGCAAATAAACAGCAACAACATTTTATTACAAACGATTACCGCAGAAAAGCCTTTAGCGCTTTTTTTTTTTTTTCTTAGTTCTGCATTGAGTGGAGGAGGATGGAAACGTCTGCCTAGTTTTTGTCGGTGTCTCATTGTGGAGATTTTCCTGTACTTCCTGACTAGAGACACAACAGGAAGTGAGAGGAGATACCTTCTTAGCCCTTGTACACACGGTCGGACATTCCGACAACAAAATCCGTCGGATTTTTTCAGAGACGGATTTTGTCCAAAACCAGTGTTGCATACACACGGTCGGACAAAGTTGTCGGAAAATCCGATCGTTTAGAACGTGATGACGTTATTTCATTACGACGGGACTACGTTCAGGCTAGTAGCCAATAGCTTTGGTCTAGGAATTTGATCTGAGCATGCATGGCACTTTGTCCATCCGAACGGAATTCTCTACAAATAAACTTATATCCTGCTCTCAAACTTTGTTGGTCGGGACATTCTGACGGAAAAAGTCAGATGAAGCCCACACACGGTCGGATTATCAGACAACGCGGTCCGATCGGACATTATCCATCGGAATGTCCGACCGTGTGTACAAGGGTTTAGACCATGGTCAGCATAACTGGTGTACCCATTGAAGGATTTCCTCTCTGTTCCTGCTTCACTTACAACTTTTTGATTTTCCCCACACCTTCAGCTAAAAACACTGTATATTCTCTCATGTATGAGTTGCTTCAATTGGGCCAATATCTATATAAATGGTTGGATGTGAGCAGCGCCGATGCTAGTGGATGTATCCGCATTCTCCATAATCACCGCCAAACCAGTTACAGTGTCTCTGATCACCACCACGCCAGTTACAGTGTCCTTGAACAAAACCACACCAGTTACAGTGTCATTGATCACCACCACACCAGTTACAGTGTCATTGATCACCACCACACCAGTTACAGTGTCATTGATCACCACCACACCAGTTACAGTGTCATTGATCACCACCACACCAGTTACAGTGTCATTGATCACCACCACACCAGTTACAGTGTCATTGATCACCACCACACCAGTTACAGTGTCATTGATAACCACCACACCAGTTACAGTGTCCTTGAGCAAAACCACACCAGTTACAGTGTCATTGATCACCACCACACCAGTTACAGTGTCCCTGATCACCACAACACCAGTTACAGTGTCCCTGATAACCACAACACCAGTTACAGTGTCCCTGATAACCACAACACCAGTTACAGTGTCCCGATCACCACAACACCAGTTGCAGTGTCCCGATCACCACAACACCAGTTGCAGTGTCATTGATAACCACCACACCAGTTACAGTGTCCTTGAGCAAAACCACACCAGTTACAGTGTCATTGATAACCACCACACCAGTTACAGTGTCCTTGAGCAAAACCACACCAGTTACAGTGTCATTGATCACCACCACACCAGTTACAGTGTCCCTGATCACCACAACACCAGTTACAGTGTCCCTGATAACCACAACACCAGTTGCAGTGTCCCGATCACCACAACACCAGTTGCAGTGTCCCGATCACCACAACACCAGTTGCAGTGTCCGGATCACCACAACACCAGTTGCAGTGTCCCGATCACCACAACACCAGTTGCAGTGTTCCGATCACCACAACACCAGTTACAGTGTCCCGATCACCACAACACCAGTTACAGTGTCATTGATCACCACCACACCAGTTACAGTGTCCCTGATCACCACAACACCAGTTACAGTGTCCCGATCACCACAACACCAGTTGCAGTGTCCCGATCACCACAACACCAGTTGCAGTGTCCCGATCACCACAACACCAGTTGCAGTGTCCCGATCACCACAACACCAGTTGCAGTGTCCCGATCACCACAACACCAGTTGCAGTGTCCCGATCACCACAACACCAGTTACAGTGTCCCGATCACCACACCAGTTACAGTGTCATTGATCACCACCACACCAGTTACAGTGTCATTGATCACCACCACACCAGTTACAGTGTCATTGAGCAAAACCACACCAGTTACAGTGTCATTGATCACCACCACACCAGTTACAGTGTCATTGATCACCACCACACCAGTTACAGTGTCCCTGATCACCACAACACCAGTTGCAGTGTCCCAATCACCACAACACCAGTTACAGTGTCCCGATCACCACCACACCAGTTGCAGTGTCCCGATCACCACAACACCAGTTACAGTGTCCCGATCACCACAACACCAGTTAAACTTTCACTGAACACCACACCAGTTACAGTGTCCCTGATCACCGCCACACCAGTTAAACTGTCCCTGATCACTGACACACCAGTTACAGTGTCCTTGATCACCTCTACATTGGGAAGATAAAGCAACCAATAGCCAGTAGTGTACCCACCAATGGAAAGACAAGAAGGGCATGTACACTGGAGTCTCATCTGCCTTTAGATAATGAGTTTTATAAAGTTTTATTCTTCTTTATCCTGTGGTTCATGGAGTAGAGAACATTGAGAGTCCCCAATGGAAAGAGACGGAGGACATTGGAGTCACTGGAGTCTCATCTATCTTTAATTGATGAGTTTTATAGAGTATGAAGTGTGGATGTGATCCACTATATTTATGGTTCATGGAGAAGAGAACACTGACAGCCAGTAGTGTACCCAACAATGGAAAGACATGGATGACTTTGGTGTCACTGGAGTCTCATTGGCCATTGTTGTATGTACTCTCCATGGGAAAAAAATGAAGACCTTGCAGGCTGAAGTCTTGACTGGTGTTTCGTCTGCAACTTGTGGCATGTTACATGGACTAGAGAACACGGAGTGCCATGGGTAAAACCAAGAAGAACCCAGGGCAGGGACATCATTAGTCCTCTTCTGGAAAAAAACAAGGGATCTTAATAATAGCGAGCAGTAGAGCCTCGTCTGTCTTTAGGTGTTGACTTAGAAGATATGAGCATCAGTGGACCACGAAATCTGGAACTTGTAAAGTGTTACGCAAACCAGATAACACTGGTATTCTTTGTGTGAAGAAATGGAGACCAAGCAAACCGTAGTCTCTTCTGCCATTAGGGAATGCATTTTATAAAGTATAACGTAGATAAGGGCATTGGTGGTCCACTTCATGTGTTGGAACAGAGAACATGGATAGCAAGTAGTATACCCACCAATGGAAAAACATGGAGGACATGTACACTGGAGTCTGATCTGTCTTTATGTAATGAGTTTTAAAAGGTATGAAGTGGATGAGGATATTGGTGATCCACTACATCTGTGGTTCATGAAGTAGAGAACATTGAGAGCCAGTGGTGTACCTAACAATGGAAAGACATAGAGGACAGTGGTGTCACTGGAATCTCGTCTGCCTTTAATTGATGAGTTTTAAAGGGCAAGAAGTGGATGAAGGCATTGGGGGCCCATGATATTTGTGGTTCATGTATTAGAGAGCATTGAGAGCCAGTTGCGTACCCAACAATGGAAAGACACAGAGGACTTTGGAGTCAATTGATTCTTATCTGCCTTTAGGTAATGATTTTTTTAAAATATGAAGTAGATGAGGGCATTGATGGTTCACTACATCTATAGTACATAGAGTAGAGAACATTGAGAGCCACTGGTGTACCCAACAATGGAAAGACATGGAGGACTTTGGAGTCACTGGATTTTCATCTGCTTTTAGATGATGAGTTTTATTAAGTATGAACTAGATAAGGTGGTCCACTACATCTGTGGTTCGTGGAGAGGAGACTATTGAGAGCCAGTACCCAACAATGGAAAAACACGAAGGACTCACTAGAGTCTCCTCTGCCTTTAGGCAATGAATCTTGAAATATAAAAGGGGATGTGACACTCACGAGTGGCCACCACATCTAGTTTTAAAGAGGTCCGTGGACCAAAGAACCATTAAAACCATTGCTGTAGTGCTCTTCATGAGAAGATACTGAAAAATCACACATTTAAGTCACGTGCCTTTTCTGTTATTAGGAAATGGAAACATCACAGGAAAAAAATGGCTTGAGGTTATTTTCAGGAGAAACCACAGATGATGATATGCAGCCGACCCTATCACACTTAGAACCGTTGCCCATGCCCTTCATTGTGCACCCACTACCCTCCTGTTCCATAGAGCCATTTTTGCTGCACTGCTACTCACTTCTTATGTTCACGTAACCTTAAATACTTTCTGGACTGACAATCAACAATCAGAACCTTCACTGGGAATTTGCTATCTCGGCAGGTGGAGTAATGATAGCTCTGGGTCCCCGCTGTCCATACAATCCATAATTTGGTCTCACTCTGGTTTTCTGTGATTCACACATTTGGTGTTACCAGCGGTTCCTTCTCTTCCAGGTCAGAGTCTTTTCATTTTGAGCACTGACACCATGTAAATGGAAAGACGAGGATCAATCAGACATTGTTCTGCCGATCTCTGAAGTTTTCCCACTCACTGTTGCTCCGGCTTTGAAGGCGACGCATGTAAATTAGGACTATTCTGACGGCGCATCGCCACCTCATAAAAGAAATCTCTGGCAGCAGACAAAAGGAGCCGCCAGAGACATCACACAATGTGCTAAGTGGGCTTGCACACGCCTGGGAGAAGAACAAAGCTGGTAATAATGTTTAATTTTATAATCGGTTAATTTTTATTTCTTCTGTATTGTAAAATTGGTTGTTATATCAAAAAAGTGACTTCAGTCAGGAAGAAAAAAAGCAATTTTTTTTGCCTTTTATCTTTGTTTCCTACCGTGCATGGTGCCTGAGACTCAAAGCCCTTTTACACACGGTGGGACATTCCGATGGACAATGTCCGATCGGACCGTGTTGTCGGATAATCCGACAGTGTGTGGGCTCCATCGGACTGTTTCCGTCGGAGCAAATTTTCCAGCTGGGCTATAAAAGTTTCCGACAACATGATCCGATTGGACTTTGTCTGATCATATGTAGAGAATTCCGATCGGACAAAGTGCCACGCATACTCAGATCAAATTCCTAGACCAAAGCTATTGGCTACTAGCCTGAACGTAGTCCCGTCCTAACGAAATAACGTCATCACGTTACGTACAATCGGATTTTCTGACAACTTTGTCTGACTGTGTGTATGCAACAGTTTCAGACAAAATCTGACGGATTTGGTTGTCGGAATGTCCGACCGTGTGTACAAGGGCTTAAACTAATTTTTCTGAGGTTGCAGTGATTTCAATAGGAAGTCTTAACACTTGCTGACCTTTCATAGCGCAATTATATTCTAACAGTTCCCTCTCTGATTTGCAAAGTAAGTAAAAGATGTAGGAGGGCGTGGCTTGCGGCATATGGAGCAGGGCGCACTGATGGCTCTCTCCGCTGATACTCATCCCGAAATTCTCCTTTCCATACATCATACTTACTGCTGTAGCATCGCCCAGTGAGCCGGAATCCTCGGGTTATAGAATGCTACAATTCCCGACCGAATCCATCATAGTTACATAGTTAGTTAGTTGAAAAAAGACACAAGTCCATCCAGTTCAACCACAAAAAAAAATAATAATAATATTATACAATCCCATATACCCAATTCTATACCCACAGTTGATCCAGAGGAAGGCAAAAAACCCCAGCAGAGCATGATCCAATTTGCTACAGCGGGGGAAAAAATTCCTTCCTGATCCCCCGAGAGGCAATCGGATTTTCCCCGGATCAACTTTACCTATAAATGTTAGTACCCAGTTATATTATGTACATTTAGGAATGAATCCAGGCCTTTCCTAAGGCAATCCACTGAGCTGGCCATAACCACCTCTGTAGGGAGTCTTTTCCACATTTTCACAGCTCTTACTGTGAAGAAACCTTTTCATATTTGGAGATGAAAGAGTACCCCCTTGTCCTCTGTGATGACTGTAAAGTGAATAACTCAACACCAAGTTCACTATATGGACCCCTTATATATTTGTACATGGTGATCATATCCCCCCTTAATCTCCTCTTATCAAGAGTGAATAAATTCACTTCCCCTAATCTTTCCTCATAGCTGAGCTCCTCCATTCCTCTTATCAGTTTGGTTGCCCTTTCTCCAGTTCCTTACGCAATATGGACCAAATGACAACCGTGTTTAGAGATTTCTTTAAAGACATCTACTCGCCTAAAGTCAACCCTATGGAGGAGGCGTTTTCTGGACCAACGCCCCCCTCCCTACTTTATCTTCTACCGCCCGTAAAGCATTAAATGAGCCCCTTGAAATAGAGGAATTGGCTGGGGCAGTGACGGCGATGGCCAATAACAAATCCCTGGGGTCTCCCCGCGGAGATCTACAAGAAGTATAGAGAACCCCTCCTTCCCTTATTACTAGATACCCTTAATGACGCTCTTAGATGTGGGTGTCTGCCCAGTCAATGAATGAAGCAGTTATAATGGTAATTCCGAAACCTGGAAAGGATCCGTTGTTGCCCGACTCCTATAGGCTCATCTCCCTACTCAATACAGACATTAAGTTGTTAGCTAGAATACTCGCAACCAGATTGGCGAGGGTAGTTGCAGGGCTGGTGCATTTGGACCAGTCGGGTTTTCTACCGACTAGATCCACAGCACTGAATATATTTAGACTATTCCTAAATGCCCAACTCCCGGTGGACAAACCAGGTAACGGAGTGGTATTTTCCCTTAACGCTGCCAAGGCCTTTAAAAACATTGAGTGGAGATACCTTTGGGCAGTATTAGGAAAATTCAGAGTGGGAAAGAACTTGATCTCCTGGGTACAGTTACTATACGCGGATCCCCGAGCCAGAGTCAGGATTAATGGGTCTTAATCTGATACTTTTCCACTGTTCAGGGGAACTAGATAGGGGTTTCCTCTCTCATCCCCTGCTCTTTGCTTTGGCACTGGAACCATTGGCAGCCAATATTAGAGCCTCTCCGGAGATAGTGGGATTTCGTCAGGGTGAGGGGGAGGATAAGCCCTCCCTTTTACGCAGACGATACCCCGATAATTCTGGGTGACACTGCTGGCTCATTGGAATGTGTAATGAACCTTATTAATCAGTTTGGGCAATACGCAGGGTATTTAAAGGTACCATTAATTGGCACAAGTCTTCCCTTCTATTACTGGACCCTGTGGAGTCTCCCTCTTCCGGACTCGGCATCTCAAGTGGATATAGTCTGTTCCTTTAAATATCTTGGAATTGTGGTGACTAGTGATACTGGAGACTACATTAAGCTGAATCTGAAACCTCTCCTTCAGAAATGGAAGCAGAAGTGCGCTAGTTGGTGTAAACTATCAGTTACGGGTAGGGCCAATCTTATTAAAATGGTATGGGCTCCCCAATTACTATACGTCCTGCATAATGCCCCAGTATGGATGCCACACTACTGGTTTGACTGCATAGACTCCCAATATAGAGCATTAATATGGAAAAATGGAGTTAAATTAACTACCCTACAGTATCCTTAGGACTTGGGTGGGATGACCGTCCCTCACTCCTTTACTTATTTTTTTAGCTGCGCTGTTGCAATACCTTTCTGGGTAGGATCTACTGGGTGCATTGGACCCTTCCAAGACCTTGCTGGTTAATTCTCTATCAGACTATTTGGCAATGTCCCAACTGGGAATTTGACTCCCGGAGGTGTCCCTTGAATGGCCAACGGTGCAGTTGATTGTTAAACTATGGAAGGAACTTAAAAAAAGAATGGGTATCAGAGTTTTTTTTAAAAAATGCCCCCCCCCCTCCCATTTGGCAAAATGGGTCATACCCTGAACTGGCTAAAATTTCTGGCTACTCTACATGGAAAGCGGCCGGACTTAAGTACCTCTTAGCCCTTGTACACACGGTCGGAGATTCCCACGGAATGTGTCCTATTGGACCGTTTTGTCGGATAGCCCGATCGGACATACTCCGATCGTGTGTAGCCTACTCTGACGGACAAAGTGCCACGCATGGTTAGATCAAATTCCTAGACCAAAGCTATTGGCTACTAGCCTGAACGTAGTCCCGTCGTAACGAAATAACGTCATCACGTTATGTACAATCGGATTTTCCTACAACTTTGTCCGACCGTGTGTATGCAACATCACTTCTGGAACTCTTCTGGAATTAATCCGTCGGATTTGGTTGCTGGAATCTCTGACCGTGTGTACGGGGGCTAACAACTGTTCGATGGGTCCACTATGAAAACGTTTGTAATTCCAAGTTAGTCATGCATTGAGGGTGCAGGGCAGAAGACTAAACCTGAGCTTGGCGGAGTCAGAATTTCTTGACTCGGTCTTTGCCACCACTGACAAAAAAGGCAGTATATCATTCTGTGCCTATTTACTCTCCCACATCCAGGCCTCAGACTTACTACCCTGTAGGGATAAATGGGAATCAGATGTTGGCCCTATTGGTGAGGATAGCTGGACACAAATCCTGGCTGCTGGTCCATTGATATACACATCTGCAACACAGAAACTATCACATCTGGGGAGATTTATGCTAGTAGGGGGGATTTGGAGTGGGGGGTAAGATGTGTGCTGGGTGGAGGGGATTTGAGTAGTAGAGGATTTGTGCTAGGAGGGATTTTTTGGGGGGGGAGGGGGGGATGTGAGCTGGGAGGATTTGGGGAGAGAGAGGATTTGAGCTGGGTGGGGGGGGGGGATTGGGGTACAGATTTGTGCAGGGAGGGGGGATTTTAGTAGGATGGCGGATTTGTCCTGATAATAGAGGGGGATTCATTCTTAGGGGAAAGCATGCAAATTAGTGCTCGATTTTTTTTTTTTTGAGGGGGGGGGGGGGTTTAATGAACAGAAACGCATTCCTGACTGTCAGCAAAATGTGTGCTTGACTGTGTTCTTCCCCTCACGCCCTGGACGCCCTAGTCCACAGCCTATGTTGGCTTCACAGATTATCAATCCCCGCTCAGCGATGGCTTTCACTGGCTGCCTGGAACTGCCGTGCTGTTAGAGAAATGCTGAAATGCGTGTCTGGTGATATCCAGAACAGATGGAGCTCAGTTAATTACAAGGCCTGAAATTATAATACGCTGAGATAAAAACCACAGGGGGTTACACACACGGCGGATGATTAAGGAGCAATAAATAAGTAAATTGCTACAAACAGTATGGGACGGTCTCCAGACTGAACACATACTGCTGCATTTCAGTGGAGCATTTATTTGTTTATTTTTTAATATATTTATTTTCTGTAGTTTTAAAAGGAAAATGGAAAATACTAAATTTGAAATACGTCGCGTTCTCTATTTTAGCCAGAAGGTGGAGCTGTTGGCTCCTTTTTTTCATACTTTCCTTGTAGTTATTTGCAGAGCTCAATAGCTCAAGTTAAAATAGACAGGTTAAAGACTGGAAGCAGTGACTCTTCTTCTTCCTACACACGCCTACATCCAAAAGAGGGAAAATTACCAACTAACCCCCCCCCCCCCCCTCTCTGCTCACCAGTGTTTCTTGGGTTTACCCCATAGACGTTTACCCCTGGCCATAGATGGTCTCTGATCGCCTCTTTGATCTTGCAGGACCAGAGCGATGTCATGATGTCACTTCCTGTCATTTTTTATTTTTTTTGGGCTCTTTTGCTTTTAAAGGTAAAGGAGAGATTTGGGATCTTATTGACCCCAGATCTCTCCATAAAGATGACCTTTCATCCTTATTTATATTACAATCCTTGTATTAGAAATAAAAGTGATAATAGGTAATAGTGATAGGATAATGGAGGCTGAAAGATGGAGATATACAGTCCAAAATAGAAAGGTGGAATTTAGGGAAAAATTGATAAAATGGGAGCTCTACTCAACAGAGATTGACTAAAGGGAGCCTTTCTTTTTTGGAGTGAGAGGGGAAGGTAGGAGAGGAGCACTGCCCCCCCCCCCCCCCCACCTTTTTTTTTCTCTTTCTTTTTTTTTCGGGAAGATAAGATATGGCATATGTAAATGAGAAGTTGGAAATGGCTTATTATTTGGAATTGTTTTTTATATTTTAAAAAATGAATAAAAAAAAATATGGATTATAAAAAAAATAAAAAATAAAAGTGATAAAAAAAAAATGAAAAGGGACAGTGTAAAAATATTAAATAAAATAAAGAAGAGAAAAAAAATGTAAAGCACCGACCATAGTTTGTCGCCATTCCACGGGCGTGCACAGTTTTAAAGCATGATATGTTATGTATCTGTTTACTCGGCATATCATCTTTTATATTTTACCAAAAATTGGGTTATGTATTGTGTTTTTTTTTTTGTTTTTTTTTAAAGTATATTTTTTTCCCAAAAAACTGCATTTGAAAAACTGCTGCGCAAAAAAAACTGTGTGACATGAAAAATTGCAATGATCGCCATTTTATTCTCTAGGGTCTCTTCTAAAAAAAAAAAAAATGTGTATATATATATATATATATATATATATATATATATATATATATATATATATATATATATATATATATATATATAATGTTTGGGGGTTCTAAGTAATTTTCTAGCAAAAAATACTGATTTAAACTTGTAGGCAAAAAGTGACAAAAAAGTCCTGATCGTCAAGTGGTTATCTGTATTTCGTGGTTTGTCCGGCATTCCGTGACACTCGCACGCAGTTACACTGTAGCACGAGAGTAACAATATAAACACTTCACTAAACAATAAACGGCTGTGACGAGCCGGAATATTTTCTCCTGCTACCGTACCGTACAAGGTCATCTCCAGCATAGAGACAATCATAAATAGAAAAGTAACAGAAGTCTGATTGCCCCGGCAAGGCTGATGAAGGCAGTGACCTTCATCGCTGAGAATAACATTATAACATGGAAATCGTGTTTCAATGGATCTCCATGGAGAGAATGGGCTGGTATTGCACCCTCTGTTGCAGTTTTGTGTCCCCGCGGACTATGTCTCCTCACTTCCTGTCCTGATGAATAAACGGGAAGGCAAAGACAATGTTCAGGAGAACGTAAAACTATTGGCAGCTCCACCACGAGTTCTCCGAGTGATTACAGAACCAAGCAAGTCTTTAACAGGAACACAGGAGAGCGTCTCCAGAGATGTGACCAAGGCGAAGGCAGAGATCATCTGGGCTGGATGGCTTAAGTAGGCAGGACTGACAAGCAGGAAATCATCAACAGGTGAGTCACTGTGGAGAGATAGGAGCCGGCAATTAGCAGGTAGATCAGAGAAAGAAGGGCTGAGTCTATGGATTCTTCTTCCCTCATCTGTACCTTATGAAGATTCTTCTGTCAGTGGACCAGTCAACCAACTGAGATCTGACTGTGGTACCAACATTATTGGAGCACGTAAAGAGCTGCAGATAGACAATCTCCTGGCCAACAATGGATGTGCTTGGTTACTTAATCCTCCACATTCTTCACAAATGTGAGGATCCTGGGAACGAATGATTGGAGTAGCATGGATTTCTTGACTCCATGTTGCAGACTCATAAGTCTTTACCACTTACCCATGAGCGAATTGATGCAATGGATAAAAAAGGTCACCAGGACCTTTAAGCCCTATATGAAGCTGGAGATAAAGTTTATGGCCTTGTAGTTGAGATATTAATAATAAAACAGAATTGAAAAAACAAAAAAAACAAATAAGGTGTTCAATGGGATTTAGATCTGGACTCATTGCTGGCCACTTTAGAACTCTCCAGCGCTTTGTTGTCTACCTTTCTCGCTGAATTGTCTGCCATAGTGAACGCAAGACCTTTAGTGCCTGTATCTTCAGATGCTGATGTTCCAGTGATCCTTACACCAGCTTCGCTTCTTACTCAGAAGATTGGGACTGCTGTAATATCTTCAATTGAGATCGACCCCAAGGATATTTACAGGTGTTTAATAGAAGCAGGTGCAACATCTGCCAATGTGTTTTTGGCATAGCTGGAGGAAGAGTATCTTCATCATCTTCAAGGTCATAACAAATGGCAAACATCTAAGCCTAATCTTAAGGTTGGAGATCTCATACTTCTAAGCCCTTGTACACACGGTCGGACATTCCGACGGAAAATGTCGGATCGGACCGTGTTGTTGGATAACGTGTGTGAGCTCCATCGGACTTTTTCCATCGGAATGTCCGACCAACAAAGTTTGAGAGCTGGATATAACATTTTCTGACAACATGATCCGATTGGACTTTGTCCGATCGTTTGTAGAGTATTCCAATCGGACAAAGTGGCAGGCATGCTCAGATCAAATTACGAGACCAAAGCTATTGGCTACTAGGCTGAACGTAGTCACAACGTAACGAATGAACGTTATCACGTTCCGAACGATCGGATTTTCCGAAAATGTTGTCCGACCGTGTGTATGCAACACCAGTTTCGGACAAAATCAGTCGGAAAAAATCAGACGGATTTTGTGGTCGGAATGTCCGACCGTGTGTACAAGGGCTAAAAGACAAGGAAGTTTGTCGGAATGGGTGGCCTATGGGTCTTATTACTTAGTTATGCCCAATAATAATAACAAATTCCGGAAGGTAGAGGTTAGCCACGTGTGATTCGTTTCGTTCCGAATTAATATTCGTACAAATTTTTCATTAATAGGAGATATATACGAATACCCAAATTACAATATGAACAAATGTTACCGAATGCACCGAATAACGTAACGAAATTCGCCAGAAATTTGAATCTAATTGTACATTGAACTCCAGTCGAATTCTAACTACACATAATGCTGAAATCAAAAATTCTATGTGGTATTAGAGTATCATTTTGAAATAATGCTGTTTTTGTTAAGCCAAAGGTGATTTAAAGAGTCATTGTAGAGGGGCGGAGTCTGCCAGCTCAGCGGATGGCAGCATAGAACTGGAGCTCTGCTGAAAACTAGCTCCAATGACCACACAGCGACTCATCCAGGGGCAAAACCCGACCCTCTAGCACCCATTACAGAAGGACCTTAAACAGTCATGGAAGCTCATGACATTCTTCACTGCAGTGATCCCCAGCTGCAATCAAGAAGGTTCGGGCGGCTCCTGTGGGGATCTTTCGAGGCTCTCTCCTGCTCAGGCTTCTAGCCACAGCCTGCCATAGAGACCAGTTCCAGGACATTCATCAGTATTGGACTTATTGAATATATATATATAAAAATTTAAGGTTATGAAATCGAAACATTTCAAATGGGGAGTGTTGTGTTACACTATGTGATTTATTATCATTTCATCTGTGTTACACTATTTGGTTTATTATTGCTCTGTATCTTGTTCTTCTGTCTATGCTGAACGTTCTCTCCCTTTGTACTTCTGAATATCCCCTCCCCTTTCTTTTCTCTGGTATCTTTGCTCAGTATTCCACCATGCTGTAATCATATTTCCATGTGGCTAGAAACATCAACGCTTTTCTACCTATGAATATCCTTCATTAAACTGAACATTTGAAAGGCTTCATCATCTGCCTCCTCAACAGTGAGTTTATTCATCGAATAAAACTGTCGGAATTGATGCAATGGATAAAAAAGGTCACCAGGACCTTTAAGCCCTATATGAAGCTGGAGATAAAGTTTACGGACTTGTAGTTGAGACAGTACAATAACATTTTCAAAAATGTAATAAAGTAATAATAATAAAACAGAATTGAAAAAAATAAACAAATAAGGTGTTCAATGGGATTTAGATCTGGACTCATTGCTGGCCACTTTAGAACTTTCCAGCGCTTTGTTGCCATCCATTTCTGAGTGCTTTTTGATGTATGTTTGGGGTCATTGTACTGCTGGAAGACCCAAGATCTCGGACACAAACCCAGCTTTCTTACACTTGGCTGTACAGTGCGACCCAAAATCCTTTGGTAATCCTCAGATTTCATGATGACTTGCACACATTCAAGGCACCCCGTGCCAGAGGCAGCAAACTGACCCCAAAACATTGTTGAACCTCCACCATATTTCACTGTAGGTACTGTGTTCTTTTCTTTGTAGGCCTCATTCCATTTTCGGTAAACAGTAGAATGATATGCTTTATCAAAAAGCTCTATCTTGGTCTTATCTGTCCACAAGACGTTTTACCAGAAGGATTTTGGCTTACCCAAGTTCATTTTTGCAAACTGTAGTCTTGCTTTTTTATCTCTCTGTGTCAGCAGTGGGGTCCTCCTGGGTCTCCTGCCATAGTGTTTCATTTCATTTAAATTTTGATGGATAGTTTGCGCTGACACTGATGCTCCCTGAGCCTGCAAGACAGTTCAAATTTCTTTGGAACTTGTTTGAGGGCTGCTTATCCACCATCCGGACTATCCCGCGTTGCAACCTTTCATCAATTTTTCTCTTCCGTCCACGCCCAGAGAGATTAGCTACAGTGCCATGGGTTGCAAACTTCTTGATAACGTTATGCACTGTGGACAAAGGCAAATCTAGATCTCTGGAGATGGACTTGTAACTTTGAGATTGTCGATATTCTTCCACAATTTTGGTTCTCAAGTCCTCACCCTCAGACAGTTCTCTTCTCCTCGTTCTGTTGTCCATGCTTAGTGTGGCACACATAGACACACAATGCAAAGACTAAGTGACCTTCTCTCCTTTTTATCTGCTTTCAGGTGTGATTTTTATATTGCCCACACCTGTTACTTGCCCCAGGTGAGTTTAAAGGAGCATCACATGCTTGAAACAATCTTATTTATCCACAATTTTGAAAGGGTGCCAAAAGATTTGACCAGCCCATATTTGGAATTTTGTGTGACATTATGTCCAATTTGCTTTTTTTCCTCCTTTTTTTTGTTTTGTTCCCATAAACACGAAGGGAATAAACATGTGTATAGCAAAACATGTGTTACTGCAATACTTTTCTGTGAGAAACTTGATTTTCTGGAAAAATTTCTGGGGTGCCAACAATTTCGGTCATGACTGTACATCCCTGGGAATTACAGACCAGTTAGCCTAACATCAATAGTATGTAAGCTCTTGGAGGGGATGATAAGGGACTATATACAAGATTTTAGTAATGAGAACGGTATCATTACCAGTAATCAGCATGGATTCATGAAGAATCGTTCTTGCCAAACCAATCTACTAACCTTCTATGAGGAGGCGAGTTGCCATCTAGATAAAGGAAGGCCCGTAGATGTTATGTAGCTGGATTTTGCAAAAGCATTTGACACAGTTCCCCATAAACGTTTACCATACAAAATAAGGTCCCTTGGCATGGATCATAGGGTGAGTACATGGACTGAAAACTGGCTACAAGGGCGAGTTCAGAGGGTGGTGATAAATGGGGAGTACTGGGAATGGTCAGGGACCAATTCTATTTAATTTGTTTATAAACGACCTGGAGGATGGGGTAAACAGCTCAATCTCTGTATTTGCGGGCAATACTAAGCTAAGCAGGGCAATAACTTTTCCGCAGGATGTGGAAACTTTGCAGAAAGAGCTGAACAAATGAATGGGGTGGGCAACTACATGGCAAATGAGGTTCAATGTAGGAAAATGTAAAAAATTTTATTTGGGTGGCAAAAATCTGAATGCAATCTATAGATTGGGGTGAGAACCTCTGGGGGGTTTAGGATAGAAAAGGACCTGGGTTTCCTAGTAGATGATGGGCTCAGCAATGCCAAGCTGCTGCTAACAAAGCAAACAGAATATTGGTATTAAAAAGGGGATCAACTCCAGAGATAAAACGATAATTCTCCAGTCTACAAGACTCTGGTCCGGCCGCACCTGGAGTATACTGTCCAGTTCTGGGCACCAGTCCTCAGGAAGGATGTACTGGAAATGGAGCGACTACAAAGAAGGGCAAAAAAACTAATAAAGGGTCTGGAGGATATTAGTTATGAGGAAAGGTTGCGAGCTCTGAACTTATTCTCTCTGGAGAACAGACGCTTGAGAGGGGATATGATTTCAATATACAAATACCGGACTGGTGACCCCACAATATATAAATACCGGACTGGTGACCCCACAATAGGGAGAAAACTTTTTGCAGAAGGGAGTTTAACAAGACTCATGGCCACTCATTAACATTAGAAGAAAAGAGGTTTAACCTTAAACTACGTAGAGGGTTCTTTACTGTAAGAGCAGCAAGGATGTGGAATTCCCTTCCACAGGCGGTGGTCTCAGCGGGGGGCATCGATAGTTTCAAAAAAACTATTAGATAAGCACCTGAACGACAGCAACATACAGGGATATACAATGTAATACTGACATATAATCACACACATAGGTTGAACTTGATGGACTTGTGTCTTTTTTCAACCTCACCAAATATGGAACTATGAATCCCAACCATGACACTACCTGCCTGGAGTTTGCATGCCTGCGTGGCTTAACTTCGGGTGCTCCGGTTTCCTCCCATATGCTAAAGACGTGCTGCTAGGTTAATTGGCTACTGTCTAAATTGGCCCTAGTATATGAATGCGAGTTAGGGACCTTGGATTGTAAGCTCCTTGAGGGTAGAGACTGATGTGAATGTACAATGTATATGTAAAGCGATGCATAAATTGACGGCACTATACAAGTACCTTAAATAATAATAAATAGCATTCAAGTATGTAAAGACTGTCATCCTCACAGAGTCCCACCACAACAGCAAAGATTCCATTCACAGAATTCCGCAAAGTCTAGTGATGGATTTCAGACGCAGTCAGAGGAGCGGCTCTCAGGATACGGGAACTTGGTTTGTTTTCATGACAATATAACAGAATTGCCTTCTACATTACTGGACACTTGTCTGATATATCTCCCCCACTGGTAGTAAACTGTACTGAGCCAAGAAGGAAGGGGAGAGCGATAATAAATCTTCACAAGAAATACATTGCAGAAATTGCTTTGAGAAAAAGGAGAGAAGAGAAAAGTTCTGCAGTAATATGAATGACGCTGCTACTTGTCACACGAGGGAGGGGGGCCGTGTGAGTATATGGCATGTTAGGACAATTATTATGGGGACCTGTCATGTTTGAAATACAATTTTCACCTGGGTCTGTACATCATGAGGGGTTCCCACCATTACTGTGGTGAGTTCCCGGGTCTGTACACCCGCTGTGCCCATTATGAGGGGTTCCCACCATCCCTGTGCTGAGTTCCCAGGTCTGTACACCCGCTGTGCCTATTATGAGGCGTTCCCACCATCCTTGTGCTAAGTTCCCAGGTCTGTACACCTGCTTTGCCCATTATGAGGGGTTCCCATCATCCCTGTGCTGAGTTCCCGGGTCTGGACACCTGCTGTGCCCATCATGAGAGGTTCCCACCATTACTGTGCTGAGTAAATGGATCTTCCCATCTGTCTTGCCCCAGCCTTGTTTACACTTTGACAATACAGAAAAATGTAATGTCTATAGTGTAAATATAATAATAATAACTCATAAATAAAATATAATAATAATACCAATAATAATACTTATATACTATAAATAAAATAATACCAATAATAATAATAGTAATACATAATATATAAATATATTAAATATAAAATAAATATAATAACAATATTAATAAAAAATATCATAAATAATAACATTAATAATTTTAAATAAAATAATAAATATAATGATAATAATACCAATAATAATAATAATCATTTTAAATAAATAAAATAATAACTCTATCATCAATAATAATAATACATATATAATAATATGTTAAATATATAATTATAAATAAATAAAAATAATAATAATAATAATAATAACAATACTACTACTAATAATAATAATAAAATAAAAATAAATAATAATAAATATATATTAATCCAAAACTATAATACATCTCCCCCTTTCTAGATATCAAAGATGTTCTGCTTTGTAATACACTGAGATTTTTTGACAAATACAAACACAAATTGAAGGGACAGGAGCAGCATTCTATTTCCACTATTCTTTTATTATTCTATCGATATGGAGTGTTAGTGCCCGTTCACACAGGGGCGACACGACTTGCCGCGCGACTCACAGACGCGACCTGCACACGACTTCAGCATGCGACTTGCAAAACGACTACTGTATAGAAGTCAATGCAAGTCGCCTGAAGTCGCCCCAAAAATAGTACAGGAACCTTTTTTCTAAGTCGGAGCGACTTGAGTCGCTCCTATTAGAACGGTTCCATAGTACAGAATGGAGCGTGACTTGTCAGGCGTCTAAGTCGCCTGACAAGTCGCGGTAGTGTGAACGGGCACTTAGGGGTTCTGGAGTTACCAAAGTGGTCTAGAAGAAATGTCTTGTTGGCCAAATCAGCACCAAACTGTCATTTCTGCAGACTGAGCCTGTAAATGACAGGTGTTCTGGCTCCGACGGAAGCCCCATGTCGTTTTTGTAGGTAATATTGCATGTTAAAATTGAATTTCAAAATACATAATTTCCCTTCAGCAAATGCTGCCCCATTAAGTTTGGCTTTTATTAATCCTCCAACGCAAGACGCCTTCCACATCCATAAGAATAACGTAAGGCCGCCAGAACATACAAAGGAGTGCGGCCCAACGTGACCCGTGATGTGATTGACGTGTATGACCACTGAGGAGGTAATTGCTGCATTAGCTTGCTAATGATTTAACAACTTCCTATGCACTTACATACAATATAGCACTTTGTTCTTTACAGGGAGAGTAAATAGAGCAATTTTCAGAAAAGACATGTTTATAATACAGTCAAACTTAATAATTAGTAGTTAGTTGTGTTAAAAAAAAGACACAAGTCCCTCGAGGTCAACCAGAAAAAAAAAAATGTAAAAAAAAAAAAAAAAAAACACTATTGAAAACCGACATATAAAGTACCCTATAACCACCGGGGATCCAGAGGAAGGTAAAAACATGGATAAAGCATGGGGGCCCAATGGCTCTAACAGGGGAATATCCTTCCTTATCCCTGGATGTTCCTTGGATTAACAATCTCTGCTCCTATTTAAACATGGGCCGAACGTCCCCCTGTTCGGTTCGCAGCAGAACTTCTGGAACAGGAGCAAAGTTCTAACCTGAACGGTAAATCCCAATGAAGTCTATGGAAGCCGAGCTGGAAAAATCTAAAAGTGCCTACTTTAAAGGCTTATATGCAAGTAATTGGCCATAAAATGGATATGGGGTTCCAGGTACTACCCTGGGGAACATTGTTTATTTTTTTTTTAGGTGCAGCGATTGTATTGATACTTAAAAAAAAAATGAAAAATTCCTTTAAATATCATGCCTGGGGGGTCCCCTTAATGTGCCTGTAAACTGGCGCATCTGTAGCATGCCTAAAACACGGGTTGCATGCATAAAAAAAAGAGGGTTTGCGCCCCCCCCCCCAAAAAAAATGACATGCCAAATGTGGCACGTCAGGGGGGTCACCTTCCCTTAAAGTGGAAGTTCCATTTTCGGGTGGAACTCCACTTTAAGCCCTTGTACACACGGTCGGACATTCCGACAACAAAATCCGTCGGATTTTGTCCAAAACCGGTGTTGCATACACACGGTCGAACAAAGTTGTCGGAAAATCCGATCGTACGTAACGTGATGACGTAATTTCGTTATGACGGGACTACGTTCAGGCTAGTAGCCAATAGCTTTGGTCTAGGAATTTGATCTGAGCATGCGTGACACTTTGTCCGATCGGAATTCTCTACACACGATCGGACAAAGTCCGATCGGATCATGTTGTCGGAAAGTTTTATAGCCCAGCTCTAAAACTTTGTCCGTCAGATATTCCGATGGAAACAGTCCGATGGAGCCCACACACAGTCGGATTATCTGACAACATGGTCTGATCGGACATTTTCAGTCGGAATGTCCGACCGTGTGTACAAGGGCTAAGACTGTTATGCCAAGTTTTGTACGGTTCCATTAAAGTCCATTTCAGCCTCCCCATAAATCCCCTTTTCCATTTTTTAAAGTGGAAGTAAACCCTCCTATTATTTTCAGCCATGGAAGCTGCCATCTTGGCCTCTGTTTAATCTTCAACTGCCATAATGCTGCCCATGTGATCAGTTATGACTCCAGCCATTGGATGGTGTGACAGTTTGGTTGAGAGCACAACCAATGTGACACCAATGTGACAGTAAGCATGCCGGGAATGTAACTGTTTTTTGGAACTATTAAATCGTTGGGTTTACTTCCGCTTTAACTATTCAGCTGTCAGCGGGGAAGCACATTGACAGCTGATGACTCATCAGTTGTTAAGGACACAGCGGCCGGCTTCCCAGCCCCGCTCCTTAACAACCAGCTTTCACTGTGCAGCGTGCAGTGCATTGTGGGGCGCTCAGCAGGCAAACATCCCGCTGAACGCCCCACAAATTCAGGTGTTCATCGAAATTGCGAACAGGCAATGTTCAGACCCAACTTTTGCCCAACACGAATTATAAGTGATTGGATCTTTGAAAGGAGCTGATGAGTTTTAAAGTCACACGTGTCCTTTGCCAATTCCATTGAAGACATTTTTTTGAGATCTATCATCATTTTTGGGTGGAGATCAGGTGCCGTCCCTCGGCTCCTCTCGCAGACCTGATGACGATCCCGCCATGGTCTTGCTGGCTTGCTGGTTTACCAGACACATTTGGACCTATTATAGGTAATTTTCGGCTAAGTGCAGTGCCTGGCCGTGGACAGATACCCGATCCTGCAAATTGAAACTATAAAAGGTGTTATTACAGACTGGTCTCAATGACCTGAGACCAATTAGGTGTGAGGACAGGTTCATTTGTCTGGTTATTATGTCAGATTTGTTGTTTATAACCTGAGAGACTTTTTTTTTGTGATCTGCAAACAGTTCTATATAATTGACTAGCGAGTGATTCAGCAAGTTTCTCACAGTCCTTGTTATATGGTGGCTTTACCTGTGCGACACCATCCTTATCATAATGGCACCCAAGCAAAACCCTTCCATTAACCCAGCAGAACGAGATGCTTGAAGGCTTCACCTTTGTGGTCCAGGAAGATGAGTTACTTCATGAGAAGCCTGGCAGTCAATCGTTCCTGCCTCAACCTCAACTTCTGCGTCCTATTGGAGAGTGAAGCTGCCTGTGGATGGTGCCAAATCAGCAGGCGACCAAACTGTCTGCACAGACTGGGTCTAAGGAGGTCTGCCAATGCCGAAGCCAAATTTCAAACAGAACATCTACATTCAGAAGCAGAATAGTCACTCCATATTTGCTATTGGAGACTAATGGCTACTGGACTTTAATTTCCACAAGTTGCTGCATGGAGAGAAGGAGAACAATACAGTTTTCCCAGGGAAGAGAGCAATTGGTACAGACCTGTGGTCAGGGTCTGTGTCTTCCATCAAAATGACCAGAGCCGTAAGAGAGGAGCTAAAAGGGCCTGATCACCCACATCAGGTTGAGGGGACATATCTGCAACTGAGCCTGTTGGAGTTGCCCTCAGAGACAGAGTCACTGCATCTTCAGGATTGGAGCTGAGAGACTGTTGCTTTTGTGAGGGCCCGAGAGCTGATCATTTGGGACTGCTGACCGCCAAAGCCATTGGGACCAGACTAGCCACCTGCCAGGAAGTGGTGAGATGATCTCCACAAAACGCCCCCCAACCACCATTAGTCCAAATAGACACTGCGCTGACTTAGCAATCTATCTCCTATCATCCAACCACACTCTTAAAAGGACAGTGCACCATCTAAAGAAGGGCCCCAACGAAAGCCGGCCAACATTAATTGCTGGGTGCCAGAGACTATCACCTCCAGGGGTTCCCCCGCACTAGAAACGCATATATACATACCAGGACCCTTTCGATTCTTCTGAACTGGTTGAGGTTTTTTGGAGACTCTAGTTAACCGGTTGTAGATTAATTTAGTCTTGCTATAAAATCGCCATATATAGGGAAAATGGGAAATTGTAGCTAAATGTACCTTTATTTACAAAATATTCATTACAAAATCATGCAAAATATTTACAAAAAAAGTGTCAAAAAAGTAAAAAAGGGGGCTTCCAGATTCTGATAAGCCCCCTGCCTGCAGACCCCCACAACCATCGGGCAAGGGTTGTGAGGAAGAGGCCCTTGTCCCCATTAACATGCACCCTCCCCATGTTGAGGGCATATGGCCTGGTACGGTTCAGGAGGAGGGGGCACTATCTCGCCCCACCTTTTCCTGTGGCCTGCCAGGTTGTGTGGTCGGGTAAGGGTCTGGTATGGATTTTGGAGGGGGCGCCTACGCCATTTTTTTTTTAACATTTTGCCACGGGGTTCCCCTTAAAATCCATACCAGACATAAAGGGCCTGGTATTGATTTTGGAGGGGACCCCCACACCATTTAAAAAAAAAAATTTGGACTGGAAGGAAACCCACGCCTTTTTTTCAATGATTTTTATCTATATTAGTGGGATCCGTGAACACTTTACAGCCGCGGGCATGTTTTAACCACTTGACCACTGGGCACTTAACCACTTTCAGACCGGACCATTTTGCTGGTAAATGACCAGAGGTCTTTTTACAATTTGGCACTGCGCTGCTTTAACTGGTAATTGCGCGGTCATGCAATGTTGTACCCAAACGAAATTTGCGTCCTTTTCTTCCCACAAATAGAGCTTTCTTTTAAAGGTATTTGACTGACTCTGCGATTTTTATTTTTTGCAATATAAACGTAAAAAGACCGCAAATTTTGAAAAAAAATGATATTTTCTACTTTTTGTTATTAGAAAAATCCAATAAACTCAATTTTAGTCATACATTTAGGCCAAAATGTATTCAGCCACATGTCTTTGGTAAAAAAAAGTCAATAACTGTATATTTATTGGTTTGCGCAAAAGTTGTCACATCTACAAACTAAGGTACGTTTTCTGGAATTTACGCAGCTTTTAGTTTACGACTGCCTATCTCATTTCTTGAGGTGCTAAAATGGCAGGGCAGTACAAAACCCCCCCAAATGACCCCATTTTGGAAAGTAGACCCCCTAAGGAAATTGATAAGAGGCATGTTGAGCCCATTGAATATTTTATTTTTTTGCCGCAAGCGATTGAATAATGACAAAAAAAAATTATTTTATTTTTTTACACAAAGTTGTCACTAAATGATATATTGCTCACGCATGCCATGGGCATATGTGAAATGACACCCCAAAATAAATTCTGCTGCTTCTCCTGAGTACGTGGATACCACATGTGTGGGATTTTTTGGGAGCCTAGCCGCGTACGGGGCCCCGAAAGCCAAGAACCTCCTTCAGGTTTTCTAAGGGCGTAAATATTTGACTTCACTTCTCACTACCTATTACAGTTTTGAAGGCCATAAAATGCCAAGATGGCACAAAACCCCCACAAATGACCCCATTTTAGAAAGTAGACACCCCAAGCTATTTGCTGAGAGGCATGTTAAGTCCATGGAATATTTTATATTTTGCCACAAGTTGCGGGAAAATTACAAACTTTTTTTTTTTTTTCACAAAGTTGTCACTAAATGATATATTGCTCACGCATGCCATGGGCATATGTGAAATGACACCCCAAAATAAATTCTGCTGCTTCTCCTGAGTACGGGGATACCACATATGTGGGACTTTTTGGGAGCCTAGCCGCGTACGGGGCCCCGAAAACCAAGCACCGCCTTCAGGCTTTCTAAGGGCGTTACAGTTTTGAAGGCCATAAAATGCCAAGATGGCACAAACCCCCCCCAAATGACCCCATTTTGGAAAGTAGACACCCCTAAGGTACACTAGTGAGACTAGGTAATAAATGGCGGGTGCCCTGAAACTATAAAAAAAATAACTAACCAACCAGCGTCACCTGTAACAGTTATATGGTGATCACTGGTGAAAGGGTTAACTAGGGGGCAATCAGGGGGCTTTATGCGGTAGTATATGGGGGTCCCTGGCGCTATAAAAAGCTGCGGCGAACCTAAATACCTACCTGCCTAACTAGCGTCACCTGTGACACTAATACAGCGATCAGAAAAATGATCGCTTATTAGGCTGGGTTCACACTGGAGCGATGCGGGAACGCCACGAATCCGCGGCGGGTTCCCGCATCGCATGCCTCCCGGCGGCAGTTCACACTGCCCTATGCGAACTGCTGGGAGTGTCAGTGAAATGTTAATGACACCCCCAGATCAGTTCGCATATCGCAGTGCGATTCTGCTGCGGACCAAAAAAAGGGTCCCGTGCGAATTTTCGGCGGGTGCGGCGCGAATTCAGCCATACTATCTGTATGGCTGAACTCGAATCGCACAGAGATCGGATGTGATTTGCACTGCAGTGCGGTGCGAATCACATCCGTTCTCATAAACCGCTGCAATGTGAACCCAGCCTTAGTGACACTGGCGACGGGGGGTGATCACGGGGTTAAACCTTTATTGGGGGGGTTAGGGGGGTACCTTAGAACTAAAGGGGGCTAACCCTAACTGCCCTAACAGTTATTACAGTCACAAATGACACCAATGCAAAAAAAAATAAAAAAATAAATGACATTGGTGTCACTGTGATTGGGGGGCAGGGGTAATTGGGGGGGTGATCGGGGGGGTGTGAGTGTGCCTGGCATGTTCTACTGTGTAGTGTCGTGTTGGTGCAACTCACCGATGCTCTCTCCTCGGTGTCGGAATGAAAAATACCAACACGGAGGAGAGATTACATCACTTCCTCTCCTGTGTTTACATTACAGGAGAGGAAGTGATGTCACTGAGCATTTTCATTCGTCGGGAGCGATCGCGAGGGGGTGGCCATGAATGAATGGCCGCCCCCTCATCCCGGATCGCTCCCGAACGAATACCGACCGCCGCAGGCACCGGGGGGGGCCCGATCGGGCCCCCCACCCGCGGGAAGGCAGGGACGTACAGGTACGCCCATATGCCTGCCCGTGCCATTCTGTCGACGTACATCGTCGTGCGGCGGTCGGCAAGTGGTTAAACACCCTTAATAACCAGACCAATTTTCAGCTTTCGGTGCTCTCGCATTTTGAATGACAATTACTCAGTCATGCAACACTGGACCTATATGAAATTTTTGTCCTTTTTTTCACACAAATAGAGCTTTCTTTTGGTGGTATTTAATCACCGCTGGGTTTTTTATTTTTTGTGCTATAAAAGAAAAAATACCGAAAATTCTGTAAAAAAACTAATTTTTCTTTGTTTCTGTTAGAAAATTTAGCAGATTAGTAATTTTTTCTTCATAAATTTTGGCCAAAATTTATACTACTACATATCTTTGGTAAAAATAAGTACAAATTGGTGGATATTATTTGGTCTTTGTGAAAGTTATAGAGTCCACAAGCTATGGTGCCAATATCTGAAAATTGATCACACCTGAAGGACTGACGGCCTATTTGAATTCTTGAGACCCTAACATGCCAGAAAAGTACAAATACCCCCCAAATGACCCCTTTTTGGAAAGAAGACATTCCAAGGTATTTAGTAAGAGGCATGATGAGTTTTTTGAAGTTGTCATTTTTTCCCACAATTCTTTGCAAAATCAAGATTCTTTTTACTTTTTTTTTTTTTTTTCACAAAATTGTCATATTATCAGGTTATTTCTCACACACAGCATATGCATACCACAAATTACACCCCAAAACACAGTCTGCTATTACTCCCGAGTACGGCGATACCACATGTGTGAGACTTTTACACAGCGTGGCCACATACAGAGGCCCAACATGCAGGGAGCGCCATCAGGTGTTCTGGAGCACCCAGGACAATTCTGACATTTCTCTCCTACATGTAAAAATCATCATTTATTTGCTAGAAAATTACATAGAACTCCAAAACATTATATATGTTTTTTTAGCAAACACCCTGGAGAATACAATGGTGGTCTTTGCAACTTTTTATCTCGCACGGTATTTGTGCAGTAATTTTTCGAATGCTTTTTTTTGGAAAAAAAACTGTTTTGTGCTTAAAAAAAAAAAAACACAGTAAAGTTAGCCCAATTTTTGCATAATGTGAAAGATGAAGTTACGCTGAGTAAATAGATACCTAATATGTCACTCTTCAAAATTGCACACGCTCGTGGAATGGCGGCAAACGTCGCTACTTAAAAATCCCCATAGGCGACGATTTACATTTTTTTTACTGGTTATATGTTTTGAGTTACAGAGGAGGTCTAGGGCTAGAATTATTTCTCTCGCTCTAACGTTCGCAGCGATACCTCACATGTGTGGTTTGAACACCGTTTTCATATGTGGGCGGGACTTACGCATGCGTTCGCTTCTGCATGCGAGCACATGGGGACAGGGGCGCTTTTAAAAAAACATTTTTTTTTATTGTTCATTTTACTTTATTTATTTTAGTTTGACATTTTTTTCCCCAAAAATAATTGCAGGGTATTGGCGGGTGTTGCAGAGCATTGCAGAGTGTTGCAGGGTATCGGCGGGGGTTGCAGAGCATTGCAGAGTGTTGCAGGGTATCGGCGGGGGTTGCAGAGCATTGCAGAGTGTTGCAGGGTATCGGCGGGGGTTGCAGAGCATTGCAGAGTGTTGCAGGGTATTGGCGGGTGTTGCAGAGTGTTGCAGAGTGTTGCAGGGTATTGCAGAGCGTTGCGGAGTGTTGCAGGGCATTGCAGAGTGTTGCAGGGCATTGCAGAGTGTTGCAGGGCAATGCAGAGTGTTGCAGGGCAATGCAGAGTGTTGCAGGGCAATGCAGAGTGTTGCAGGGCATTGCAGAGTATTTGCAGGGCATTGCAGAGTATTTGCAGGGAATTGCAGAGTAATGCAGAGTATTTGCAGGGAATTGCAGAGTAATGCAGAGTATTTGCAGGGAATTGCAGAGTAATGCAGAGTATTTGCAGGGAATTGCAGAGTAATGCAGAGTATTTGCAGGGAATTGAGGGGTTAATTTTCGGTGAGCAGCGATGTGGGCACTGCAGATGCAGCCCACATCGCTGCTGACACCGATCTCTTCCCCCTCCGCTGTACCGATCGGTACAGAGAGGGGAGGGAGGAACCGGCGTCATAACATGACGCCGGCTTGTTTACAAGTGATCACTCCGTCATTTGACGGAGCGATCACGTGGTAAACGGCCGCGATGAGCGGCCGTTTACCGTGATTCGTGATGCGCCGGGTCCACTGGACCCAGCGGTCACGGATGCTCTCGTGTAGCAGAATTCTGGGAGGCCGTTAATTAACGGCCTCTCAGAGTTAAACAACCGCCCTGAAGCCGTTAATCGGCAATGGGCGGTTGTTAAGTGGTTAAAATTAGCACTTTTGATTTTTCACCTTTGTGTCCCATAGACTTTAACGGTGTTCGCACAAATTTTTTTGCCTGTTCGCATGTTCTGCTGGGGGGATGTTCGGCTCATCCCTAGTTGGTACACATTTTTTGTGAAGTTCTGATCATTTGGAAATACTAAACATACAAAATTGTGACTCATTTTAAATTTGCATCAGCGATGGTATTGTTTGTGGTTTCTAAAGATACCCGTGTGAGTTTGGGTAAAGATTTTTGGGAGCCCCTTTACATCAGGTGTCCCCATCACAGTGCCCCTTTACATCAGGTGTCCCCATCACAGTGCCCCTTTACATCAGGCATTCCTGTCAGAGTGTCCCCTTACATCAGATGTCCCCATCAGAGTCCCCCTTAACATAAACTGTGCACATCAGGGTGCCCCTTAACATAAAATAAGGGTCATGCTGATGGGCACATTTTATATTAAGGGGCACTCTGATGGACACAACAAAACGCGCCCCTTAACTTAAAATTTGCCCATTAGAGTGCCCTTTTAATATAAAATGTACCCATCAGTGTTGCTCTTAAAATAAAATATGCCCATTAGCGTGACCCTTAACATGAAATAAGGGTCACACTGATGGCCGCTAATTATGTTAGGAGGCTCTCTGATGGACACATTTTATTTTAAGGGGCATGCTGATAGGTATATTAATATGCACAATGCTGGGCTTTTTTTGTAAGGAGCACATGGGTATATTTTTTATGTGCACACTGATGGGCATGTTTTGTTAAGGTGCCCCTTAACAAAATATGCCCATCGGTGTGCACAATAAAAATGTACCTATCAGCGTGCCCCTTAACATAAAATAAGGGTCACGCTGATGGGCACCTTTTATGTTAAGGGGTACTCCGATGGACAAATTTTATTTTGCGGGGCACGCTGATGGGTATATTTTTAATGTGCACATCGATGGGCATATTTTGTAGGGCACATTTTGTTGTGCCCATCAGCGTGCCCCTTAACAAAATATGCCAATTGATGTGCACATTAAAAATATACCCATCAGCGTGCCCCGCGAAATAAAATGTGTCCATCGGAGTACCCCTTAACATAAAACGTGCCCATCAGTGTGACCCTTATTTTATGCTAAGGGGCACGCTGATAGGTATATTTTTATTGTGCACACTGATGGGCATATTTTGTTAAGGGGCACCTTAACAAAACATGCCCATCAGTGTGCACATAAAAAAATATACCCATGTGCTCCTTACAAAAAAAGCCCAGCATTGTGCATATTAATAATATACCTATCAGTGTGCCCCTTAAAATATGCCCAACAGTGTGCACAATAAAAACGAATGAATTATCCATAATGTGCCCACATACCTTGACTACAGGAGCGAGGGCACAACTGAAACTGCCTGGCAAGGAGAGCCAGGACTCGGGAATAGGGAACCGCCGGGCAACAGGGGGGCGGGGTGCGCATGTGACGTCACACCCCTACTGCCCGTGAGCGTGTCTCTCTTCAGCTTTGAGAGACACGGCCAGGAGCAGGGGGCGGGCGCATGCACGCAGCGTCACTGGTTGCTGGGGAAACCCGCGGTCCCAGCAAACCAGTGATTGCTTCAATTTAGTAGTATGCTGGCGGCACGGTGGTCCGGGCAGAAGCTCCGTTCGGTCCGGACTCGGACCGTGGGCCGCCATTTAATGATGGCTGGCATATAAGGTGGCCGTGTGTCAGATAGTGGAGGAGGAAGCAGTGCTGGGTCAGTAATCTGCATATAAGGTGACCATGAGTCAGGTAGTGGAGGAGGAAGCAGTGCTGGATCAGTAATCTGTATATAAGGTGGCGTGTGTCAGATAGTGGAGGAGGAAGCAGTGCTGGGTCAGTAATCTGTATATAAGGTGACCTTATGTCAGATAGTGGAGGAGGAAGCAGTGCTGGGTCAGTAATCTGTATATAAGGTGACCTTATGTCAGATAGTGGAGGAGGAAGCAGTGCTGGGTCAGTAATCTGTATATAAGGTGACCTTATGTCAGATAGTGGAGGAGGAAGCAGTGCTGGGTCAGTAATCTGTATATAAGGTGGCGTGTGTCAGATAGTGGAGGAGGAAGCAGTGCTGGATCAGTAATCTGTATATAAGGTGACCGTGAGTCAGATACTGGAGGAGGAAGCAGTGCTGGATCTGTATATTGTATACTAGGGATGAGCCGAACACCCTCCGGTTCGGTTCGCACCAGAACCTTCGAACAGACCAAAAATTCGTACAAACTTTAGAACCCTATTAAAGTCTATGGGACTCTAACTTTCTAAATCAAAAGTGCTCATTTTAAAGGCTAATATGCAAGATATGCAACAGACAACACCAGCAATAAGGGATATCTTCAGGTGTATACTGTGCTGGAGGCACACAACACCCACTAACTCCTGCAGATGCCTGTATTAGAGAAAAACAGCAATAAAGGGTAGATACAGGTGTATACTGTGCTGGAGGCACACAACACTCACTAACTCCTGAAGATACCTGAGAAAAGAACACACTGTCCCTGCCTATCTAGCTCTTTCCCTGCACGCCGCAACACACTACACAAGGCCGTCGCGCTGGCAGCCTTATATAGTGTGGGGCGTTTACTAAACCCCCTGAGCTATAATTGGCCACAGGCATCCTGCCTGTGGCCAATTATGCCTCTCCTCGCTGCCGGCGCTGTAATTGGCCAAGCATGCAGGGTCACAGTGCATGCTTGGCCAATCATGAGCTAGTAATGCACTGCGATGGCGTAGTGCAATGTGGGGCGTTTGTGCCACACGAATTTGGTGCGAACGGTCCACAAAGTTCTGAATTCGCCGAACAGACGAACGGCCGATGTTCGAGTCGAACACCGAGCTCATCCCTATTGTATACAATCCTGGTGTTGGTTGCATTCTTATTCCCTCTGTAAACACTATAGTAATATTCTTCCCTCGCCATGAAACGATCGCTCTAGCAGTCACATCAGGTAGGTTTTCTGGGTAAGTGGCACTGATCGGTCTCCAGGTGGCAATAGAGTTCAGGACCTGGGACTAGCCTGGCATGTGCAATCAGCGAGAATCTCTCTGTGCGCCGCCCTTCCTGTGACCTGAATACACAATCACTAGAAATGATTGAACCGATAACCTCGCTTATTGATTACCCCTTCATCTTTGTGCAGACTGTTACATGTCAGTGTACAATCCTGAGCGATTACTTCTGCTGACAGAGGTCACCCACCCTCTGCCGTCTGTTTTCCATTAATAGGAGGAAAACACCTTTTTAATAGTTAACCAGACTGCAGCGTCCTAGACCTGGGATTAGACTTCAGGGGTCAACTCCACTTACAGTGGGAAAAATAATGATTTGATCCCCTGCAGATTGTGCAAGTTCGCCCACTTACAAAGAAATGAAGGGTCCATCATTTTTATCATAGGTGAATGTTAACCACTTCAGCCCCGGAAGCATTTACCCCCCTTCCTGACCAGAGCACTTTTTGCGATTCGGCACTGCGGTCGCTTTAACTGACAATTACGTGGTCATGCGACGTGGCTGCCAAACAAAATCGACGTCCTTTTATTCCCACAAATAGAGCTTTCTTTTGGTTGTATTTTATCACCTCTGCGGTTTTTATTTTTTGCGCTATAAACAAAAAAAAGCAACAATTTTGAAAAAAAAAAAAACGCATTATTTTTTACTTTTTGCTATAATAAATATCCCCCAAAAATATATTTAAAAAAATGTATTTGCTCAGTTTAGGCCAATACGTATTCTTCTACATATTTTTGTTTAAAAAAAAAAAAAAAAAAAAAAATCACAATAAGCGTTTATTGATTGGTTTGCGCAAAAGTTATACCGTCTACAAAATAGGGGATAGTTTTATGGCATTTTTATTAATAATTTTTTTTTACTAGTAATCAGCGATTTTTATGACTGCGACATTATTGCGGACACATCGGACAATTTTGACACATTTTTGGGACCATTGGCATTAATAAATTAATACAGCGATCAATGCTATGAAATTGCATTGATTACTGTAACAATGTCACTGGCATTGAAGGGGTTAACCACTAGGGGGCGGGGAGGGGTTTAGTGTGTCCTAGGGAGTGATTCTAACTGTTTGGGGGATGGGCTAGCAGTGACATGACACTGATCGCTGCTCCCGATGACATGGAGCAGACGATCGGTGTCCTGTCACTAGGCAGAACGGGGAGACGCTGTGTTTACATCGGCATCTCCCCGCTCTTCAGCTCCGTGACACGATCGCAGGGTATCCCAGCGGCGATCGAGTCCGCGGGTCCCGCCGGCGTGCACACGGTGGGAAATTCAAAGTAACGTACAGGAATAGGTCACTAATTTCAGGCAATGGAGTGCGGATACCAGCTAGAACAACGCAGCTCTGCGACATCAGTTCCCGCCTGGGGCTATCAGAAAGTCTGAAGGATGAATTTGCTCGTGTAGGTGTGCCCAGTTCCTTGGAAGATTTAATCACGCTATGGATCCAGATCGAACGTCACCTATGCGAATGCATGTGGGAAAGATCAGCATTACCGTCCCGGCCTGTACGGTTGATGCCCAAAGTTCCAGTTCCAGCCCATCCAACACCTGTCACGCTGGTTCCTCCTGCACCAGAAGCAGTAGCACCTATGCAGATGGGTCTGATTCGTTCATCACTTTCTCCAGAAGAATGCTCACGACGTTGACAGGGCAATCTCTGCCCCTACTGTGGAGAAGCCAGCCACTAGGGATGAGCTTCGTGTTCGAGTCGAACGCATGTTCGACTCGAACATCGGTCGTTCGTGCGTTCGCCGAATTCCGAACGTTTGGGCCGTTCGCGGCAAAATTCGTGTGGCCCACAATGCACTGCGATGGCGCAATGCATTGCTGTCTCACGATTGGCCAAGCATGCACTGTGACCCCGCATGCTTGGCCAATCGCAGCGCCAGTAGCGAGGAGAGCAATGGTTGGCCACAGGCATCCTGCCTGTGGCCAATCATAGCTCAGACTGTGTAGTGCACGCCCCACACTATATAAAGCTGCCTTTCAGGCGGCCTCGTGTAGTGTTTGTTAGCATCTGAAGCAGTGGGTGTTCTGTGTACCTTCAACACAGTTACACACCAATCGTTTTTGGCTGATTTACTATTTTGCTCTTGTGTAGTGGTTACTGTCTGTGCCCTGACCGCAGTATACACCACTATATTCACCTCACCTATATAGCTAGTGATCTAGCTTTAATAATAGAGCTTGCAGTCAGTAGTGTTAGTGCGTGCTGTCTGCGTGCTCTGTACCCAGTACATACCACTATATCCACCTACATAGCTGTTCTCTATTTGAGCCCGATTGTCATCTGCTGGAGTTATTGGAAGTTGTGTGTGCCTCCAGCACAGCACAGTATACATCTGTATATACCCCTTTAACTCTGCTGTTTTCTGGTTATTGTCTGCGTGCCCTGACCGCAGTATACACCGTGATATTCACCTCACCTATATAGCTAGTGGTCCATCTTTAACAATAGAGCTTGCAGTCAGTAGTGTCACTCAGGAGATAGTGCGTGCTGTGTGCCTGCTCTGTACCCAGTACATACCGCTATTATCCACCTACATAGCTGTTCTCTATTTGGGCCCGATTGGCATCTGCTGGAGTTATTGGAAGTTGTGTGTGCTTCCAGCACAGCACAGTATACATCTGTATATACCCCTTTAACTCTGCTGTTTTCTGGTTATTGTCTGCGTGCCCTGACCGCAGTATACACCGTGATATTCACCTCACCTATATAGCTAGTGGTCCATCTTTAACAATAGAGCTTGCAGTCAGTAGTGTCACTCAGGAGATAGTGCGTGCTGTGTGCCTGCTCTGTACCCAGTACATACCGCTATTATCCACCTACATAGCTGTTCTCTATTTGGGCCCGATTGGCATCTGCTGGAGTTATTGGAAGTTGTGTGTGCTTCCAGCACAGCACAGTATACATCTGTATATACCCCTTTAACTCTGCTGTTCTATAAAAAAAGGCATCTGCAGGAGTTAGTGGGTGTTGTGTGCCTCCAGCACAATATAAACTACCCAACTACTGTTTTACCCAACTCCCTTCAGGCCATTACCATGTCTGGAAGGCCAGCAAGGAGAGGCAGACAGGCGCGAGCCGATAAAAGAGGGCAAGCAGGCTCTGTGTCTAGAGACAACAGTGCTGGTCGTGGACGCGGTGCATTGTCATTAGTGATGGCCGAACGGTTCGCCCGGCGGTCGTTTCGCGGCGAATTTCCGACATTCGCGGTCCGCACGTTCGAACGCCTTTTTCCGTCGTTCGCCGCGGCGGACTTACGTGTTTAATGTATACAAGAGCTTTAACCTTTGGTGACACGTTTATCATGTGATACAGGACAGCCAATTGAGACATGACAGCACATGGACACTTGTACATTCCCCCTAACCTATAAATACACCCGATCCGGTGGCCATTTTACATTCTTTCTTCTGTTAAGATAGGGACAGGTTCCTGTGTGGAGTAGGGAGAGATAAACCACTAGCTATTTGGTACACAAAAGTTCTTTTCAGGACTGGTATAGGTGTTAGGTGTTGATAGGTTTGCTGTGCTGCTGATTCTTGCAGCAGCCTGAGTGTCTTTTGTTAGTTTAGAGAAAGGGAAAGGACGGTGTATGCTACAGGGACAGCCAGATTAGTCTTTCATCATCATCATCATCATCATCATCATTAGCTGTTACTATCAAGGTCCACAAAAGAGCTGTTCCAGTAACCACTAATCGTTCTCTTTTTTTGCCAATTTGTATAGGGACAGGAAGGAAGCAGTGTTGTCAGGCAGTGAGGGTAATTTTAAAGACTTGCTGTTATTATTAGTTCCACAAAGGTTCTTTTCAGGACTGGTATCAGTGGTACAGTAATAGGCTTGTACATGTATAATATTCTTTCTTCCAAATATAGAAAGGATATTATACTTGACTGCTGCCCTTCTGCTGCAGTCTGCTAAACATTCACAACTCACTTGTTCCACAAAAGTTCTTATAAGGACTGGTAACTTGGTATAGGGTGCTACGGTACATAGGCTTGAGTGCGGTACAGTCTGCTGTTCTGTAAGGACCGCTATCGGTCCACAATAGATAGGGTTGACGTGCACCACTGCTGACCGCTGCCCTATACTGCAGCAGTCCTTCAGCGGTATAGGGACTGACGTACAGTCTGCTAATCACTAACACACAACCTGCTTGTTCCACAAAAGTTCTTATAAGGACTGGTAACTTGGTATAGGGTGCTACGGTACATAGGCTTGAGTGCGGTACAGTCTGCTGTTCTGTAAGGACCGCTATCGGTCCACAATAGATAGGGTTGACGTGCACCACTGCTGACCGCTGCCCTATACTGCAGCAGTCCTTCAGCGGTATAGGGACTGACGTACAGTCTGCTAAACACTAATACACAACCTGCTTGGTCCACAAAAGTTCTTATAAGGACTGGTAACTTGGTATAGGGTGCTACGGTACATAGGCTTGAGTGCGGTACAGTCTGCTGTTCTGTAAGGACCGCTATCGGTCCACAATAGATAGGGTTGACGTGCACCACTGCTGACCGCTGCCCTATACTGCAGCAGTCCTTCAGCGGTATAGGGACTGACGTACAGTCTGCTAAACACTAATACACAACCTGCTTGGTCCACAAAAGTTCTTATAAGGACTAGTAACTTGGTATAGGGTGCTACGGTACATAGGCTTGAGTGCGGTACAGTCTGCTGTTCTGTAAGGACCGCTATAGGTCCACAATAGATAGGGTTGACGTGCACCACTGCTGACCGCTCACCTATACTGCAGCAGTCCTTCAGCGGTATAGGGACTAAGAGTTTTGTCACAGGGTCATTTAAAAAATGACATGCAGAGGAAGAGGCAGGCCCTTCCGCAGGGGTGGTAGGGGTAGGGCAGGAGCAACAGGCTTGAGCCAAAGTGGGAAGTTGCAGAAGGTGCGTTCAATTACTTTAAAGGATGCACCAGACTTGGTTGAGTGGCTCGCTCAGCCTTACTCTTCTGCACCCTCCTCATCCTCTCGATCTGCACCCTCTTCTTCACTCTCTGCTATGTGCACCCCCAAAGACACTACCACCAACAACACGACCACCACCACCACCACCACATACCTTCCGCTTGAGTCACTGGAATTATTTTCCGATCCATATCAAGAGGACATTTCTGATGCGCAGCCACTCTTGGTATTGGATCAGGAAGAGGAGGTAGCAACAAGCGCTACTCAGCAGTCTGACGCCAGTACCCAGATCAGCCCAAGGAGGAGGTTGGTCCCCGGTGTTGCTGCCTACTCCGAGATCTCTACTTATAGCGGTGGGGAAGGTGACGTTGATGATGACGTGTCTAGTGATGTCACGTGGGTGCCCACAAGAGAGGAAGAGGAGGGGAGTTCAGAGGGAGATATGGACCAGCAGATAGGGAGGAGAAGCAGCAATGACTTACATTGCACAGCAGGGACAAAGCAGACTGCAAATGTATCAGGAGCGAGTCATCGACCATGTACGGTCACATCTGGCGCTCCCAGGACACCGGCACATGGCTCCGCAGTGTGGGCTTTTTTTAACGTGTCCGCTGCTGACAATAGCGTTGCCATCTGCAATCTTTGCAGTCAACGCGTTAGTCGCGGTAAGCCCAATACTCACCTAGGGACGACCGCCTTAAGAAGGCACATGAGCAGCCATCACCGAGCCCAGTGGGAGCAACGGAACACACAAAGCCACACTGCAGGCTCTCACCGTCCAGCCTCGTCTTCTACTTCTCCTTCTCCTCTCTCCTCACAATTGTCCTCCACTCCACCTTCCATCACGCCAAGCTCACATTTTTCTGCAAAAAGGCAGGCTTCCGTGGGCCTAATGTTTGAGCGTAAAAAAATGATGATGCCGGATAACCCTCTTGCCCAACGGTTGGCGGCTGGCTTGTCAGAACTCATAGCCCGCCAACTACTGCCATATAAACTGGTGGACTCGGAGGCCTTTCGCAAATTTGTGGCCATTGGAACACCACAATGGAAGGTCCCAGGAAGGAAGTATTTCTCAGAGAAGGGCATCCCAGAGCTATATGGCCATGTTCAGCGGCAAGTGAATGTATCTCTGGCACACAGTGTCGGTGCCAAGATACATCTGACCACAGACACGTGGTCTAGCAAACACGGGCAGGGAAGGTATATCAGTTTTACTGCCCACTGGGTGAACCTTCTGACGGCCGTCAAGCATGTAACCCGTGGCACCCGTGTAGATTTGGTTTTACCGCCACGGATTGCATGCAGGCCTGACTCTTCTTCTCCTCCTCCTACTCCATCCTCCTCCCTCTCCTCCTCAGCTGCCTCCTCCTTTTCCGCTGCTAGCGTCTCTTCCACTGCACCGCCCAAGCTCCCCAGAACCTATTCCACATGCCAGGTGAGACGTTGCCATGCCGTGCTGCGTCTGTTGTGCCTGGAAGCAAAGAGCCACACTGGCCCGGCACTCCTTTCAGCTTTGCGTTCACAGGCAGATGAGTGGCTAACACCGCTCAATTTGACAGTTGGTAAAGTGGTGTGTGACAACGGTGCCAATCTGCTTAGCGCATTGAAACAGGGCAAAATCACGCACGTGCCGTGCATGGCACACGTCTTAAACTTGGTCGTGCAGCGATTCCTTGTCAAATACCCTGGGGTCCAGGACATCTTGCGGCAGGCAAGGAAAATCTCGGCCCATTTCAGAAGATCTTACACGGCCATGGCTCGCCTTGCTGACATTCAGCGGCGACACCATCTGCCGGTCAGACGTCTTATTTGCGATTGCCCGACGCGATGGAACTCAACCTTCTATATGCTTGATAGGCTGCTCCAGCAGAAACGTGCAGTTAACGTCTACCTGTATGAACTCTGCGAAAGAAACGGTTCTGGGGAGCTGGGTTTTTTTTCACCGCGCCAGTGGCTGCTCATGCGCGACACATGCAGACTTCTGCGGCCATTTGAGGAGATCACCAAACTGGTCAGTCGCAGCCATGGCGCCATCAGTGACATGGTACCTTATGCCTTCTTTCTGGAGCGTGCATTGCGTCGTGTCATTGATCAGGCTGTGGAGGAGCAGGAGCGGGAAGATGAGGAAGTCGCAATGCTGGATGAATTCCCAGGGGGGGCTACTCTATCTGAGACAAGTCAACAACAGGAGTCTGATGAGGAGTCAGAGGAGGATGGTGCCGGGGCGGATGAGCAGGAGCAAGAAGAGCATGCTTTAAACCTTTCTGGGATCCCTGTTGTGCGAGGATGGGGAGAGGAGAATGAAGAGGACGACATTATCCTGGATGATGAGCAGGAGCCAGGCCACCACACCGCTTCCACTTTAGTGCAAATGGGGGCCTTCATGCTCCAGTGTTTTAATAGGGACCCCCGTATAAAAAGCATGAGGGTCAAGGACCAGTACTGGGTGGCAACGTACTTAGACCCCCGGTACAAACACAAAATGGCGGAAATGTTACCGCCGTCGCAGAGGGCTGTCAGAATGCAGCACTTCCAGGCCTTGCTTCGAGAAATGCTGCATTCTGCTTTTGCGTGCGCTGGCAGAGGAGCAATTCCCACTCCCAGAGAAGGATTTGCGGGTACCAATCCAACAGCGCCTGCAAGAAGAGGCCGGTTTGAAGATGTGTTGGTGACTTCGGATATGAGGTCATTCTTTCAGCCGACCCATCGACAGGTGTCATCCGGATCCAGCATCAGGGAACGCCTAGACCGTCAGGTGTCCGACTACATTGGGTTAACGGCCGATGTGGACGCTCTGAGGAGTGATGAACCCCTAGACTACTGGGTGGGCAGGCTTGACCTCTGGCCAGAGCTTGCCCAATTTGCAATCGAACTGTTGGCTTGCCCCTCATCCAGTGTCCTGTCCGAAAGGACGTTCAGCGCAGCAGGGGGGATTGTGACCGATAAGCGTACTCGCCTAGCTCACCACAGTGTTAACTACCTCACATTTCTAAAAATGAATGAGGCATGGATCTCGGAGGAATTCAACACATGTGACCAGTAGACCATGTATATGTCTATAAACTATTTTTTTAATCAAGCACACAGACCTTCTTAATTCATTTGGCTCACTTCCTTGACCCAAAAAAGCACACCGTACTATATGCCCCTACCCTCCTCTTTGAAGAGGTTGAGCGGTGTCATATTTCTACTGGGGCTGCTTATGATATCCCTGTGCTGTGCTGACTTCCTCCTGGGGGTTCTTATTATGAAGGGATCACACTATCCCTGTGCTGTGCTGACTTCCTCCTGGGGGTTCTTATTATGAGGGGATCACACCATCCCTGTGCTGTGCTGACTTCCTCCTGGGGCTGCTTACGGTGCTGCTGTCAGTGCTGTATGTCACGGTGCTGCTGTCAGCGCTGTATGTCACGGTGCTGCTGTCAGCGCTGTATGTCACGGTGCTGCTGTCAGCGCTGTATGTCACGGTGCTGCTGTCAGCGCTGTATGTCACGGTGCTGCTGTCAGCGCTGTATGTCACGGTGCTGCTGTCAGCGCTGTATGTCACGGTGCTGCTGTCAGCGCTGTATGTCACGGTGCTGCTGTCAGCGCTGTATGTCACGGTGCTGCTGTCAGCGCTGTATGTCACGGTGCTGCTGTCAGCGCTGTATGTCACGGTGCTGCTGTCAGCGCTGTATGTCACGGTGCTGCTGTCAGTGCTCTGTATTACGGTGCTGCTGTCAGATGCCTCTATCACGGTGCATGTGTCATTCCGGTATGTCACGCTGCTGGTGATCATCTCCTGCACCCTCTTCTTTGCCTACCCTGGTCCCTGACCTTCCCTCTCCTCCATTGCCTTCATTAACTCCATAGTCCTGAATTGTTAGAACAATTTCCCAAATAAAATAAAAATGCTTGTAGTTATCGATCCCAAATTCACCTCATACATGTATTATGTCATTGTCCAGATGGTGGGACTACGTTTTACCCCCTAATAATTACCACGTGGCCGCAAATTCGACATGAAGGTTTGCAAAGTTCGCCTCCCATTGAAGTCAATGGGGCCCGCGGCGAACGGTCGGTTTCGCGAACGTTTGGGTCCGTTCGCATTTCGCGTTCGCGAAACGTCCCGTCGGAAGTTCGTCCATCACTAATTGTCATCAGCACGTGGCCATGGGACATGCTTGTCCTTCTTTTCTGCAGCTGGACATGTTGAACCGCAACATGCCAACGACTTGGTAGAGTGGATGACCAAGCCCTCTTCATCCTCCTCATCCTCTCTCACCCAGTCTCAGGGTAGTAGAAAAGCAGCTGCCAACACATCGTCGTCCCTCCTCTCAATGTCATCATCAGTGACTCCTTCCCTAGACCCACCACGTCCTCCTGAGGAGTCTCCTGAACTCTTTGAGCACAGTGTTGGGTACATGCTCCAGGAGGATGCCCAGTGTTTGGTGGGCTCTGATGATGACACTCAGCTAGAGGAAGGCAGTAGCGTGAGCACAGAGAGAGGGGATGCTCAAGAAGGACAGCAATCTGGCAGTCATGTTCCACAAGCTGCAGCATACTGCCAGGTTTGCTACAGCGATGAAGAGGGAGGGGATGATGAGGGCACTGACTCCACGTGGGTGCCTGGAAGGAGAGGAGGAGGAGGAGGAGGAGGAGGAGGCACATGTCCAACGAGGCAGGATGCCCTCCGGGGGCCAGCTTAGGGGCAGCACACCGACTGAATCACACCGCAGAGCTCCGCCTGCGCAGAGCGCTTCCTCTGCGCGTTATTCTAAAAGTTCTTTGGTGTGGGCCTTTTTTGAGACGAGTGCATCAGATCGCACCGCTGCTATTTGCAACATATGTCTCAAGCGTATCTCACGTGGCCAAAACATCAGCCGCTTGGGCACCACATGCTTGACCAGACATATGTTGACCTGCCATGCAGCTCGTTGGCAAGCATACCTCAAAGACCCACACCAAAGAACAAAGCGGACCTCTCCTTGCTCCTCATCAGCTGGCATCTCCAACCCCACTAGACCTTCAGTCCTCTCTGAAACCTGCTCTGAGAGGAATGAAGGTGTAGAATTAGGTGTGTCACAGCCAAGTGCTTCCGGGAACTCTGCTAGTGGTACATCCACGTCCGATTATAGCAGACAAATGTCCCTGCCCCAGCTGCTGGACCGGCGGAAGAAATTTACTCCCAGCCATCCACATGCCCAGCGGTTGAATGCTAGCTTGGCTAAATTGCTAGCACTTCAACTGCTGCCTTTTCAGTTGGTAGACTCGGCCCCCTTCCGTGAGTTTGTACAATGTGCGGTTCCTCAGTGGCAGGTCCCCAAACGCCACTTTTTCTCACGGAAGGCGATTCCGGCTCTCTACCGGCATGTGGAAGGCAATGTCCTTGCCTCGCTGGACAGGGCGGTCAGCGGTAAGGTGCATATTACCGCTGACTCATGGTCCAGCAGGCATGGACAGGGACGTTACCTGTCTTTCACGGCCCATTGGGTCACTCTTCTGGCTGCTGGGAAGGATGCAGGACAAGGTGCAGTAGTATTGGAGGTTGTTCCGCCACCACGCCTCCAAAATGCTACTATTGGTTGTGACACACCTCTCTCCTCCACCCCCTCCTCTTCTTCTTCCTCCATGGCCTCTTCCAGTGCTCTGTCCTCAGAACCAGCGGTGCTCCGTAGGCGTTGCAGGGGCTACGCAAGTACGCAGGCAAAACGATGCCATGCCGTGCTTGCGCTGGTTTGTTTGGGGGACAGGAGCCACACTGGGGCGGATGTTTTGTCAGCTCTGCAGGGGCAGGCTGAGAGGTGGTTGACGCCACGCCAGCTTAAGCCAGGAATGGTGGTTTGCGACAATGGCACCAACCTCCTCTCCGCCCTCCGACAGGGACAACTGACCCATGTGCCCTGTGTAGCTCACGTCCTTAACCTGGTGGTGCAGCGGTTCTTGGGCAGGTACCCCGGCTTACAGGATGTCCTGAAACAGGCCAGGAGAGTCTGTGTGCATTTCCGCCGATCATTTAATGCCTGTGCTCGGCTGGCTGAGCTCCAAAAGGAGTTGAACCTGCCCAAGAACCGCCTTATATGTGACATGCCCACCAGATGGAACTCAACATTGGCCATGCTGCAGCGGCTGCACACGCAGCAGAGGGCCATCAATGAGTACCTGTGCGACTACGGCACCAGGACAGGGTCAGGGGAGCTTGGTTTTTTCTCACCACGCCAGTGGGGCATGATCAGGGATGCATGCACTGTCCTGTCACCGTTTGAGGAGGCCACAAGGATGGTGAGCAGTGACAGTGCATGCATCAGTGACACTATACCTCTTGTCCACCTCTTGGAGCATACGCTGCGTGGAATAATGGACAGGGCACTTGAGGCAGAACAGAGGCAGGAAGAGGAGGACTTCCTTGCCTCTCAAGGCCCCCTTTATCCAGACAGTGTTCCTGCTGTGCCACCCATCACACAGGAAGAGGGTGAGGAGGAGGAAGAGGAGGAGGAGGATGATTGTGTCAGCATGGAGGTGGATGATTTACAGTCCCAAGAAACACGTGGACTTGTACGTGGCTGGGAGGAGGTAGCTGCGGATCATGTTGTCCTTAGTGACCCAGAGGACTCCGGACCGAATGCCTCAGCTAACCTACGCTGCATGGCCTCCCTGATCCTGCAAAGCCTGCGGAAGGATCCTCGTATTCTTCGGATCAAGGAGAGGGACCATTACTGGCTGGCCACTCTCCTTGATCCACGGTACAAGGGTAAGGTTGCCGACCTTATCTTGCCATCGCAGAGGGAGCAGAGGATGAGACATCTCCGGGAGGCCTTGCAGAAAGCTCTGTGCAACGCGTTCCCAGAGACTGGGAGGTCACAAACTCCTGGTCCTGGACAACGTGTTGCTGAGGCATCAGTCAGAAGGAGCGGTGGAGAAGGTGGCCGTCTGACTGATGCTTTCAGACAATTTTTTAGTCCGCAGCCCCAAGGTATGATTGGTTCCAGCACCCATCGCCAGCGTCTAATTTACATGGTGCAGGAATACCTAGGGGCAAGGTCAGACTTGGACACCTTTCCCACTGAAAATCCTCTGGCTTACTGGGTCTTGAGGATGGATCACTGGCCAGAGCTTGCACAGTATGCAATTGAGCTACTGGCCTGTCCTGCATCCAGCGTTCTTTCGGAACGCACCTTCAGTGCTGCTGGTGGCTTCGTTACCGATCACAGGGTGCGCCTGTCCACCGAATCAGTTGATCGACTGACCTTCATCAAGATGAATCAGTCTTGGATCACCCACAGCTACCAAGCACCTGAAGCTGATGTAACCGAATAATTTTTTTTGAAATACCACATCCCTTCAAGACTGCCTATGCTGATGCTGAGTGACTGTCCTGTTATGTTGATTGTCTATCCTCTTCCTCCTCCGCTGATATGTTGGAAGAACATTTTTGGTTCTGGGTGATGCCAGCAGCCCAATTTTTCTGCCCCTGTTTAACAGGGGCGTTTAAGTACAATTTTTGATGCAATGCTTTGCAGCAGGGCTAATTCCTGCAAAAAAACTAGAGTATATGGCAGAGGTTGCAGTGTGATGGCACCAGTGCCTAAGGCCCAATTTTTCTGCCCCTGTTTAACAGGGGCGTTTAAGTACAATTTTTGATGCAATGCTTTGCAGCAGGGCTAATTCCTGCAATAAAACTAGAGTGTATGGCAGAGGTTGCAGTGTGATGGCACCAGTGCCTAAGGCCCAATTTTTCTGCCCCTGTTTAACAGGGGCGTTTAAGTACAATTTTTGATGCAATGCTTTGCAGCAGGGCTAATTCCTGCAAAAAAACTAGAGTATATGGCAGAGGTTGCAGTGTGATGGCACCAGTGCCTAAGGCCCAATTTTTCTGCCCCTGTTTAACAGGGGCGTTTAAGTACAATTTTTGATGCAATGCTTTGCAGCAGGGCTAATTCCTGCAATAAAACTAGAGTGTATGGCAGAGGTTGCAGTGTGATGGCACCAGTGCCTAAGGCCCAATTTTTCTGCCCCTGTTTAACAGGGACATGTAATTACAATTCTTGATATAATATTTCACAGGAGGGCCCCTTCCTGTGCCCACCCAGAGTAACTGTGAGGACTTATAGTGTTGTGGCACCAGCACCACAACCACCAAAGGTCAATTTTTCTACCACTGTTCAACAATGGCATGTAATTACAATTCTTGATATAATCGTTCACAGCAGGGCGCTCCAGCGCCCACCAAGAGTCACTTTGAGGGCTTACAATGTTGTTGCAAAACCAACACCTTGTTCCGCCATTTCTGCAGAGCATATAGGGCAGGCCCCTACTTTCAAACATCCAACTTACAAACATCTCCTACTTGCAAACGGAAGGAGACAACAGCAAGTGAGATGAAAAAAGATGGACGACAAAACAAATTATACAGGGGTGATAACCCTTCCCTATGTTTTCCAAAAAGCTTAAAAATATTTTTTTTGACTGGAGCTACACTTTAAAAATGTACCAGTTGAAAATTACAAACAGATTCAACTTAACACAACAAACCTACACAGTCCCAGTCTTGTTTGCACCGCCTGTATACTGCTGTTCTGAGTATATAGGGCCTGGGGGCCACACGCATTTCCTTTTTTTAATATGGGTGCAGGGTTCCCCTTAATATGCGTACAAGACCCAAATAGGCTGGTAATGGGCAGGGAGGGCTACCCATGCCATTTTTCTGAATGATTTTCAACCATATTGCAGGAACCAGATATAACATTAAAACCGCAAGCAGTTTTAAATGGTGTTATTTCCGCTTAATGTCATTTTGTGCAGGGACTGTTCTAAACACGGGAAACACGTGGCACTTCACAGGCATACTACAGACACCCACCAGGCACCATATTTAAAGGAATATTTCACTTTTTTTTTTTCACTTTAATCGTCATTAAAATCAGTGCTCCCACCAAAACGGTAGTTTTTAAAACTTTTTTTTGCAGTGACCCATGTCCCCTGAGGCAGGAGGCAGGTCGCCAAACCCTTTTTAGGACACTATCTTGCATATTAGCCGTTAAAATTAGCACTTTCCAATTCGAACGTTCGAGTCCCATAGACTTCAATGGGGTTCTAACGTTCGTACCGAACGCGGGGGTCGTTCGCAAGTTCTGGTGCGAACCGAACCGGGGGGTGTTCGGCTCATCCCTACCAGCCACTATGTACGCAGTTGTCCAGCTAAATTGCATAAATGTCTCTCCATCTCCTCAGCAAATCAGACGCCCCCTGCAGGGGTGGACTGACCATTCGGGCACTGCCCGAGGGTCCCATGCCACTAAGGGGCCCCATCAGGGTTTCCAGACTCAATAAAACCAGGGACAGTATGTAAAAATCTGTGTTTTTAAAAAAATCCCAAGATTAGAGCTGCCCCGCCTCTCCAGTACCTTTTCAGTGTGTGCGTGTGTATTCTGTGTGTGTATACTGTGTGTGCATATTGTATGTGTGTGTGTATACTGTGTGTGCATATTGTATGTGTGTGTGTGTGTGTATTGTATGTGTGTGTGTATTGTATGTGTGTGTGTATACTGTGTGTGTATATTGTGTGTCTGTGTGTCAGGGGCGGATCCAGAGCCTAGTCTCGGGAGGGGCACTGCCAGAAAATAAGGTGTTGCTTATAGAACACGTTTGTATTAAAATATATGTATTTAACATATCATACAGTCATAACCTTGTTTAAAACAGTGACACTGTTTTAAAGTGTTAGATGCATCCCCATGCTGGCATCCCATTTATTTGTATTCTAACACATGGCTGCATGGACACAGCCACTATGTCCCAATATGACATGCTGGTGTGGGTACCTGAAGGCACCTGGCAAGCATTCTGGGACCCACGCAGGACATATTGGGACACAAAAGCTGTGTGTGCCATTAGAAATAAATGGGATGCCAGCACAGGGATATGTACAAAACTTTATGGGACATTCCTTTTAGTATATCCCACACTTTATCCATCCCCAAGTCAGTTAAAGACAGCCCGCATGTCTGCAGCATGCCCCCTGTGTGAATGAGGCCTAAAGATGAATTTTAATGTCATTCTATATCATCATTATCATCATGATAATCACACAATACAGTTGCTGTGGCTCATGATGATGATGATGATTGGTAATTGTAATACACAGTATGGAGGGGGGTAATGTACCGACTGATGCATTTGTGACCAATGGCAATTCATTAATCCCTTTGTGCTGCATTAGTAGCAGTGTTTTTTTTCAACCCCATCATGCTGCAGCATAAAAGGGGTTAATTAATAATGATGGTGCCACTGCCACTAATGCAGCACAAAGGGGTTAATTAATTGCCATTGGTCATGAATGCATCAGTGAGTACATTACCCCCCTCCATGCTGTGTATTACAATTACCATTCTAACTGCATTAACACCCCTCCCCCCTCCCCTTCCCTCCAAGTGTTAACCACTTCAGCAGTTCACACAGCTAACACACTGTTAATGAGTTAAGGCATTTAAGTGATCACTCACTTGCAGACAGTGCAGATGGGCTCACAGGTCGGACAGCATCTTGTCTTGAATCTCGCGCTCCCGGCCTCTGAAATATGACGTCACGCCAGCCGGGACTAGGGAGCTCCTGTCGGGTGGAGATCACTCCGCCTGACAGGGAAGTAACACTGGGCACGTCCGCACCGCTCTGCAAATAATACTACACAGCGTGTAGCGGCGACCCCAGTTTTACCATGGTCTTTACCCCCATAAGGACGCCACCGCCTGGGCCCCTCTAAATGAACGGATGGGGCACACTGAATATGTCATCTTGGAGTGGGGGAAGCAGAAATAAAGTCCCTGCAACTGCATTTAGATGATTCCTCGCCAAATGTAAATAGGTGGCGGAGGGAGAAAGCCTTGAAGTGAAATATTTTCGGGGGGGGGCAATTGACCCGTTGCCCCCCCCCTGGATCCGCCCCTGCTGTGTGTGTATATTGTGTGTCTGTGTGTGTATGTGTGTGTCTGTGTGTGTGTGTGTGTGTGTGTGTGTGTGTGTGTGTGTGTGTGTGTGTGTGTGTGTGTGTGTGTGTGTGTGTGTGTGTGTGTGTGTGTGTGTACAGTGTGGCCCCATAATATATTGCCTGGGGGCCCCATAATCTCCTATTGCCCGGGGCCCCATAATCTTCTCCTATTGCCCGGGGGCTCCATAATCTTCTCCTATTGCCCGGGGGACCCATGAGTTGTCACTCCGCCCCTGCGCCCCTGTTAGCCAGCTCAGCTCATATTGCGCTTCCTGTCTCCTTCCTGCTTCCAGGAAGAATTGCGTCAGTAACAGCAATTATTGACGCGGGGTCTTGCAGTTGCTTCATTGATCTGGCTTTTGCAGCTCAGCAATGAATTCCTCTTCAGCCTAAGAAGCAGGGACTTATCGAATTCCTGGCTGATGGGTCTTGTGTAAAATCTGGACTAGTGATGAAAGCAACAATACCTTTGCTGGCTATCACCCCTACCAATCATAAGGATCTCTTACGTCTAGATGCTATTTCTTTACCCCTGTTTCCCATCATTTTGGGACTACCATGGCTACAGGCCCATAATCCGCAGATTGGAAGTCGGGTAGAATCAAGTACCAGTCACCATACTGCCAGGAGCACTGCTTACCAGAACCTGCTGTGTCACTGTGTACCTTGCTATGTATGGACATTGATGCTGAACTCTGCCAAAGGGTGCCCGGGGCTTATCAAGAATATCTGAATGTTTTCAGTAAACAGGGAGCAGACACCCTTCCCCCACACAGGTCTTCCTCCGGGGGCCAAAAATCAGTTTGGCCGGATCTTCCCACTTTCCGAAAGGGAATTAAGAACGCTGAAGGAATACCTTGATGAGAACCTTCAGAATGGGTTCATCTGCCCTTCTACTTCACCTGCCGGTGCAGGAATATTTTTTTGTAGAAAAGAAGGACCGTTCTCTACAACCACGTGTGGACTATCGTGACCTAAATAAAATCACAGTGAAAAATTGCCATCCCCTTCCCTTGGTACCAGAACTCTTCCAGAGACTTCGTTCTGCTACCATCTTCACAAAATTAGACTTACAATCTAATCCGCACGAAGGAGGGGGATGAGTGGAAGACTGCCTTCTGTACCCAGTTCGGCCATTACGAGTATCTCGTCACGCCATTGGGTCTGTGTAACGCACCAGCCACATTTCAACATTTCATCAAAAACATTTTTAAAGAGGAAGTAAACCCTAACGGTGCCTGTCTTTCGGCAAATATCTCCTAAACCGTATAGGTTTGGGAGATATTTCTTGGACCTACAGGTAAGCCTTAATCTAGGCTGACCTGTAGATCAAAGTGGTTTGTAAGGGTTTACAACCACTTTAAAGACCATCTGGATATATTCATCATTGTCTACTTAGATGACATCCTCGTAGTCTCTGCTTCTCTTGAGATCCACCGGGGCCATGTCAAGAGGTTCCTCTGCCGCCTGCGCCAACATGGACTCTATGCCAAGCCTGCAAAGTGTGAGTTTGTGAAGCAAAGTATTCAGTTCCTGGGCTTGATCACTTCTACAAGAGGGATCGAAATGGATCCATAAAAAGGCTTTGCAATCCAATCCGGGATCCCCACAAATAAGAAGGGAATCCAGCAGTTCGTGGGGTTTCGATTATTTTTACCACAAATTTATTAAGAACTTTTTCGGCTATCATCAAACCCATTACACAGCTCACCAAGCAGGGCGTTTTTGTTTCCACTGGTCTCCCGAGACTAAGGTTGCCTTTTGCCGCGTACACACGATCAGATTGTCTGGCGTACTTAGTCCGCCGAAGCGCATTTCAGCAGACAATCCGATCGTGTGTGGGCTTCAGCGGACTTTTCCAGCGTGAAGTCCGGCGGACTAAGAAAGTATTTTTGCACTCCAATCTTCCCGTCGGACTTGGGTTTCAGCGGACAATACGTTTGTCAGTATGCTAGTCCGGCGGACTAAGAATGACGCATGCTCAGAAGCAAGTACGAAAAAGGAAGCTATTGGCTACTGGCTATTGAACTTCCTTTTTCTAGTCCCGTCGTAGTGCTGTACGTCATCGCGCTAGCAAACGCCGGACTTTTTGTGTGTCCGTGTGTGTCCAAGTCCGTTCGGTAGAAAGTCGGCCGGACTATACGCCGGACAATTCGCTCGTGTGTACGCGGCATTAGAGACACTTAAGAGACTGTTTACCAAGGTTTTTCCTCTTTTCCCTTTTCTCGGTGTTCCTCTCTTCCACTTATTTTTTTTTTCTTCCTGATAGTTAGTAAATTAGATGGCCCAGGAGAAATAAGAGGATATGCCGCGGTGTAGATTTATCCTTGAAACTAAATGTATGCTAAAAGTATTGATCCATTTAAGTAATTTTTCTATGTACTTATGTGTATTTTTTGAAAATGTTGAGTATTATCATGAATGGTTTGCAAATTGTTTTTCAAAGTATGGAAGCTTTTTTTTAAATGTGAAAAATTTGATAAAAACAATTTAAAACATTAAAATACACTTTACACTTTAATACAAAAAAAAAAAAGAAAAAAAAAGGAGACTGTTTACACCCGCCCCTGTACTAAGTCATCCAGATCCACCTTATATCCGGAAAGTAGACACTTCTGAGAGTGCAGTTGGGGCAGTTCTGTCCCAGCGTCAAGGTCTCAGGAATTTGATTCATCCAGTGGCTCTCCGAGGGCTGTACAGCCATTTTTAGTCATAGTTAACCGGTTCCCGACCGACTCCTGCACATATACGTCGGCAGAATGGCACGGCTGAGCAAAGTAACGTACCCGTACACTACTTTGAATTTCTCGACGTGCGCGCCTGCCGAGAGCTCCGTGACCGTGGTCGCGGGTCCCGCAGACTCAATCACCGCAGGGATACCCGCGATCGTATCACAGAGCTCAAGAACGGGGAGATGCCGATGTAAAAAGCATCTCCCCCAGTCTGCCTAGTGACAGCACACTCATCGTCTGCTCCCTGTCATCGGGAGCAGCGATCGGTGTGGTGTCACACGCAGCCACGCCCCCATACAGTTAGAAACACGCCCCTAGGAACACTTCACGGCCAGTGACATTTTTACAGTAATCAATGCAATTTTATAGCATCGATCGCTGTATTAATGCCAATGGCCTCAAAGATGTGTCAAAATTGTCCGATGTGTGCGCCAAAATGTCGCAGTCACAATAAAATTCACTGATCATTACTAGTAAAAAAAATAATAATATTAAAAATGCCATAAAACTATCCCCTATTTTGTAGACGCTATACTGAACTGAGGGAACTTTTTTTTTTTTTTTTTTTGATATTTTGGGGGGATATTTATTATAGCAAAAAGTAAAAAATAATGCGTTTTTTTCAAAATTGTCGCTCTTTGTTTGTTTATAGCGCAAAAAATAAAAACCGCAGAGGTGATCAAATACCACCAAAATAAAGCTCTATTTGTGGGAAAAAAAGGACGCTAATTTTGTTTGGGAGCCACGTTGAATGAATGAATGAATGAAATACTTGTATAGCACGACCGCACAATGGTCAGTTAAATCGACGCAGTGCCGAATCTCAAAAAACGCTCTGGTCAGGAAGGGGGTAAATCCTTCCGGGGCTGAAGTGGCTAATCGGCTCTTTAAAGAGGGATTCCACCAAAAAAAAAAATATTAAAAGCCAGCAGCTATAAATACTACAGCTGCTGACTTTTAATAAATGGACACTCACCTGTGCCGGGTTCCAGCGATGCCGGCAGCCGAGGCCGATCGATCGCACGGCTCTCGGCTGCTGTCGCCACCATTCTAGGTGAGGGAATCAGGAAGTGAAGCGAATCGGCTTCACTTCCCGGTTCCCTACTGCGCATGCGCGAGCCACGCCACGCAATAGGAAATCTCCGCGCTGTCACTGGGACCCGTGTGTGTCCCAGCAGACAGCGCGGCAGGGCAGGAAATGGCGTAGACTCCCACGGGAGTCTATGCCCGGAAGTGGGTGAAAATACCTGTCTTTGACAGGTATCTCCACCCCCCTCCCCCCTGAAAGGTGTCAATTGTGACACCGGAGGGGGGGAGGGATCCGATCAGCGGAGGTTCCACTTTAGGGTGGAATCCCGCTTTAAAATGGCCCACTACCTACCTCTGAGAGGTACACCATCTGCTGCGGAGACTGCTTGAGTATTTGTAAAGTTGCTTGTTAGGCTCCATGATGTGCCCATAGACATCGTCTCAGACCGAGGGGTTCAATTCACATCAGGATTCTGGAGAGCAGTATGTGGAACCCTGAAGATCAAACATTCTATGTCTTCTGCATACCACCGGCAGTCTAATGGGCAAACTCAACGAACCAATCAGACCTTGGAGCAATACATCCGGTGCTTCACGTCATATGTCCAGGATGAATGGGTGTCACGGAGTGGAGCGGAGTTAGTCTATAATAACTCATGTCATGCAGTCTCCATTCTTTGCAAATTATGGCTTCCATCCCACCTTTCTGCCTGATCTTGTCCATGAATCCTCAGTTCCAGCCGTCCAAAGCACCTTGGACTTTTTCTGTTGTAACAACACCCTGTGACCAAAAAACAGGAGGATAACAAGAGGGCGTTTGATAAAAGAAGGAGGGGGATCTGATCCTGCAACAAGGAGACCAGGTATGGCTAGCCACCACCAATTTGAACCTGGCATGGTCTTTTGAAGAAGCTAGCTCCTAAATTTGTGGGGCCGTTTCTAGTGAGAAGGAGAATTAACAATGTTTCTTATGAACTGTCATTGCCAGAATCCTCTAGGATACATCCAGTGTTCTACTTGTGATTATTAAAGCCTACAGTTCCAGATCCTTTTTCCGAATGGAGAAACTGGACCACCTGAACCTGTAATCATCAATGGGGATGAGGAGTTTGAGGCAATTGTGGACGGCAGAAAGAGAAGGGCTCAAGTGCAATACCTGATCAAATGGATCGGTTATGGGCCAGAGGAGAACTCCTGGGAGCTAGAGCAGAATAATGTACATGCTATGGACTTCATACTTTCTTCCGCAATCACCCGCAGAAGAAGAGCCAGCTGGGCATCCTGAGGCTGCCCATTAGGAGGGGGCAATGTTAGGAAATGCGTCAGCATAGTACAGCTGCTGTTTCCTGACAAACACATATGCGCATGGGCCAACAAAGAACAAGCAGAACAGTTAGCCCTTGTACACACGGTCGGGGGAATCCGTCGGAATGTGTCCTATCGGACCGTGTTGTTGGATAATCCGACGGTGTGTGGTATGCATCAGACTGATTCCGTCAGAATATCCGTCGGACCCAATTTTCCAACTTGGAAATATTTTCCGACCAACTGGTCCGATCGGACATACTCCGATCATGTGTAGAGAATTTTGATCGGACCAAGTGCCACGCATGCTCAGATCAAATTCCTACATCAAAGCTATTGGCTACTAGCCTGAATGTAGTCCCATCGTAACAAAATTACGTCATCACGTTCTGAATGATCGGATTTTTCGACAACTTAGTCCGACCGTGTGTATGCAACAGTTTCGGACAAGATCCGACAGACAGAATCCGACGGATTTGGTGGTCGAAATGTCCGACCGCGTGTACAAGGGCTTACGGGCACACATGCGAACGTGCCTGTGCGAACGCGCACCTGTCACCAAGACTGGCGCCAAACGGCCTTTTTAAACGGAGCTTCAGTACTGGCTAATTGCTGTTCGGTGTATGTTCCTGATTCCTGTGTTTGACTTATGCCGGCCACACACGGTTCGAATTTCGAAAGAATTTTCTTTCGAAAATCGGATCTAAGAATTTTCATACGAATTTCTCACCATTAGTGGGGGCTGCAGCAACAGCCGATTTTCGTGCGGAAATCAAATTTGAAGAATCGGACATGTTCGAAATTTTTGGAAAAAAAACGAACGATATTCTAATCAATGATGGGAGAATCGTGCGAGAAATGTAATAAGAAAAGAAAATTTACGGAGAGAAAAAGAAAATTCCCGGCCACGAAAATTATTTTCTGTAGCAACTTGGAGGTGAAATTGAAGGCTTGGTCGGCCGAATTTCGAAAATCAATGGTGGCGCCATCGGATCACAAAAAAAAAAAAAAACTTTCTGATTTTGAAAAGAAAATTAGTTCGAAATTCGACCGTGTATGGCCTGCATTACAGTTACATCATTGGGAAGGTTGAAAAAAAAAAAAAGACACAAGTTCATCAAGTCCAGGCTGTGTGTGTGAGCTTTTATGTCAATATTACATTGTATATCCCTATATGTTATGGTCGTTTAGGTGCTTATCTAATGTTTTTTTTTTTTTTAATTATCTATACTCCCTGCTGAAACCACTGCTTGTGGAAGAGAATTCCACATGCTTACTGCCCTTACAATAAAGAACCCTCTACACAGTTTTCGGTTAAATCATTTTTCCTCTAATTTTAGTGAATGACCATGAGTACTTTTAAAACGCGGAAAAGTTTCCTCCCTATTGGGGGGTCACCAGGACGGTATTTCTATATTGAAATCATATCCCCTCTCAAGCGACTCTTCTCCAGAGAGAATAAGTTCAGTGCTCATAACCTTTCCTCATAACTAATATCCTCCAGACCCTTTATTATCTTTGTTGCCCTTCTTTATACTCGCTCCATTTCCAGTACATCCTTCCTGAGGACCAGGGGTCAAGTCCTGGGTATAAAAAGTGTGGGAACTCCCACCCAAGATCCATTCCCCCACCAAAAAAAAAAAAAAAAAAAAAAGGTACGCTCATATGCATATATACTTCACAGAAAATACAGTACAACATTTATTGTAAAGTGCCAGTTTACAAAAACAAAATAACGTGTCAAACAAAACAATCAACACAATGGGTGATGATCTTTCCCTCGCAGGGAATTTCTACCACAAATACACCCTGTTCCAAAATCCACAAACAGGAATAAGTATTGGCAGAGTATTGAAGAGTATTGGCAGGGTATTGCAGAGTATTGGCAGGGTATGTATTGAAGAGTAGTGATGGCCGAACGGTTCGCCCGGCGGTCGTTTCGCGGCGAATTTCCGACTTTCGCCGTCCGCGGGTTCGAACGCCTTTTTCCGTCGTTCGCCCCGGCGGACTTACGTGTTTAATGTATACAAGAACTTTAACCTTTCGTGACACGTTTATCATGTGTTACAGGACAACCAATTGAGACATGACAGCTCATGGACACTTGGACATTCCCCCTAACCTATAAATACACCCGATCCGGTGGCCATTTTACATTCTTTCTTCTGTCACTGTAGGGAAAGGATCCTGTGTGGAGTAGGGACAGAGAAAACGCTAGCTATTTGGTACACAAAAGTTCTTTTCAGGACTGGTATAGGTGTTAGGTCAGCAGCCTGAGTTTCTTTTGTCAGTTTAGATAAAGGGACAGAGCGCTGTATGCTGCTATTTTAGGGACAGCTCAGCCAGATTAGTCTTTCTTCATCATCATCATCATCATCATCATTAGCTGTTACTATCAGGTCCACAAAAGAGCTGTTCCAGCTAATCGTTCCAGCCTACTCTTTTTTGCCAATTTGTATAGGGACAGGCAGGAAGCAGTGTGTCAGGCAGTGAGGATAATTTTAAAGACTTGCTGTTACTATTAGTTCCACAAAGGTTCTTTTCAGGACTGGTATCAGTGGTACGGTAATAGGCTTGTACACGTATAATATTCTTTCTTCCAAATATAGAAAGAATATTATACTTGACTGCTGCCCTTCTGCTGCAGTCTGCTAATCATTCACAACTCACTTGTTCCACAAAGCTCTTTATCAGGACTGGTAACTTGGTCTGTCTAGGGTGCTACGGTACATAGGCTTGGGTGCGGTACAGTCTGCTGTTCTGTAAGGACCGCTATCGGTCCACAATACATAGGGTTGCCGTGCACTACTGCTGACCGCTGCCCTATACTGCAGCAGTCCTTCATTGGTATAGGGACTGACGTACAGTCTGCTAATCACTAACACACAACCTGCTTGGTCCACAAAAGTTCTTATAAGGACTGGTAACTTGGTATAGGGTGCTACGGTACATAGGCCTGAGTGCGTTACAGTCTGCTGTTCTGTAAGGACCGCTATCGGTCCACAATACATAGGGTTGCCGTGCACTACTGCTGACCGCTGCCCTATACTGCAGCAGTCCTTCAGCGGTATAGGGACTGACGCACAGTCTGCTAAACACTAACACACAACCTGCTTGGTCCACAAAAGTTTTTATAAGGACTGGTAACTTGGTATAGGGTGCTACGGTACATAGGCCTGAGTGCAGTACAGTCTGCTGTTCTGTAAGGACCGCTATCGGTCCACAATACATAGGGTTGCCGTGCACTACTGCTGACCGCTGCCCTATACTGCAGCAGTCCTTCATTGGTATAGGGACTGACGTACAGTCTGCTAATCACTAACACACAACCTGCTTGGTCCACAAAAGTTCTTATAAGGACTGGTAACTTGGTATAGGGTGCTACGGTACATAGGCCTGAGTGCGTTACAGTCTGCTGTTCTGTAAGGACCGCTATCGGTCCACAATACATAGGGTTGACGTGCACCACTGCTGACCGCTGCCCTATACTGCAGCAGTCCTTCAGCGGTATAGGGACTGACGTACAGTCTGCTAAACACTAATACACAACCTGCTTGGTCCACAAAAGTTCTTATAAGGACTGGTAACTTGGTATAGGGTGCTACGGTACATAGGCTTGAGTGCGGTACAGTCTGCTGTTCTGTAAGGACCGCTATCGGTCCACAATAGATAGGGTTGACGTGCACCACTGCTGACCGCTGCCCTATACTGCAGCAGTCCTTCAGCGGTATAGGGACTGACGCACAGTCTGCTAAACACTAACACACAACCTGCTTGGTCCACAAAAGTTTTTATAAGGACTGGTAACTTGGTATAGGGTGCTACGGTACATAGGCCTGAGTGCGTTACAGTCTGCTGTTCTGTAAGGACCGCTATCGGTCCACAATACATAGGGTTGCCGTGCACTACTGCTGACCGCTGCCCTATACTGCAGCAGTCCTTCATTGGTATAGGGACTGACGTACAGTCTGCTAATCACTAACACACAACCTGCTTGGTCCACAAAAGTTCTTATAAGGACTGGTAACTTGGTATAGGGTGCTACGGTACATAGGCCTGAGTGCGTTACAGTCTGCTGTTCTGTAAGGACCGCTATCGGTCCACAATACATAGGGTTGACGTGCACCACTGCTGACCGCTGCCCTATACTGCAGCAGTCCTTCAGCGGTATAGGGACTGACGTACAGTCTGCTAAACACTAATACACAACCTGCTTGGTCCACAAAAGTTCTTATAAGGACTGGTAACTTGGTATAGGGTGCTACGGTACATAGGCTTGAGTGCGGTACAGTCTGCTGTTCTGTAAGGACCGCTATCGGTCCACAATAGATAGGGTTGACGTGCACCACTGCTGACCGCTGCCCTATACTGCAGCAGTCCTTCAGCGGTATAGGGACTGACGCACAGTCTGCTAAACACTAACACACAACCTGCTTGGTCCACAAAAGTTTTTATAAGGACTGGTAACTTGGTATAGGGTGCTACGGTACATAGGCCTGAGTGCGTTACAGTCTGCTGTTCTGTAAGGACCGCTATCGGTCCACAATACATAGGGTTGCCGTGCACTACTGCTGACCGCTGCCCTATACTGCAGCAGTCCTTCATTGGTATAGGGACTGACGTACAGTCTGCTAATCACTAACACACAACCTGCTTGGTCCACAAAAGTTCTTATAAGGACTGGTAACTTGGTATAGGGTGCTACGGTACATAGGCCTGAGTGCGTTACAGTCTGCTGTTCTGTAAGGACCGCTATCGGTCCACAATACATAGGGTTGACGTGCACCACTGCTGACCGCTGCCCTATACTGCAGCAGTCCTTCAGCGGTATAGGGACTGACGTACAGTCTGCTAAACACTAATACACAACCTGCTTGGTCCACAAAAGTTCTTATAAGGACTGGTAACTTGGTATAGGGTGCTACGGTACATAGGCTTGAGTGCGGTACAGTCTGCTGTTCTGTAAGGACCGCTATCGGTCCACAATACATAGGGTTGCCGTGCACTACTGCTGACCGCTGCCCTATACTGCAGCAGTCCTTCATTGGTATAGGGACTGACGTACAGTCTGCTAATCACTAACACACAACCTGCTTGTTCCACAAAAGTTCTTATAAGGACTGGTAACTTGGTATAGGGTGCTACGGTACATAGGCTTGAGTGCGGTACAGTCTGCTGTTCTGTAAGGACCGCTATCGGTCCACAATAGATAGGGTTGACGTGCACCACTGCTGACCGCTGCCCTATACTGCAGCAGTCCTTCAGCGGTATAGGGACTGACGTACAGTCTGCTAAACACTAATACACAACCTGCTTGGTCCACAAAAGTTCTTATAAGGACTGGTAACTTGGTATAGGGTGCTACGGTACATAGGCTTGAGTGCGGTACAGTCTGCTGTTCTGTAAGGACCGCTATCGGTCCACAATAGATAGGGTTGACGTGCACCACTGCTGACCGCTGCCCTATACTGCAGCAGTCCTTCAGCGGTATAGGGACTGACGTACAGTCTGCTAAACACTAATACACAACCTGCTTGGTCCACAAAAGTTCTTATAAGGACTGGTAACTTGGTATAGGGTGCTACGGTACATAGGCTTGAGTGCGGTACAGTCTGCTGTTCTGTAAGGACCGCTATAGGTCCACAATAGATAGGGTTGACGTGCACCACTGCTGACCGCTCACCTATACTGCAGCAGTCCTTCAGCGGTATAGGGACTAAGAGTTTTGTCACAGGGTCATTTAAAAAATGACATGCAGAGGAAGAGGCAGGCCCTTCCGCAGGGGTGGTAGGGGTAGGGCAGGAGCAACAGGCTTGAGCCAAAGTGGGAAGTTGCAGAAGGTGCGTTCAATTACTTTAAAGGATGCACCAGACTTGGTTGAGTGGCTCGCTCAGCCTTACTCTTCTGCACCCTCCTCATCCTCTCGATCTGCACCCTCTTCTTCACTCTCTGCTATGTGCACCCCCAAAGACACTACCACCAACAACACGACCACCACCACCACCACCACATACCTTCCGCTTGAGTCACTGGAATTATTTTCCGATCCATATCAAGAGGACATTTCTGATGCGCAGCCACTCTTGGTATTGGATCAGGAAGAGGAGGTAGCAACAAGCGCTACTCAGCAGTCTGACGCCAGTACCCAGATCAGCCCAAGGAGGAGGTTGGTCCCCGGTGTTGCTGCCTACTCTACTTATAGCGGTGGGGAAGGTGACGTTGATGATGACGTGTCTAGTGATGTCACGTGGGTGCCCACAAGAGAGGAAGAGGAGGGGAGTTCAGAGGGAGATATGGACCAGCAGATAGGGAGGAGAAGCAGCAATGACTTACATTGCACAGCAGGGACAAAGCAGACTGCAAATGTATCAGGAGCGAGTCATCGACCATGTACGGTCACATCTGGCGCTCCCAGGACACCGGCACATGGCTCCGCAGTGTGGGCTTTTTTTAACGTGTCCGCTGCTGACAATAGCGTTGCCATCTGCAATCTTTGCAGTCAACGCGTTAGTCGCGGTAAGCCCAATACTCACCTAGGGACGACCGCCTTAAGAAGGCACATGAGCAGCCATCACCGAGCCCAGTGGGAGCAACGGAACACACAAAGCCACACTGCAGGCTCTCACCGTCCAGCCTCGTCTTCTACTTCTCCTTCTCCTCTCTCCTCACAATTGTCCTCCACTCCACCTTCCATCACGCCAAGCTCACATTTTTCTGCAAAAAGGCAGGCTTCCGTGGGCCTAATGTTTGAGCGTAAAAAAATGATGACGCCGGATAACCCTCTTGCCCAACGGTTGGCGGCTGGCTTGTCAGAACTCATAGCCCGCCAACTACTGCCATATAAACTGGTGGACTCGGAGGCCTTTCGCAAATTTGTGGCCATTGGAACACCACAATGGAAGGTCCCAGGAAGGAAGTATTTCTCAGAGAAGGGCATCCCAGAGCTATATGGCCATGTTCAGCGGCAAGTGAATGTATCTCTGGCACACAGTGTCGGTGCCAAGATACATCTGACCACAGACACGTGGTCTAGCAAACACGGGCAGGGAAGGTATATCAGTTTTACTGCCCACTGGGTGAACCTTCTGACGGCCGTCAAGCATGTAACCCGTGGCACCCGTGTAGATTTGGTTTTACCGCCACGGATTGCATGCAGGCCTGACTCTTCTTCTCCTCCTCCTACTCCATCCTCCTCCCTCTCCTCCTCAGCTGCCTCCTCCTTTTCCGCTGCTAGCGTCTCTTCCACTGCACCGCCCAAGCTCCCCAGAACCTATTCCACATGCCAGGTGAGACGTTGCCATGCCGTGCTGCGTCTGTTGTGCCTGGAAGCAAAGAGCCACACTGGCCCGGCACTCCTTTCAGCTTTGCGTTCACAGGCAGATGAGTGGCTAACACCGCTCAATTTGACAGTTGGTAAAGTGGTGTGTGACAACGGTGCCAATCTGCTTAGCGCATTGAAACAGGGCAAAATCACGCACGTGCCGTGCATGGCACACGTCTTAAACTTGGTCGTGCAGCGATTCCTTGTCAAATACCCTGGGGTCCAGGACATCTTGCGGCAGGCAAGGAAAATCTCGGCCCATTTCAGAAGATCTTACACGGCCATGGCTCGCCTTGCTGACATTCAGCGGCGACACCATCTGCCGGTCAGACGTCTTATTTGCGATTGCCCGACGCGATGGAACTCAACCTTCTATATGCTTGATAGGCTGCTCCAGCAGAAACGTGCAGTTAACGTCTACCTGTATGAACTCTGCGAAAGAAACGGTTCTGGGGAGCTGGGTTTTTTTTCACCGCGCCAGTGGCTGCTCATGCGCGACACATGCAGACTTCTGCGGCCATTTGAGGAGATCACCAAACTGGTCAGTCGCAGCCATGGCGCCATCAGTGACATGGTACCTTATGCCTTCTTTCTGGAGCGTGCATTGCGTCGTGTCATTGATCAGGCTGTGGAGGAGCAGGAGCGGGAAGATGAGGAAGTCGCAATGCTGGATGAATTCCCAGGGGGGGCTACTCTATCTGAGACAAGTCAACAACAGGAGTCTGATGAGGAGTCAGAGGAGGATGGTGCCGGGGCGGATGAGCAGGAGCAAGAAGAGCATGCTTTAAACCTTTCTGGGATCCCTGTTGTGCGAGGATGGGGAGAGGAGAATGAAGAGGACGACATTATCCTGGATGATGAGCAGGAGCCAGGCCACCACACCGCTTCCACTTTAGTGCAAATGGGGGCCTTCATGCTCCAGTGTTTTAATAGGGACCCCCGTATAAAAAGCATGAGGGTCAAGGACCAGTACTGGGTGGCAACGTACTTAGACCCCCGGTACAAACACAAAATGGCGGAAATGTTACCGCCGTCGCAGAGGGCTGTCAGAATGCAGCACTTCCAGGCCTTGCTTCGAGAAATGCTGCATTCTGCTTTTGCGTGCGCTGGCAGAGGAGCAATTCCCACTCCCAGAGAAGGATTTGCGGGTACCAATCCAACAGCGCCTGCAAGAAGAGGCCGGTTTGAAGATGTGTTGGTGACTTCGGATATGAGGTCATTCTTTCAGCCGACCCATCGACAGGTGTCATCCGGATCCAGCATCAGGGAACGCCTAGACCGTCAGGTGTCCGACTACATTGGGTTAACGGCCGATGTGGACGCTCTGAGGAGTGATGAACCCCTAGACTACTGGGTGGGCAGGCTTGACCTCTGGCCAGAGCTTGCCCAATTTGCAATCGAACTGTTGGCTTGCCCCTCATCCAGTGTCCTGTCCGAAAGGACGTTCAGCGCAGCAGGGGGGATTGTGACCGATAAGCGTACTCGCCTAGCTCACCACAGTGTTAACTACCTCACATTTCTAAAAATGAATGAGGCATGGATCTCGGAGGAATTCAACACATGTGATCAGTAGACCATGTATATGTCTATAAACAATTTTTGGAATCAAGCACACAGACCTTCTTAATTCATTTGGCTCACTTCCCTGACCCAAAAAAGCACACCGTACTATATGCCCCTACCCTCCTCTTTGAAGAGGTTGAGCGGTGTCATATTTCTACTGGGGCTGCTTATTATGAGGGGTTCCCACCATCCCTGTGCTGTGCTGACTTCCTCCTGGGTGTTCTTATTATGAGGGGCTCCCACCATCCCTGTGCTGTGCTGACTTCCTCCTGGGGGTTCTTATTATGAGGGGCTCCCACCATCCCTGTGCTGTGCTGACTTCCTCCTGGGGCTGCTTACGGTGCTGCTGTCAGCGCTGTATGTCACGGAGCTGCTGTCAGCGCTGTATGTCACGGAGCTGCTGTCAGCGCTGTATGTCACGGAGCTGCTGTCAGCGCTGTATGTCACGGAGCTGCTGTCAGCGCTGTATGTCACGGAGCTGCTGTCAGCGCTGTATGTCACGGAGCTGCTGTCAGCGCTGTATGTCACGGAGCTGCTGTCAGCGCTGTATGTCACGGAGCTGCTGTCAGCGCTGTATGTCACGGAGCTGCTGTCAGCGCTGTATGTCACGGAGCTGCTGTCAGCGCTGTATGTCACGGAGCTGCTGTCAGCGCTGTATGTCACGGAGCTGCTGTCAGCGCTGTATGTCACGGAGCTGCTGTCAGCGCTGTATGTCACGGAGCTGCTGTCAGCGCTGTATGTCACGGTGCTGCTGTCAGCGCTGTATGTCACGGAGCTGCTGTCAGCGCTGTATGTCACGGAGCTGCTGTCAGCGCTGTATGTCACGGAGCTGCTGTCAGCGCTGTATGTCACGGAGCTGCTGTCAGCGCTGTATGTCACGGAGCTGCTGTCAGCGCTGTATGTCACGGAGCTGCTGTCAGCGCTGTATGTCACGGAGCTGCTGTCAGCGCTGTATGTCACGGTGCTGCTGTCAGCGCTGTATGTCACGGAGCTGCTGTCAGCGCTGTATGTCACGGAGCTGCTGTCAGTGCTGTATGTCACGGAGCTGCTGTCAGCGCTGTATGTCACGGAGCTGCTGTCAGCGCTGTATGTCACGGAGCTGCTGTCAGCGCTGTATGTCACGGTGCTGCTGTCAGCGCTGTATGTCACGGAGCTGCTGTCAGCGCTGTATGTCACGGAGCTGCTGTCAGCGCTGTATGTCACGGAGCTGCTGTCAGCGCTGTATGTCACGGAGCTGCTGTCAGCGCTGTATGTCACGGAGCTGCTGTCAGCGCTGTATGTCACGGTGCTGCTGTCAGCGCTGTATGTCACGGAGCTGCTGTCAGCGCTGTATGTCACGGAGCTGCTGTCAGTGCTGTATGTCACGGAGCTGCTGTCAGCGCTGTATGTCACGGAGCTGCTGTCAGCGCTGTATGTCACGGAGCTGCTGTCAGCGCTGTATGTCACGGTGCTGCTGTCAGCGCTGTATGTCACGGAGCTGCTGTCAGCGCTGTATGTCACGGAGCTGCTGTCAGCGCTGTATGTCACGGAGCTGCTGTCAGCGCTGTATGTCACGGAGCTGCTGTCAGCGCTGTATGTCACGGAGCTGCTGTCAGCGCTGTATGTCACGGTGCTGATGTCAGTGCTCTGTATTACGGTGCTGCTGTCAGTGCTCTGTATCTCCTGCACCCTCTTGTTTGCCTACCCTGGTCCCTGACCTTCCCTCTCCTCCATTGCCTTCATTAGCTCCATAGTCCTGAATTGTCAGAACAATTTCCCAAATAAAAAAAAAATGCTTGTAGTTATCGATCCCAAATTCACCTCATACATGTATTATGCTATTGTCCAGGTGGTGGGACTACGTGCTACCCCCTAATAATTACCCCGTGGCCGCAAATTCGACCTAAAGGTTTGCGAAATTCGCCTCCCATTGAAGTCAATGGAGCCCGCGGCGAACGGTCGTTTTCGCGAACGTTTGTGTCCGTTCGCGTTTCGCGTTCGCGAAACGTCCCGTCGGAAGTTCGTCCATCACTATTGAAGAGTATTGGCAGGGTATTGCAGAGTATTGGCAGGGTATGTATTGAAGAGTATTGGCAGAGTATTGCAGAGTATTGGCAGGTTATTGCAAGTATTGGCAGGATATGTATTGTAGAGTATTGGCAGAGTATTGCAGAGTATTGGCAGGGTATTGCAGAGTATTGGCAGGGTATTGCAGAGTATTGGCAGGGTATGTATTGAAGAGTATTGGCAGAGTATTGCAGAGCATCGGCAGGGTATGTATTGGCAAGGTATTGCAGAGTATTGATAGGGTATTGCAGAGTATTGGCAGGGTATGTATTGCAGAGTATTGGCAGGGTATTGCAGAGTATTGATAGGGTATGTATTGTAGAGTATTGATAGGGTATTGCAGAGTATTGGCAGGGTATGTATTGAAGAGTATTGGCAGAGTATTGCAGAGCATCGGCAGGGTATGTATTGGCAAGGTATTGCAGAGTATTGATAGGGTATTGCAGAGTATTGGCAGGGTATGTATTGCAGAGTATTGGCAGGGTATTGCAGAGTATTGATAGGGTATGTATTGTAGAGTATTGATAGGGTATTGCAGAGTATTGGCAGGGTATTGCAGACTATTGGCAGGGTATTGCAGAGTATTGGCAGGGTATTGCAGAGTATTGGCAGGGTATGTATTGGCAGGGTATTGCAGAGTATTGATAGGGTATTGCAGAGTATTGGCAGGGTATTGCAGAGTATTGGCACAGTATTTCAGAGTATTGATAGGTTATTGCAGAGTATTGGCAGGTTATTGCAAGTATTGGCAGGGTATGTATTGTAGAGTATTGGCAGAGTATTGTAGAGTATTGGCAGGGTATTGCAGAGTATTGATAGGGTATTGCAGAGTATTGGCAGGGTATGTATTGCAGAGTATTGATAGGGTATTGCAGAGTATTGGCAGGGTATTGCAGACTATTGGCAGGGTATGTATTGCAGAGTATTGATAGGGTATTTATTGCAGAGTATTGGCAGGGTATGTATTGCAGAGTATTGATAGGGTATGTATTGCAGAGTATTGATAGGGTATTGCAGAGTATTGATAGGGTATTGCAGAGTATTGGCAGGGTATTGCAGAGTATTGGCAGGGTATTGCAGAGTATTGATAGGGTATTTATTGCAGAGTATTGCAGAGTATTGATAGGGTATGTATTGCAGAGTATTGATAGGGTATGTATTGCAGAGTATTGGCAGGGTATTGCAGAGTATTGGCAGGGTATGTATTGCAGAGCATTGGCGGGGTATTGCAGAGTATTGATAGGGTAGTGCAGAGTATTGGCAGGGTATTGCAGAGTATTGACAGGGTATTGTAGAGTATTGGCAGGGTATTGCAGAGTATTGATACTGATAGGGTATTGCAGAGTATTGGCAGGGTATCGCAGAGTATTGATAGGGTATTGCAGAGTATTGGCAGGGTATTGCAGAGTATTGATAGGGTATTGCAGAGTATTGATAGGGTATTGCAGAGTATTGGCAGGGTATTGCAGAGTATTGATACTGATAGGGTATTGCAGAGTATTGGCAGGGTATCGCAGAGTATTGATAGGGTATCACAGAGTATTGATAGGGTATTGCAGAGTATTGGCAGGGTATTGCAGAGTATTGATACTGATAGGGTATTGCAGAGTATTGGCAGGGTATCGCAGAGTATTGATAGGGTATCACAGAGTATTGATAGGGTATCGCAGAGTATTGGCAGGGTATTGCAGAGTATTGATAGGGTATTGCAGAGTATTGATAGGGTATTGCAGAGTATTCGCAGAGTATTGCAGAGTATTGATACTGATAGGGTATTGCAGAGTATTGATGAGTATTGGCAGGGTATTGCAGAGTATTGATGAGTATTGGCAGGGTATTGCAGAGTATTGATAGGGTATTGCAGAGTATTGATAGGGTATTGCAGAGTATTGATAGGGTATTGCAGAGTATTGGCAGGGTATTGCAGAGTATTCGCAGAGTATTGCAGAGTATTGATACTGATAGGGTATTGCAGGGTATTGCAGAGTATTGGCAGGGTATTGCAGAGTATTCGCAGAGTATTGCAGAGTATTGATACTGATAGGGTATTGCAGAGTATTCGCAGAGTATTGCAGAGTATTGATACTGATAGGGTATTGCAGGGTATTGCAGAGTATTGATAGGGTATTGCAGAGTATTGATAGGGTATTGCAGAGTATTCATACTGATAGGGTATTGCAGAGTATTGATGAGTATTGGCAGGGTATTGCAGAGTATTGATGAGTATTGGCAGGGTATTGCAGAGTATTGATGAGTATTGGCAGGGTATTGCAGAGTATTGATGAGTATTGGCAGGGTATTGCAGAGTGCAACTTACACACTAGTGACTAACCTGGTAGAGAAGGAGAAGTAAACTGGAAAAGTGCAGCGTGTGGCCCCAGGAGGCCAGGACTGACTGGCACTGGGTAGAGGGGAGGAGGGGGGGGGACAGTCCGGAACTCCGGATCCAAGCAGGCGCGCAGCGTGTGTCAGCCTGCCCACTGACTCGCGCCAGTGCGTGCCCACGTGCACGGCCGAAGTCATGTGACCGGTTGCTAGATGCGGAGCGGCCCCTGCCTAGCAACCAGTCACTCGGCGGCTGAGGAGCGGCGGCGAACTACGGGCTGCATAGCCTCAGCCCTCAGGCAGCTAATGGGAACGGCGTTCCCGCTGTGGGAATAGTACGGGAACGCCGTTCCCATGCGTTCCCGCAGGACTCGAGCCCTGTACACAGCCCATTAGAAAATATCCCACAAACAGGAATAAGTATTGGCAGAGTATTGAAGAGTATTGGCAGGGTATTGCAGAGTATTGGCAGGGTATGTATTGAAGAGTATTGGCAGGGTATTGCAGAGTATTGGCAGGGTATGTATTGAAGAGTATTGGCAGAGTATTGCAGAGTATTGGCAGGGTATGTATTGAAGAGTATTGGCAGAGTATTGCAGAGCATCGGCAGGGTATGTATTGGCAAGGTATTGCAGAGTATTGATAGGGTATTGCAGAGTATTGGCAGGGTATGTATTGCAGAGTATTGGCAGGGTATTGCAGAGTATTGATAGGGTATGTATTGTAGAGTATTGATAGGGTATTGCAGAGTATTGGCAGGGTATTGCAGACTATTGGCAGGGTATTGCAGAGTATTGGCAGGGTATTGCAGAGTATTGGCAGGGTATGTATTGGCAGGGTATTGCAGAGTATTGATAGGGTATTGCAGAGTATTGGCAGGGTATTGCAGAGTATTGGCACAGTATTTCAGAGTATTGATAGGTTATTGCAGAGTATTGGCAGGTTATTGCAAGTATTGGCAGGGTATGTATTGTAGAGTATTGGCAGAGTATTGCAGAGTATTGGCAGGGTATGTATTGAAGAGTATTGGCAGAGTATTGCAGAGCATCTGCAGGGTATGTATTGGCAAGGTATTGCAGAGTATTGATAGGGTATTGCAGAGTATTGGCAGGGTATGTATTGCAGAGTATTGGCAGGGTATTGCAGAGTATTGATAGGGTATGTATTGTAGAGTATTGATAGGGTATTGCAGAGTATTGGCAGGGTATGTATTGAAGAGTATTGGCAGAGTATTGCAGAGCATCTGCAGGGTATGTATTGGCAAGGTATTGCAGAGTATTGATAGGGTATTGCAGAGTATTGGCAGGGTATGTATTGCAGAGTATTGGCAGGGTATTGCAGAGTATTGATAGGGTATGTATTGTAGAGTATTGATAGGGTATTGCAGAGTATTGGCAGGGTATTGCAGACTATTGGCAGGGTATTGCAGAGTATTGGCAGGGTATTGCAGAGTATTGGCAGGGTATGTATTGGCAGGGTATTGCAGAGTATTGATAGGGTATTGCAGAGTATTGGCAGGGTATTGCAGAGTATTGGCACAGTATTTCAGAGTATTGATAGGTTATTGCAGAGTATTGGCAGGTTATTGCAAGTATTGGCAGGGTATGTATTGTAGAGTATTGGCAGAGCATTGTAGAGTATTGGCAGGGTATTGCAGAGTATTGATAGGGTATTGCAGAGTATTGGCAGGGTATGTATTGCAGAGTATTGATAGGGTATGTATTGTATAGTATTGATAGGGTATTTATTGCAGAGTATTGATAGGGTATGTATTGCAGAGTATTGATAGGGTATGTATTGCAGAGTATTGATAGGGTATTGCAGAGTATTGATAGGGTATTGCAGAGTATTGGCAGGGTATTGCAGAGTATTGGCAGGGTATTGCAGAGTATTGATAGGGTATTTATTGCAGAGTATTGCAGAGTATTGATAGGGTATGTATTGCAGAGTATTGGCAGGGTATTGCAGAGTATTGATAGGGTATGTATTGCAGAGTATTGGCAGGGTATTGCAGAGTATTGGCAGGGTATGTATTGCAGAGCATTGGCGGGGTATTGCAGAGTATTGATAGGGTAGTGCAGAGTATTGGCAGGGTATTGCAGAGTATTGACAGGGTATTGTAGAGTATTGGCAGGGTATTGCAGAGTATTGATACTGATAGGGTATTGCAGAGTATTGGCAGGGTATCGCAGAGTATTGCAGAGTATTGATAGGGTATTGCAGAGTATTGATAGGGTATTGCAGAGTATTGGCAGGGTATTGCAGAGTATTGATACTGATAGGGTATTGCAGAGTATTGGCAGGGTATCGCAGAGTATTGATAGGGTATCACAGAGTATTGATAGGGTATTGCAGAGTATTGGCAGGGTATTGCAGAGTATTGATACTGATAGGGTATTGCAGAGTATTGGCAGGGTATCGCAGAGTATTGATAGGGTATCACAGAGTATTGATAGGGTATCGCAGAGTATTGGCAGGGTATTGCAGAGTATTGATAGGGTATTGCAGAGTATTGATAGGGTATTGCAGAGTATTCGCAGAGTATTGCAGAGTATTGATACTGATAGGGTATTGCAGAGTATTGATGAGTATTGGCAGGGTATTGCAGAGTATTGATGAGTATTGGCAGGGTATTGCAGAGTATTGATAGGGTATTGCAGAGTATTGGCAGGGTATTGCAGAGTATTGGCAAGGTATTGCAGAGTATTGATACTGATAGGGTATTGCAGAGTATTCGCAGAGTATTGCAGAGTATTGATACTGATAGGGTATTGCAGGGTATTGCAGAGTATTGGCAGGGTATTGCAGAGTATTCGCAGAGTATTGCAGAGTATTGATACTGATAGGGTATTGCAGGGTATTGCAGAGTATTGATAGGGTATTGCAGAGTATTCACAGAGTATTGATACTGATAGGGTATTGCAGGGTATTGCAGAGTATTGATAGGGTATTGCAGAGTATTGATAGGGTATTGCAGAGTATTCGCAGAGTATTGCAGAGTATTGATACTGATAGGGTATTGCAGAGTATTGATGAGTATTGGCAGGGTATTGCAGAGTATTGATAGGGTATTGCAGAGTATTGATAGGGTATTGCAGAGTATTGATAGGGTATTGCAGAGTATTGATAGGGTATCGCAGAGTATTGATAGGGTATTGCAGAGTATTGGCAGGGTATTGCAGAGTATTGGCAAGGTATTGCAGAGTATTGATACTGATAGGGTATTGCAGAGTATTCGCAGAGTATTGCAGAGTATTGATACTGATAGGGTATTGCAGGGTATTGCAGAGTATTGGCAGGGTATTGCAGAGTATTCGCAGAGTATTGCAGAGTATTGATACTGATAGGGTATTGCAGGGTATTGCAGAGTATTGATAGGGTATTGCAGAGTATTCGCAGAGTATTGATACTGATAGGGTATTGCAGGGTATTGCAGAGTATTGATAGGGTATTGCAGAGTATTGATAGGGTATTGCAGAGTATTCGCAGAGTATTGCAGAGTATTGATACTGATAGGGTATTGCAGAGTATTGATGAGTATTGGCAGGGTATTGCAGAGTATTGATGAGTATTGGCAGGGTATTGCAGAGTATTGATGAGTATTGGCAGGGTATTGCAGAGTGCAACTTACACACTAGTGACTAACCTGGTAGAGAAGGAGAAGTAAACTGGAAAAGTGCAGCGTGTGGCCCCAGGAGGCCAGGACTGACTGGCACTGGGTAGAGGGGAGGAGGGTGGGGGACAGTCCGGAACTCCGGATCCAAGCAGGCGCGCAGCGTGTGTCAGCCTGCCCACTGACTCGCGCCAGTGCGTGCCCACGTGCACGGCCGAAGTCATGTGACCGGTTGCTAGATGCGGAGCGGCCCCTGCCTAGCAACCAGTCACTCGGCGGCTGAGGAGCGGCGGCGAACTACGCGCTGCATAGCCTCAGCCCTCAGGCAGCTAATGGGAACGGCGTTCCCGCTGTGGGAATAGTACGGGAACGCCGTTCCCATGCGTTCCCGCAGGACTCGAGCCCTTCTGAGGACTGGTGCCCAGAACTGGACGGCATACTCCAGGTGCGGCCGGACCAGAGTCTTGTAGAGCGGGAGAATTATCACTTTATCTTTGGAGTTAATCCCTTTTTAACCACTTTCAGACCGGACCAATTTGCTGGTCAAAGACCAGACCACTTTTTGCGATTCGGCACTGCGTCGCTTTAACTGACAATTGCGCGGTCGTGCGACGTGGCTCCCAAACAAAATTGACGTCCTTTTTTTCCCACAAATAGAGCTTTCTTTTGGTGGTATTTGATCACCCCTGCGGTTTTTATTTTTTGCGCTATAAACAAAAATAGAGCGACAATTTTGAAAAAAACGCATTATTTTTTACTTTTTGTTATAATAAATATCCCCCAAAAATATATAAAAAAACATTTTTTTCCCTCAGTTTAGGCCGATACGTATTCTTCTACATATTTTTGGTAAAAAAAAATCGCAATAAGCGATTATTGATTGGTTTGCGCAAAAGTTATAGCGTTTACAAAATAGGGATAGTTTTATAGCATTTTTATTAATAATTTTTTATTATTTTTTTTTTTACTAGTAATGGCGGCGATCAGCGATTTTTATTGTGACTGCGACATTGTGGGGGACCCATCGGACATTTTTGACACATTTTTGGGACCATTGTCATTTATACAGTAATCACTGCTATATAAATGCAGTGATTCCTGTGTAAATGACACTGGCAGTGAAAGGGTTAACCAGTGGGTGGCAGTGTAGGGGTTATGTGTTCCTAGGGGAGTGTTACTAACTGTGGGGGGGTTGGGCTTTCATTTAGTGTACACTGATCTCTGCTCCAATCACATGGAGCAGAGATCAGCGTCACTAGTTGCTAGGCAGAATAGACAAATGTTGTTTACACAGCATTTGCTCTATTCGGCCGCTCCGTGAGACGATCGCGGGGATGCCCGCGACGATCGAGTCCGCGGGTCCCGCGACCGGACTCACGGGGGTCCCGACCAGCGCGGGAGCGCGCCGCCGGCGGCGCGCTCCTGATGGCAGGGCGGCATCGAATATTGGACGTACCTGTACGCCAATATGCCTGCCCGTGCCATTCTGTCGACGTACATCGTCGTGCGCTGGTCGGGGAGAACCTCTGGGGCAGAGATCAGCGTCACTAGTTGCTAGGCAGAATAGACAAATGTTGTTTACACAGCATTTGCTGTATTCGGCCGCTCCGTGAGACGATCTTGGGGATGCCCGCGGCGATCGAGTCCGCGGGTCCCGCGACCGGACTCACGGGGGTCCCGACCAGCGCGGGAGCGCGCCGCCGGCAGCGCGCTCCCGATGGCAGGGCGGCATCGAATATTGGACGTACCTGTACGCCAATATGCCTGCCCGTGCCATTCTGTCGACGTACATCGTCGTGCGCTGGTCGGGAAGTGGTTAAGGCATGCCAATATTCTGTTGTCTTTGTTAGCAGCAGCTTGTTATCGCATGCCGTTGCTGAGCCTATCATCTACTAGGACCCCCAGAGGTTCTCCTCTTAGTGAGCAGATTGCATTCATGTTTTTGCCACCTAAATGCATTATTTTCCTTTTTTTTTTTTTTTACATTAAACCTCATTTTCCATGTAGTTGCCCACCCCATTAATTTGTTCAGATCTTCTTGCAAGGTTCCCACATCCTGCGGAGAAGTTGTTGCCCTGCTTAGCTTAGTATCGTCCGCAAATACAGAGATTGAGTGGTTTATCCCATCCTCCAGGTCATTTATGAACAAATTAAATAGGATTGGTCCCAGCACAGAACCCTGAGGGACCCCACTTTCCACATTGGCCCATTCCGAGTACTCTCCATTTATCACCGCCCTCTGAACTTGCCCTTGTAGCCAGTTTTCAATCCATCTACTCACCCTATGGTCCATGCCGACAGACCTTAGTTTGTATAGTAAACGTTTGTGGGGAACTGTCAAATGCCTTTGCAAAATCCAGATACACCACGTCTATGGCCTTTTCTTTATCTAGATGGCAGCTCACCTCCTCATAGAAGGTTGATAGATTTGTTTGGCAGGAACGATTTTTCATGAATTCATGCCAATTACTGCTAATGATACCATTTTTATTACTAAACTCATGTATATAGTCCCTTATCATCTCTTCCAAGAGCTTGCATACTATTGATGTTAGGCTAACTGGTCTGTAATTCCCAAGGACGTATCTTGGTTCTTTTTTTAAAGATTGGTGCTACATTGTCTTTTTTTCAATCAGCTGGTACCATATCAGTCTGTAGACTGTTCATAAAAAAATAGGAACAATGGTCTGGCAATTACTTGACTGAGTTCCTTAAGGACCCTCGGGTGCAAGCAATCTGGTCCCAGTGACTTATTTATATTAAGTTTTTCAAGTCTGTTTCTGATTTTATCCTCTGTTAACCATGGGGGTGTGTCCTGTGAGCTGTCATAAGGATAAACATTGCAATTTTGGTTACTGAAGCCCCCCGTTTCCCTTGTGAAGACGGAGGAGAAGAATACATTCAAAACCTTTGCCATCTCACCATCCTTTGTAGCCAGAATCCCTTCACCATTCTTTATGGGGCCAATATGATCTGTCCTCTTTTACTATTTATGTACTTAAAGGATTTCTTGGGATTTTTCTTACTCTCCTCTGCTATGTGCCTTTCGTGTTCTATCTTAGCCGCCCTGATAACACCCTTACATTTCTTATTGCATTATTTGTACAGTTGGAATGCTGATGATGATCCCTCAGCCAGTATTTTTGAAGGCCTTCTCCTTTGCTTTTATATACATTTTTATGTTGGCGTTAAGCCACCAAGGGCTTTTATTAGCTCTTTTACATTTATTACCTTTTGGGATGCACTGGCTAATACCCTTATTTAATATGCTCCTAAAGAACACCCATTTTTCGTCCGTGTTCATTGATGCTAAGATTTTATCCCATTTAGTATCTTCTAGGAAGGAGCGTAATTTCTGTAAGTTGGCTCTTTTAAAATTCAGTGTCTTTGTATTCCCCTTATGTTTCCGATTTGTGTGATTTATTCTGAAACAAATTGACCTGTGATCCCTTTTTCCTAAGTTGCCCCGTATTTCTACATCTACGATAAAGTCTGTATTGTTAGTAATCAGTAGGCCTAGTAACTCATTGTTTCTTGTTGGTGCATTTAACATCTGATCCATGAAATTGTCCCCGTAAGACATTTAGGAAATGGCGAGCCTTAGATGAATGTGCGGTTCCTTCCGCCCAGTCTATGTCTGGATAATTAAATTCCCCCATTATAACGACACTTCGCATCCTTGCCGCCATTTCAAACTGTGATAGGAGGTCCATCTTCCCCTCCTCCCTCAGGTTAGGGGGCCTATAGCATACTCCCAGTATCTATCTATCCAAAAGGATTCCACCACTTCCCTTGCTCCATTAGCGATGTCATCCCTCACATTCACCTGTATATCATTTTTTTATATATAGGCATACCCCTTCCTCTTTTTTACCCTCCCTGTCCCTGCAATATAGAGAATACCGTTGAATGGTTGTCAGACACTTATGAGAGCTATTGAACCAGGTCTCTGAATTTCCCAAAAAATCTAATTCCCCCTCTAATTCCCCCTCATACAGTAGCTGTAGTTCTCCCATCTTGTCTGCCAGACTCCTGGCATTAGTGAACATGCCGCGCAGTTTTGTCCAGATGCATACTATTTCCTTATTGGGTGTTCAGAGGTTGCAAATAGGACTTGTTACTATACTTACCTTTCCTTCAGTCCAGCTCAGCAATTTTTCTGCTTCCTGTTGTCCATCCAGTGTCTCTCATCACCCAAGCCCTGACAGCCTGTCTGCTGTCTCATCTGCCTGCTATCAGCCAATCCTGGCTTCCTTCCTGTGGGTTCCAAGCTACTACATGCCCAGACTACTGGACTAATCCTAGGCGCTCTTACCCTTCTGTGTTCCAGCGGCTGTCTCACCATCAGTAGCCCCTGAGCCGGAGCTATACTTGAGGCCTTCTAAATCATGCACTCTCGAAATCTGCAATCTGTATGTAGCACACTCCTAAACCCTGCGATCTCTATGTAGCGCACTCCGCAACCCTGCACTATGTATGTAGGGCACTCCTGGACCCTGCACTATGTATGTAGGGCACTCCTGGACCCTGCACTCTGTACGTAGGGCACACCTGAACCCTGCACTCTGTACGTAGGGCACACCTGAACCCTGCACTCTGTACGTAGGGCACACCTGAACCCTGCACTCTGTACGTAGGGCACACCTGAACCCTGCACTCTGTACGTAGGGCACACCTGAACCCTGCACTCTGTACGTAGGGCACACCTGAACCCTGCACTCTGTACGTAGGGCACACCTGAACCCTGCACTCTGTACGTAGGGCACACCTGAACCCTGCACTCTGTACGTAGGGCACACCTGAACCCTGCACTCTGTACACAGCGCACACCTGAACCCTGCACATAACACTCCTGGACCCTGCACTCTGTACGTAGGGCACTCCTGGACCCTGCACTCTGTACGTAGGGCACTCCTGGACCTTGCACTCTGTACGTAGGGCACTCCTGGACCCTGCACTCTGTACGTAGGGCACTCCTGGACCCTGCACTCTGTACGTAGGGCACTCCTGGACCCTGCACTCTGTACGTAGGGCACTCCTGGACCCTGCACTCTGTACGTAGGGCACTCCTGGACCCTGCGCTCTGTACGTAGGGCACTCCTGGACCCTGCGCTCTGTACGTAGGGCACTCCTGGACCCTGCGCTCTGTACGTAGGGCACTCCTGGACCCTGCGCTCTGTACGTAGGGCACTCCTGGACCCTGCGCTCTGTACGTAGGGCACTCCTGGACCCTGCGCTCTGTACGTAGGGCACTCCTGGACCCTGCGCTCTGTACGTAGGGCACTCCTGGACCCTGCGCTCTGTACGTAGGGCACTCCTGGACCCTGCGCTCTGTACGTAGGGCACTCCTGGACCCTGCGCTCTGTACGTAGGGCACTCCTGGACCCTGCGCTCTGTACGTAGGGCACTCCTGGACCCTGCGCTCTGTACGTAGGGCACTCCTGGACCCTGCGCTCTGTACGTAGGGCACTCCTGGACCCTGCACTCTGTACATGGCGCGCACCTGGACCCTGCACATAACACTCCTGAACTCTGCACTCTGTACGTAGCGTAATTCTGACCTTAGCACTCTGTACGTAGCTCAATCCTGATCACTGCACGCTGTACATAGCACACCCCAGATACAACTGGCCCTTTGAGGGCAACCATACTGCTGATGTGGCCCGCAATGAAATTGAGTTTGACACCCCTTCTCTAATGGTTCCTGGTATTCTTTGTTGAGAACTTGGGACAAGGCTGCCAAACCAAGGGGTTGCTGGACAGAGGTACTTGGTGATCCTGACAGAAAACCTGTGAGCCGATAACATCCTGTGCTCTTTGCCTGTGCTACAATGTTACATTGTTCTGCAGACTAAAGAACACCTCCCTACTTTATTATTGGGATGAGGAGAGGTGGGGGTATTCCTGTCCTGGGGTGACAACGCTGCTTCTCCATAGATACAGTACAGTGAATATTGTCACCTTAGGACAGGTGAAAAAAAAAAAAAAAGCCTGAAAAAAGAAAAACGAAAGCAGCCACCACATCTAAGCACCGGTAAACTGCAACATATGCCATTTTTGTTCTTGGAATAAGACATCAAATGGTTGCAGATAAAGCATTAAACCCTTTCAAATACGATTTCCAATGCGTTTTAAATGAGCAACAAAGAGATGCTAAGCCAACACGCACCTTAATTAACCAACGCAGATGAAGACTTCCGCCTGCTGGTAATTAAAGCTCACCCTGGATATTGCTCAGGGATGTGTATTCATTTACGACAATCCTCCATCCAAGTCCCATTACCCATCTCATTTTAAGAACTACACGGCACATTATGACGGATCGACAATAGCGCACATTGCAGCCTCCTAATTACCTGCCTACCTGTAACAACATTATGAAATAATTAAAATGAATTTCATTAAGAGCTATTAAAGCTCGTCTCATAATTATCTGAGAAACAACCACGTCATTATCGACAATAACACCTACCTTTCACAGACCGTAAAAGCATTAACGCTTCTCAAATGCGTTGGGTGTTTGCTGGCTGTGTTACGGGTGATTTTAGCACGAATTAGTGACCCCATCCCTGTATTTATTACCATTTTGTTTTTTCATGAACTACATTTATTTTTTTGCAGGTGGCATCATTTTGGTCTGTTATCTTTTTTTTTTTTTCTTTTAATTTTCTGTATGACTGTTGGGTTATCTTTACTGGGAGATATGATTGCAAATAACAAGTAATTAAATGGCGATTCTAAAATGGGAACACAAGGGGCGCCAGACTAAGTATAGCAATAAATACAGTATAAAGCAATGTTTTTTTTTTTAAAGGTCAACTGAAAACTTAAATTTAAAAAAAGAAGCAAACAGACATACAGTGCATCTGGAAAGTATTCACAGCACTTCACTTTTTCCACATTTTGATATGTTACAGCCTTATTCCAAAATTCTACAAACAATCCCCCATACTGACAATGTGAAAGACGTTTGTTTGAAATCTTTGCAAATTTATTTAGAATAAAAAAGTATTCACAGCCTTTGCTCAATACTTTGGGGAAGCCCCTTTGGCACCAATTACAGCCTCCAGTCTTGGTGAGTATGATGTATGATGAGTATGATGTATGATGAGTATGATGTATGAAGAGTATGATGCTACAAGCTCGGCACTCCTATTTTTGGGGAGTTTCTCCCATTCTTCTTTGCAGGACCTCACAAGCTCCATCAGGTTGAATGGGGAGCGTCGGTGCACAGCCATTTTCAGATATCTTCAGAGATGTTGTCATGGTCATCCCGGTAATCCAGTGGTATATGGGAGACCTGCCCGCAGAATCCCCATGCCAAGAACTAACCGGTATCCAAGGGCACGCGTTAGCACGAACGGGCCCACGCGGGTGCGCGAGGTCACGAACGGGCGCACGCTTACACGGGGGTGCGCGCAGACGTGCCGTGCGACCATTTTTGGTGCCCAGAATTCTACTTAAGGGAATCTGTCACTGTGCCTCCTTGCTGTCCAGTCTACAGCGTGTCCTGTGATCCTGGTATCTGCTACCTAGTTGACCTTGATTCCTGTTTACCCGGCTTGTTCCTGACGACGTCTGTTTTCTGCCTGCCTCTGACCCTCGGCTTGTCTGACTACGCTTTTGCCTCTTCCTCGGAACTGTTGCTACCTGTCTGTTACCGACCCGGCTTGTACCTCAACTACCCTACTGCCTCTTGCTGTTCCAGCCTGACTGCTGAGTGCCTTCTGCCACCTGCTGTTCCAGCCCTCTGCCGTACTACAGGACACCTCCTCGCTGTCAGCCGCTTCGGTGTTCCTGTCAAGTTCCCGTGCATCACCTGCTGCCTGCTGATCCTGCGCTCCTGTGGTACTTCTGCTTCTCCAAAGGTCCGGACCAGTCCTACACCTGCTTGGCACTTGTGCCCTCTGAACTCTTGAGTCCATGTCTCCACTACCAGGGGTTCTCAAGCCAGAGGCTTACAAGAGGCCGCTCCCTGCATTCTGGGCTCCTATACCAGGTACGTGACAGATGTACAATTGGGTTCAAGTCCGGGTTCTGGTTGGGCCACTCAAAGACATTCACAGGGTTGTCCCGTAGCCACTCATTTGTTATCTTGGCTGTGTGCTTAGGGTCATTATCCTGTTGGAAGATGAACCTTTGCCCGGTCAGAAGTCCAGAGAGCTCTGGAGCAGGTTTTTATCAAGGATGCCTCTGTACATTGCTGTATTCATCTTTCCCTCAATCCTGACTAGTCTCCCAGTTCCTGCCGCTGAAAAACATCCCCACAGTATGATGCTGCCACCACCATGCTTCACTATAGGGATGGTATTGGTCAGGTGATGAGCGGTGCCTGGTTTCCTCCAGACATGACGCTTGCCATTCAGGCCAAAGAGTTCAATCTTTGTTTCATCAGACCAGAGAATTTTGTTTCTCGTGGTCTGAGAGTCCTTCAGGTGTCTTTTGGCAAACTCCAGGCAGGCTGTCATGTGCCTTTTACTGAGGAGTGGCTTCTGTATGGCCACTCTACCATACAGGCCTGATTGGTGGAGTGCTGCAGAGATGGTTGTTCTTCTGGAAGGTTCTACTCTCTCCACAGAGAAAGGCTGGAGCTCTGTCAGAGGGACCATCGGGTTCTTGATCACCTCTCTAAGGCCCTTCTCCCCTGACCGATCAGTTTGGCCGGGCGGCCCGCTCTAGGAAGAGTCCAGGTGGTGCCAAACTTCTTCCATTTACAGATGATGGAAGCCACTGTGCTCATTGGGACCTTCAATGCTGCAGAAATGTTTCTGTCCCCTTCCCCCGATCTGTGCCTCCATACAATCCTGTCTCGGACGTCTACAGACAATTCCTTGGACTTCATGGCTTGGTTTGTGCTCTGACATGCACTGTTACCTGTGGGACCTTCTATAGACAGGGGTGTGCCTTTCCAAATCATGTCCAATCAACTGAATTTTACCACAGGTGACTCCAATCAAGCTGTAGAAACATCTCAAGGATGATCAGTGGAAACAGGAGGGACCTGAGATCAATTCTGAGTGTCGTGGCAAAGGCTGTGATACTTATGTACATGGGAGGAGCCTGTGATACTTATGTACATGGGAGGAGCCTGTGATACTTATGTACATGGGAGGAGCCTGTGATACTTATGTACATGGGAGGAGCCTGTGATACTTATGTACATGGGAGGAGCCTGTGATACTTATGTACATGGGAGGAGCCTGTGATACTTATGTACATGGGAGTTTTTTTATTTTTTAATGAATTTGCAAAGATTTCTAGCAAATTCTTTCACGTTGTCATTATGGGGTAATGTTTGTAGAAATTCGAGGAAAGTAATGAATCAAATCCATTTTGGAATAAAGCTGTAACATAACAAAATGTGGAAAAAGTGAAGTGCTGTGAATACTTTCCAGATGCACTGTATATAAAATGCACTTATCAAAAAGTGTTTCCCAGCGCTAAACCTTTCCTACAATTTTTAAATTGGTGCATTTGTAAATTCCAAAATCCAATATAAAGGAATAGTAGTGGTAAAAAAGCATGTGTGGGTTTAACCAATCTTTTTTTTCTTTCACTTGAATTTTATTAGAAACGATAAGAAAAAATGGACTCTTACATAGTGAGGGAGAATTATGCAATAACAGATACAGATTCAAAAGAAGTTTCTCTCCGCAAATATTGAACATTAAGCAATAATAAAGAATAAACAAGCCAAGCAACATTAAATTGTTAGGTGGGCCCTTCACCTGGGGACCATAGAACTGAAGACAGTGCAGTCGTCTATGGAGCCAAAAAGTGGGTACCGCTCTTATTTGTGGGCAATAAGCCATTTCCAAAGCTTAGAGGATCAGAAGAAAGAGATGAAAAGAGAAAAGTCAAAAAGGAAAGGGAGAGAGAAGAACAAAGAAAAAGGGGGTGGGAGTATGGAGGAGGTGGCCATCCCTGTCCTGAAGGCTCGCTACAAAAATATTAACATGCCATAATAGGTTGCAGTTCCGGGAAGCGCGTAGGATGTTGTGTTGATGGGAAGTAATGCCAAGGCTGCCAGGTATGTAGAAATGTATTGTGTGTGCCAGTTAAAATCGCTGTCAATTGCCCATTTGCTATAGTAGCATGCACCTGACTTTTCACTTCATCGAAGTTGAGAATCAGTGTCTTCCACACTTTTGCAACTTTGTTTCATGGCCAAGATATGTGGGCCACCAAAGCACGCTCTGGTTTGGTAGCGCCTTCTATTGGTTTGTGTAGAAGCGTCTCCCAAGGGTCTTTTCGGAAATTGATGTGTAGCACCAAACTGACCATGTTGTAGACCCTTATCCACAGGTGTTTGACCTTAGGACATGTCCACCATATATATATATATACGATTCATATTGCCAAGGTCTGAGCATCCTCTAAAGTATGTAGAGGGGTAGGCAGGGAGACATTTGACAATTCTAGCTAGAGTAAAGTACCACCAGGACAAGAGTTTGAAAGAGTTTTCTAAGGTAGTTAGGTTATGGTAAAAATTGAATAATGCCTCCCAAATTTTATTCCAGGTCTGAGGGTTTGATTGGAGCTAAAGTCCCTTTCCTAGTTGAAGCAGTAAGATGGGGTACGCAAAATAAAATTATTTAGAATGGAGGAGTATAATAGAGAAATGAGACCTTGGGTTGTGGAGGACGTCCGACATCTAGATTCACATGCCATGGTCATCGTTGACCAATCATATTTTTCTTGTCAGGGATTCCAATAGATGGCGACTTTGGAGGTAATGGAGTTTCTCAGAACCTGGAATATCATATGTGTCTTTGAGGTATTGAAAGGCGACGATGCTCCAACGGGACAACAGGTACCAGGAATTTCTCTTTGCTCTAAAAAGCAAACATGGTGATGGGGGAGCAGAAGTAAGGTGTCTAGAAAGTCCCTTTTCGTTTGCAGCTCCCATGAGTGATGACTGGTGGTCCAGCACTGCAGTCCATGCCCATGCTAAATGGTTGCCTCTTCTGTGCAGTCTACTGGAGCTTGAGAGAATCCCACTGCTGGATGTTTCAAAGGCAGTCCTACCCTGGCACCATATGACATCATTCAGGCCTGACTATTGTCCTCTCCTGCATCCAGTTAAGATTCATGTTCTTCCCCCATACCTATACTTGGAGGTACAAGGAATCTTCTTCACTTCGACAGGAAAACATGGCTTTCCGTAGCACATAAAGAAGATAACTAGAAGCCCCAAGAGGGGCAGGTAAAGAGTAGGGATGAGCCGAACACCCCCCGGTTCGGGTCGCACCAGAACCTTCAAACAGACCAAAAATGTGTACGAACTTTAGAACCCCATTAAAGTCTATGGGACTCGAAAGTTCGAAATCAAAAGTGCTAATTTTAAAGGCTAATATACAAGATATGCAACAGACAACACCAGCAATAAGAGGTATATTCAGGTGTATACTGTGCTGGAGGCACACAACACCCACTAACTCCTGCAGATGCCTGTATTAGAGAACACCAGCAATAAAGGGTAGATACAGGTGTATACTGTGCTGTGCTGGAGGCACACAACACCCACTAACTACTGCAGATGCCTGCATGAGAGAATGCCAGCAGTAAAAGGTAGATACAGGTATATACTGTGCTGGAGGCACACAATGCCCCCTAACTCCTGCAGATGTCTCTATTTGAGAACAGCAATAAAGGGTAGATACAGGTGTATACTGTGCTGTGCTGGAGGCACACAACACCCACTAACTACTGCATATGCCTGCATGAGAGAACACCAGCAATAAAGGGTAGATACAGGTGTATACTGTGCTGGAGGCACACAACACCCACTAACTACTGCAGATGCCTGCATGAGAGAATGCCAGCAATAAAGGGTAGATACAGGTGTATACTGTGCTGGAGGCACACAACGCCCCCTAACTCCTGCAGATGGCTCTATTTGAGAACAGCAATAAAGGGTAGATACAGGTGTATACTGTGCTGTGCTGGAGGCACACAACACCCACTAACTACTGCATATGCCTGTATGAGAGAACACCAGCAATAAAGGGTAGATACAGGTGTATACTGTGCTGTGCTGTAGGCACACAACACCCACTAACTCCTGCAGATGCCTTTATTATAGAACACCAGCAATAAAGGGCAGATACAGGTGTATACTGTGCTGGAGGCACACAACACCCACTAACTACTGCAAATGCCTGTATGATAGAACACCAGCAATAAAGGGTAGATACAGGTGTATACTGTGCTGTGCTGGAGGCACACAACACCCACTAACTCCTGCAGATGCCTTTATTATAGAACACCAGCAATAAAGGGCAGATACAGGTGTATACTGTGCTGGAGGCACACAACACCCACTAACTACTGCAAATGCCTGTATGATAGAACACCAGCAATAAAGGGTAGATACAGGTGTATACTGTGCTGTGCTGGAGGCACATAACACCCACTTTAACTCAGATGCCTGAGAAAAGAACACACTGTCCCTGCCTATCTTGCTCTTTTCCCTGCACGCCGGAACACACTACACAAGGGCCGCCGCCCTGGCGGCCTTATATAGTGCGGGGCGTGTACTAAACCCCCCTGAGCTATAATTGCCCACAGGCATCCTGCCTGTGGCCAATTATGGCTCTCCTCGCTGCCGGCGCTGTGATTGGCCAAGCATGAGGGGTCACAGTGCATGCTTGGCCGATCATGAGCCAGCAATGCACTGCGATGGCGTAGTGCATTGTGGGCCGTTCGTGCCACACGAATTTGGTGCGAACTGTCCACAAAGTTCTGAATTCGCCAAACACACGAACGGCCGATGTCCGAGTCGAACACCGAGCTCATCCCTAGTAAAGAGGTGAACCTTTAACTTTGTTCGGTATGGGCAAAGCATCGGTTGCCCTTCACATCAACTATTCATATATTCACACTCACAAACAAGGGCACTGTGAAGAATATACAGTCTCTACATAGCGTAGGTCCGTGGTCCTCGTGTCTTGGTCTGTACAGTTCTGATGATGAGCTGCCCTCTGACGCAATGTGCATTGAGTCATTGCCGTGGGAGCATTTGCTTTGCTGCAATAATGAACTGACCATAGCATGCGTCACAAACCCTTATCAACCATTAAGCATTATAAACCAAGTTCTGTACATTTCCCAACATCGATCCATGTCATGAAAGTATAATTCGTATGGCAACAGAATTCCATATTCAGCAAACGCTCAATATTATCCTTCTTACAGAGAATTCAGCCAGAGACAGGGAATGGCCCCGCACAGTGTAGGAAGGCTTAAAGTGGACCTGTCATGGAAGCATTTAGATAGACTTCTTTATTCTTGTCTCCACTCCTTGCTGCTGATTGACCGGGGATGTGTCTTTCCCTGGAGCCAGGAGGATGATCTGAACGCAGGCAGACTAGATAAAAGAGACACTTCTTCACATTGACACTTGCTACAAGAGGTCTAGCTCACCTACTCCTGCATCCATCTGTATATGGCAGCCATCAAAGCCAAATACGGGGCCGAAAGCCAGTAGTATCCCAGAATACTGACTTTGCTCTTCTTTCTATTCGCTCTACTTTGCTACATAATGTCCTAGTCCTCATACCCCAACTATCCTTTGAACTTGCTCCACCTTCTGCATTTCTGCACTGAGGAGTCTACACACACGCCGAGCCTTACATTTACACTAGACGGCTGCTAAATTCCACCCCATTGAGACGTTTTCACCTTTCAGCGCGCCAACGTTTTTAAAAGGGCCCCAACATTGCTGGCAGAAGCTCGCCGTTACATTTACTGACTGCAGAACTAGGTTGCTCTTACCGAGTTCAAATTTCAAGGCCTAAGCTTAACCCCTTTGTTTGAGAGCCCTCAAGTGAATTAACTTGTCAGAACTCTTTATAATCCTTTTGTTCAAATGAGGCACACTTATTTAACAAAAGTATTGGGGACTCCTGCCTTTACACGCACATGAACTTTAATGGCATCCCAGTCTTAGTCCGTAGGGTACAATATTAAGTGGGCCCACCCTTTGCAGCTATAACAGCTTCAGCTCTTCTGGGAAGCCTGTCCACAAGGTTTAGGAGTGTGTCTATGGGAATGTTTGACCGCATTTGTGAGGTCAGGCGCTAATGTGGACAAGAAGGCCCTGGCTTGCAGTCTGCGCTCTAATTCATCCCAAAGGTGTTCTACTCGGGTTGAGGTCAGGTCTCTGTTCAGGCCAGTCAAGTTCCTCCACCCCAAACTCAATCAGTCGTATTTTTTATGTCTGCTCCCTCCCACCAGGAAATTATTTTCTTGGCTGTTAAGTGATTGCATTAGCGGCTCTTTACAATATATTGTCAGTTAGTGG
>NW_027507789.1:218132945-218180445 GCF_037356315.1 Lithobates pipiens
CCCAGTGCTCTCACACCCTTTCTATTCCCCCCAGTGCTCTCCACTCTCCCACCCCGTTCTCTCCCCCAGTGCTCTCCCCCCCGTTCTCCCCCCCAGCGCTCTCCACTCTCTCCAGTGCTCCCCCCGTTCTCTCCCCCAGGCCCCCCCCGTTGCTCTCCCCCCCTTCTCTCCCAGCTCTCTCCCCCCGTTCTCCCCCAGTGCTCTCCACTCCCCCCAGTGCTCTCCCCCCCGTGCTCTCCCTCCCCCCAGTGCTCTCCCCCCCGTTCTCCCCCCCAGCGCTCTCCCCCCCGTTCTCCCCCAGTGCTCTCCCTACTCCCCCCAGTGCTCTCCCCCCGTGCCCCCCTCCTCTGCGCCCCCCGTGCTCTCCCCCCCAGTGCTCCCCCACGTCCCCCCAGTGCTCTCCCCCGTGCTCTCCTTCCCCCGTGCTCTCAACTCCCCCCAGTGCTCTCCACTCCCCCCAGTGCTCCCCCGTTCTCTCCCCCCAGTGCTCTCCACTCCCCCCAGTGCTCTCCCCCCCGTTCTCTCCCCAGTGCTCTCCACTCCCCCCAGTGCTCTCCCCCCCATTCTCCCCCCCAGCGCTCTCACTCTCCCCCACGTTCTCTCCCCCAGTGCTCTCCCCCCTGTTCTATCCCCCCAGTGCTCTCCACTCCCCCCAGTGCTCTCCCCCCGTTCTCTCCCCCAGTGCTCTCCACTCCCCCCCAGTGCTCTCCCCCCGTTCTCCCCCCCAGTGCTCTCCACTCCCCCCAGTGCTCTCCCCCGTTCTCCCCCCCAGCACTCTCCACTCTCCCCCACGTTCTCTCCCCCCAGTGCTCTCCAACCCTCTCCAGTGCTCCCCCGTTCTCTCCCCCAGTGCTCTCCCCCCCCGTTCTCCCCCCCTTCCCCCAGTGCTCTCCCCCCCCCGTTCTCCCCCAGTGGCTCTCCACTCCCCCCAGTGCTCTCCCCCCGTGCTCTCCTCCCCCGTTCTCCCCCCAGTGCTCTCCACTCCCCCCAGTGCTCTCCCCCATGCTCTCCTCCCCCCGTGCTCTCCCCGTTCTCCCCCCAGTGCTCTCCCTCTGTTGTCCCCCCCCCCAGTGCTCTTCCTCTGTTGTCCCCCCAGTGATCTTCCCCTTGTTCTCCTCCCCAGTGCTCTCCCCCCTGTTCTCCTCCCCAGTGCTCTCCCCTCTGTTCTACCCCCCAGTGCTCTCCACTCCCCCAGTGCTCTCCCCCCCAGTGCTCTCCACTCCCCCCAGTGCTCTCCCCCCGGTGCTCCCCACCCCCCCAGTGCTCTCCACTCCCCCCGTGCTCTCTCCCCGGTGCTCTCCACCCCCCCAAGTGCTCTCCCACGTCTCCCCCCCAGTGCTCTCCACTTCCCCCAGTGCTCTCCACTCCCCCCAGTGCTCTCCCCCCAGTGCTCTCCACTCTGTTCTACCCCCCCAGTGCTCTCCACTCCCCCAGTGCTCTCCCCCCAGTGCTCTCCACTGCCCCGTGCTCTCCCCCCGGTGCTCTCCACCCCCCAGTGCTCTCCACTCCCCCCGTGCTCTCCCCCCCCCCCCAAGTGCTCTCCCACCGTTCTCCCCCCCAGTGCTCTCCCACTTCCCCCAGTGCTCTCCACTCCCCCCAGTGCTCTCCCCCCAGTGCTCTCCACTCCCCCCTGGTGCTCTCCCCCCGGTGCTCTCCACTCCCCCAGTGCTCTCCACTCCCCCCAAGTGCTCTCCCACCGTTCTCCCCCCCAGTGCTCTCCACTTCCCCCAGTGCTCTCCCCGCTGTTCTCCCCAAGTGCTCTCGACCCCCCCCCAGTGCTCTCCCCCCTGTTCTCCCCCCAGTGCTCTCCCCCCCTGTTCTCCCCCCAGCGCTCTCCACTCTCTCCCAGTGCTCTCCCCCCCCGTTCTCCCCCCCAGTGCTCTCCACTCTCTCCAGTGCTCTCCCCCCGTTCTCCCCCCCAGTGCTCTCCACTCCCCCCAGTGCTCTCCCCCCGTGCTCTCCCTCCCCCCCGTGCTCTCCACTCCCCCCAGTGCTCTCCCCCCAGTGCTCTCCCCACTGTTCTACCCCCCCAGTGCTCTCCCCCCAGTGCTCTCCCCCTGTTCTACCCCTCAGTGCGCTCCACTCCCCCAGTGCTCTCCCTGCTGTTCTACCCCCCAGTGCTCTCCTCCCCCAGTGCTCTCCCCCCCTGTGCTCTCCCCCCCCAGTGCTCTCCCCCAGTGCTCTCCACTCCCCCCAGTGCTCTCCCCCCTGTTCTACCCCCCCCCCCCAGTGCTCTCCTCCCCCCCAGTGTTCTCCCCTCTGTTCTACCCCCCCAGTGCTCTCCACTCCCTCCAGTGCTCTCCCCCCTGTTCTACCCCCAGTGCTCTCCACTCCCCCCAGTGCTCTCCCCCCTGTTCTCCTCCCCAGTGCTCTCCCCCTGTTCTCCTCCCAGTGCTCTCCCCCCTGTTCTACCCCCCCAGTGCTCTCCCCCCTGTTCTACCCCCCCAGTGCTCTCCACTCCCCCCAGTGCTCTCCCCCCAGTGCTCTCCAATCCCCCGTGTCTCCCCCCGTGCTCTCCTCCCCCGTGCTCTCCCCCTGTTCTCTCCCCAGTGCTCTCCCATCGTTCTCCCCCCAGTGCTCTCCTCCCCCCCAGTGCTCTCCCCCCTGTTCTACCCCCCCAGTGCTCTCCCCCCCCCAGTGCTTCTCCCCTCTGTTCTACCCCCCCCAGTGCTCTCCACTCCCCAGTGCTCTCCCCCCTGTTCTACCCCCCAGTGCTCTCCACTCCCCCAGTGCTCTCCCCCCTGTTCTCCTCCCCAGTGCTCTCCCCCCTGTTCTCCTCCCCAGTGCTCTCCCCTGTTCAACCCCCCAGTGCTCTCCAACCCCCCGTGCTCTCCCCCCGTGCTCTCCCCCCTGTTCTACCCCCCAGTGCTCTCCAATCCCCCATGCTCTTCTCCCCGTGCTCTCCCCTGTTCTCTCCCCCAGTGCTCTCCCACCGTTATCCCCCCAGTGCTCTCCACTTCCCCAGTGCTCTCCCCCGCCTCCCTCCCCCCCCCAGTGCTCTCCGACCCCCAGTGCTCTCCCCCTGTTCCTCCCCCCCAGTGCTCTTCACACCCCCCAGTGCTCTCCACTCTCTCCAGTGCTCCCCCCCGTTCTCCCCCAGCGCTCTCCACTCTCTCCAGTGCTCCCCCCATTCTCTCCCCCCGTGCTCTTCACTCCCCCAGTGCTCTCCCCCCCCGTTCTCCCCCCCAGCGCTCTCCGCTCTCTCCAGTGCTCTCCACCCATTCTCCCTCCCCCCTGTTCTCTCCCCCCAGTGCTCTCCCACTCCCCCCAGTGCTTTCCCCCCGTTCTCTCCCCCAGTGCTCTCCACTCCCCCACAGTGCTCACCCCCCGTTCTCCCCCCCAGCGCTCTCCACTCTCCCCCCCGTTCTCTCCCCCAGTGCTCTCCACCCCCCCAGTGCTCCCCCCTCTCTCCGTGCTCCCCCCGTTCTCTCCCCCCGTTCTCCCCCCAGCGCTCTCCACTCTCTCCAGTGCTCTCCCCCCCGTTCTCCCCCCAGTGCTCTCCACTCTCCCCCCGTTCTCTCCCCCCAGTGCTCTCCCCCCCAGTGCTCTCCTCCCCCCGTGCCTCTTCACTTCTCCCAGTGCTCTCCCCCCCAGTGCTCTGCTCTCCCCCCTGTTCTTCCCCCCCAGTGCTCTCCACCTCCCCCCAGTGCTCTGCTCCCCCCAGTGCTCTGCTCCCCCCTGTTCTCCCCCCCAGTGCTCTCCCCTCCCCCCGTGCTCCCCAACCCTCCCCAGTGCTCCCCCAGTTCTTTTCCCCCATTCCGTGCTCTCCCCGCCCTGTTCTTTTCCCCCCAGTGCTCTCCCGCCCTGTTTCTTTTCCCCCCAGTGCTCTCCGCCCCTGTTCTTTCTCACCCCACCCGAGTGCTCTCCAGCTCTCCCCAGTGCTCTCCAGCCCCCCATTCTCCCCACCCCTGTTCTTTCTGGTCCCCTGGTGCTCTCAAGCTCCACCGATCACTCTCCTGCCCCCCTCTCAGTGCTCTCTTACCCCCCCCCCCCACGTGCTCTCCAATTCTGTTCTTTTGGCTCCCCCCCATCACTCTCCACTCCCCACCCCTGTACTTCATATTTATATGCATATAATTCATGGGCACAGTGAGGCTGCATTCATGGGCACAGTTCGGCTGCATTCATAGGCACAGTGAGGCTGCATTTACGGCACAGTAAAGCTGCATTTGATGGGCACAGCAAGGCTGCAATGGTGGGCACGCATTTGTGGGCACAGTGAGACTGCATTCACGGCCAGAGTAAAGCTGCATTTGGTGGGCACCCACCCCCCCTGCATTTGGTGGGCACCCACCCCCTTACCTTAGTGTATTCTTTCTGTGGATGGTGCCCCCCCCCCCCACGTTCTGAGTTCCTGGGGTCCCCCTTGATGATTGTCCACTTACCACTTTTTAACTGGAATTTGTGTATATATATATATATATATATATATATATATATATATATATGTGTGTATATATATATATATATATATATATATATATATATATATATATATATATATATATATATATATATATATATATATATATATATATATCCCTATGTGATTTCATATCTACATATAATACACTCTTCACTAAATGTGCTTTAAAATGTATGGTTTTCCCTTTCGTGAACAAGAAAATAATGTGTATGCTGTTGGGCTGGTATAATAATGCTGTGGGGCTGGTATGAAATTTTTTCCAGGGCTGGTTTTTATTCCCCAGTCCGGCCCTGTGTGTGACCCACACTTGGCGCCCATTGAGTTAATTGTCAACATGGCGGACGAGACAAACAACCTCCACCCTACCCTTACAAGTTTCATTATGACGCTCTCTTCTTCTCCTTTACTTACAGTACTTCACATACAACAAAAATACTCCAGCATTTGAGAACCTTTTCTTTTCATTATCCTTCAACCTACCAAGTATTTTTTTCTTTGTTTCGCAGTGTTTTTTTTTTCTGGATTTATTACTTACTCAAGGGTTTCTTTCCCATTTATCAGAGTTGATTTTATACACCTTTAGCGCCTCATCTAAAAGTGTTTTCTCTCTTATACTCTGCATAATGAACTGAATAAGGCTGGGCACAGATCGGCACTTCATTGTTTAACCCTATTAAATGCTGGGGGAAAAAATTATAAATATAATTTTGGAGGAATTAGTTGTTTGAGGCTTGAATAATCTTAAAACCTTCCAGCTGACAGTACGCTCATATGCGTATCTGGCTTTGTGATAGCCTCCGATTGGCTGTCACAGGGATCGGTCACTTTGAAGCCCGCCCCTGTATTTCCTATCTCTCTCAGTGGAGGAGAGAGATACATTGTATCTCTCTCTCCTTGCAGAGAGAAAAATGAACAAAAATATGTGTAAAAAAAATAAAAAAAAAAAAAAAAAAAAGAAGGAAAAGAAAAGAAAAAAATAGCTAGATCTAGCTATGGTTAATTTTTTGGATTAAATATTTTTGTATAGGATAGAAATGCAATGCCTTGAAAAAAAGTATTCATACCCCTTGAAATTTTCCACATTTTGTCACGTTACAACTAAAAACATAAATGGATTTTATTGGGATTTTATGTGAATAGACCAACACAAAGTGGCACATAATTGTGATATGGAAGAAAAATGATAAATAGTTTTACAATTTTTTTTACAAATAAATACAGTATGTGAAAAGGGTGGCAGGCATCTGTATCCAGCCCCTTTACTCTGAGACCGCTAAATAAAATCTAGTGCAGCGTTTCTCAACTCCAGTCCTCAAGGCGCCCCAACAGGTCATGTTTTCAGGCTTTCCATTATTTTGCACAGGTGATTTGATCGGTTTCACTGCCTGGGCACCTTGAGGACTGGACTTGAGAACACTGATCTAGTGGAACCAATCACCTTATTAGTAAATAGTGTCCACCTGTGTGTAATTTAATTTCAGTATAAATACAGCTGTTCTGTGAATCCCTCAGGTTTGTTAGAGAACCTTAGTGAACAAACAGCATCATGAAGGCCACGGAACACACCGGACAGGTCAGGGATAAAGTTGTGGAGAAGTTTAAAGCAGGGTCAGGTTATAAAAAAAAAAAATATCCCATGCTTTGAACATCTCACTGAGCTCTGTTCAATCCATCATCTGGAAATGGCCGTCCACAGGGCCGTCTTTAAAGGCAGGGCAAAAGGGGCAGCTGCTCTGGGCCCTGTCATTGTTTTGGGGCCCAAAGCAGCTGCCTCCTTCTTGTCAACTATCCCAGTTTAAATTCCTTTGTCCCTTGAAGTTTTAGTCATGTGCTGTGTCCCAATATCTCAGTGTTCTGTTACTAATGCTGCCCAGCTCTGTCCTATTGTTGTGTACACATAACTCACCTGCAGACCCCGTGTTTACATGTAAATTCACCTTCCCAATTTCCTCCTCTTTCCCCTCTCTCCCTTATGCCTCTTTCTGTCCACATTCCATTCCATGTAACTATATTCCACATTTAAACCTATTTTTATCTTTATTTATATTTTTACTTAATGTATTATTATTATTATTATTTTCACTTTTATTTTAATTTCCAGTTCATCGTTATTGTTTTCATCCTTACATTTATTTTATTTTTATCTCCAACTTTATATACATATATATTGCCCATAATCCTTGTCTTGATACTCGCTGATTGGTTCATTGTTTCTAATCATAATTGTAAAACCTTGTTTCTTTCGCAAACCGTACACAATAGTTTCTTCATCAGAATTGCTATTAGATTACCTTGATGGTATCTAACGAGTTAATCTGACACTCCAGTGCCCCGTGATCCACTAATTACCACCTTGAAAGGTTACCAAAGTAACACCCGATTAGTCCTGGCCGCAACAGACTATATATACCTCCTCCATAATGGCCGCAGTTATAGCCTGATGAAGGAGCACGCATGCTCCGAACGCACGCTCCTCCCCATGCTCTCTCCAACCCGGTAGTGACGTACGCCGCTGTCTGCGAGCCGCCCGAGTGTCTGGAAGCCCTGGGAATCACAGGTGTCCCTGGGACCCAGGCATGTACTGGCTATCGGGAGTTTCCCGGTGGGCCGATAGCTCAGTGGGCCGGTTTCAGTGACAGCCAGTGGCATTGCTAGGGGGGACTTTTGGGGCTATAGCCCCGAATCTGGGGCCCATAGCCCAGAGTCATACCAGGAGTCCCCAACCACAGGGTCCCGGCCCACTATTGGGCCATGGGCTCTCTGCAGCCATGTGGCGGCAGCTCGAGAGAGCTGGAGAGCAAGCAGGCAGCTCTCACTGCCCTCTTTCTGATGACTCTGATGTAAGGGGGGGGCTCTCTGGGGAACCTGATGTAAGAGATAGACTCTCTGTGGATCTGGATGTAAGGGGGGGCTCTCTGGGGACCCGGATGTAAGGGGGGTTCTCTGGGGATCTGGATGTAAGGGGGATGCTCTCTAGGGACCCCGATGTAAGGAGGGGCTCTCTGGGGACCCTGATGTAAGAGGGGGCTCTCTGGGGACCAAATGTAAGGAGGGGCTCTCTGGGGACCCTGATGTAAGAGGGGGGCTCTCTGGGGACCCTGATGTAAGGAGGGGCTCTCTGGGGGCCCTAATGGTAGGGGGTTCTCTAGGGACTTTTTTGCACAATTGCGTACAGTTTATATACTGTTTTTGAGCGTGTTTGCAAAATGTAAGTGGGCCGGTCTGGATGAAGTCCAGGCCCAAATTTTTGTCCCAGTCCAGCCCTGCTGGGACCCATCAGCTGCCTCTTCACCAGTGAGAAGATCGTCTTCCCCCACGAGCGGATGAACCACGTTATTAATCGCACGTGTGCTCAGATCTCATACATCTTGTGAGTTACCAATTGTCTTATGGAATAAAATGTCTTAATAATGCTGCACTTAGATGGCGCTGCTCTCCTTCTGTCTTTGCCTTCCACGGAGTTACTTCTAGCCTGTCATGAGATGGCAAGCCATCCACAATCAACTTATCCAAGTACACTTCAACTGTCCTTGTGCCACAAAATGTACGCCTCCACACGAACTCCATGTGAAAGAGAGTTCTAATTACCCACTCTCTCTTTATTCGGCTGATCGAGCGCACATGATCGAATGTACTTTCCCTTTCGTAAGTTATTAATAGAGTTGTCTCAATGATTAATACAGTTGTTGAAAATGAAATATCACACTCAGCCATAGCTCCCAACTGTCCCCGATTTGGAGCAATGTCCCTCTGTCCCCATTTCCTCCTCATTTGTCCCTCATTTTGGTCTGATCCATATAGATGTATATAAAATGCACTATTTATCTTTCAAAAAGGGTTTTCAGGTGCTAAACCTTTCATCTGATTTCTAAATTGCTGCATTTTTTTTTCAATTTTAAAAGCCAATATAAAGGAACAGTAGCACTTGTGGATTTAATTAGCCTTTTTTTGTTAGTTCCCCTTTAAGGGGGTGTGGCAGGGGGCGTGTCCTATGCCTACATACGTTTGCTAGTAGGTGTCCCTCATTCCCATCTCAACATATTGGGAGCTATGCACTCCTGCTCCCAATTGTGCATACAATAAAACCTTGGTTTGAGAACGTTTTGCAAGACAAGCAAAATTCAATGTCTTGATATACAAGTAACTGAGTGTAAAAGAAGAGAGGTCGCCTCCAAGTGTAGCAATATGGTTACATTTAATGGAGGTACAACATTTAGCAACATATTGCTACACTTCTCTTTTATACTCTGGAGCTCCTTCTGGATTTTGCTTCTAATCCCCTTGTGGATGGACATTTTATGGTTACACAACCTGGTCACATTGCTATAATCTTTTTATAAGTACTATAAACTGAAGGACTTATGAATAAATGGTTGTAGAACGAATCATCTGAGTCTCCATTATTTCTTATGGGGAAATTTGCTTTGATATATAAATGCTTTGGATTACAGGCATGTTTCTGGAACGAATTAGGCTCGTAATCCGAGGTTTTACTGTATAGGGGAGTTTATCTCGCATATCATTGTTAACTAGATTAGAATATATTTCTGATATCAGTCCTGTTCTTGGTGACTTCAGACATATGTTCTCATAGAATGTGGGTGGTTTTGTCTCATTTGTTTGGAAATAGGCGTTATAAAAGTGTCTAATTTGGAGGAATTTACTAAATTCAAAATTGGGGATCTGATATCTGGTTTTTAGTGAAGATAATGAGGTGATTTTGGATCACCTACAAAAGAAGCGTGGTGTGTGTGTGTGTGTGTGTGTGTGTGTGTGTGTGTGTGTGTGTGTGTGTGTGTGTGTGTGGGGGGGGGGGGGGGGAGGGGGGGTTAATTAAGCTATTGTCAGGTCACCTTGAGGCCAGGTGACAGATGCACACCATAGGGATCAGGAGTGCACCGCAAGGTTGTGGACCCTACGGCTGACTGCTGCGGACGGGAGTCAAGGGGATAAGGAAGGCAGGGCCGCCAGAACACCAAGACAGATCCCACCGGGGATTAGAGCGTAAGATTCCCTGGGGCGCGGAGTCTAAGAGCCAGCAGGTGTTCACCAGAGCCTCGAGTGGTGAGGATGGACTTGGCTGCAACTGGCTCCAGGTCGCGACCCCCAGGGTCCCCCAGCTCACACCCACAGTAGACAACAGGAGGATAGGGATGGTGAGGCATAAAGCCAAGGTCGGGGCCACAAGCAGACAAGAATAGTCGGGGACACGCCAAAAGGTCAGGATCCCAGGCAAACAGGGATAGTCAAGACGCGCCAAAGTCGGTAACGGAAAACAGAAGCAGAGCACACGGCAGGAAACAGGAAGCTAACACACAAAGGAATACACAATGGTTGATCAGCACTGATGGCCTGCAGTGCACAGGTAATATAGGGCTCCCTGATAGGGCCTGGGGTGGAGCCATGCTTAGAGGAGAGGTTATAAAAACCACCAGGTGGAAGTGGCTGGCCTCTAGTCTGAACACATGAGGGGAGGTAAGCAAACACAGGAAGATCACTGCATAACCAGGACACTTCTTCTTCTCAGAACACCAAATGATGATCACCACCTACTGGTCCAGCCATTAAAACCACACTCAGCAACATTGCTGACCCCTGTTAAGGAAATTTGTAAGTTCTGTATATAATTGTATTCTATTTTGTGTGTATTGCACACTGCCCTCACTGTGCACACGGCACTAATAACGTTTTCAGTACATGTTTGCGTTCTTTCGAGTCCTGATTAGAATTAGCCTGCCTATGTTACGCCCCTTGTTACCATAAACGTACAATTGTAATATTAATGTCATACCTATGTATTCATGTGTATAAAAACCTTCAATTGCATCATAATAAAGCAAAACAGTTATTTGGAAAGATGGGGAGTGTATCTTTTGCGCCTGTTCCTTACTGCAGTAGTTATTATTCATTTGGAACCACTAATCAATATGAGGATAGGAGTTGCCTAGCTATAAAAATGTCCAGCTCAGGTGGTGAGCTTTGTCTAGGAGAGGATTTACAGGTGACCCTGAGTATCAGAAACGAGGAGCTTAAGACGATCTGGGAATTTCTGATAATCAGCCGGCTGAGTTAAGCCTTTTGCTTACATTTTGAGTTATCAGACTTACCATATATACTCGAGTATAAGCCGAGATTTTCAGCCTCTTTTTTGAGGCTGAAAGTGCCCCCCTCGGCTTATACTCGAGTCATCGCTGTCTGCCCGCTCGATCAGCGTGTCGAGCAGACAGACAGCGGCCATTCTATTCAAAAGCCGCGCCTCCGGCTCCGCCTTCGCCTGTGATAGGCGGAACACTGAATTTCCCAGCAGCCTGTGTTCCGCCTATCACGGACATCGTATCATCCTCGTACTACGGACGAGGATGATACGACGTCTGTGATAGGCGGAACACAGGCTGCTGGGAAATTCAGTGTTCCGCCTATCACAGGCGAAGGCGGCGGCGCAGCTTTTGAACTTTACAATGGCCGCCGACGAAGAGGGCACGGGACGGGACGGCACGGGACGGGGGCAAGGCAAGGCACGACACGGGACGGATGCAAGGAGGCAAGGCACGGCACGGGACGGAGGCAAGGAGGCAAGGCACGGGACGGAGGCTCGGGACAAAGGTAGGCTGGACACACACACACACACACACACACACACACACACACACACACACACACACACACGGATGGAGACACACACAGGGATGGATGGATGGATGGATGGATGGAGACACACACACACAGGGATGGATGGATGGATGGATGGAGACACACACACACAGGGATGGATGGATGGATGGAGACACACACACACAGGGATGGATGGATGGATGGACACACACACACACAGGGATGGATGGACGGACACACAGGGATGGACGGACACACAGGGATGGACGGACACACAGGGATGGACGGACACACAGGGATGGACGGACACACACACAGGGATGGACAGGCATGTCTCACCCTCGGCTTATACACGAGTCAATAAGTTTGCCAGTTTTTTTGGGGGTAAATTGGGGGCCTCGGCTTATATTCGGGTCGGCCTATACTCGAGTATATACGGTACTTGATCTGTATGGCATTTTTGGGACAAAGGGTACCTATTTACTCCCCTTAATCGAACTGTATTGATTGGTGGTTATATGTTACGTTGTCACTGTCTACTGTCCATCAGAGTGTTATAGATAAGTATTTGCATATCGGTCCATTTTTTTTGTGAAAGATAATGTTATGCCGAGTAAATTGATACCAAACATGTCGCTCGTGGAATGGCCTCAAACTTTTACCCTCAAAAATCTCCATAGGCGACGTTTAAAAATTCTACAGGTTACATGTTTTGAGTTACAGAGGAGGTCTAGGGCTACAATTATTGCTCTCGCTCTACTGATCGTGGCAATACCTCTTGTGTGGTTTGACCACCGTTTTCATATGCGGGCGCTACTCACGTATGCGCTTACTTCTGTGCGCGAGCTCGTCGGGATGGGGCATTTAAAGAAATTATTTTTTTTTCTTATTTATTTTACATAGTTACATAGTTACATAGTTAGTCAGGTTGAAAAAAGACACAAGTCCATCCAGTTCAACCTTAAAAACAAATAAATAAAATAAAAAATAATCGTACAATACAATTACCCAATTGTATGCCCACAATTGATCCAGAGGAAGGCGAAAAAAAACCCCAGCAGAGCATGCTCCAATTTGCTAAAGCAGGGGAAAAAAATTCCTTCCTAATCCCCCAAGAGGCAATCGGATTTTCCCTGGATCAACTTTACCTATGTTAGTACCCAGTTATATTATGTACATTCAGGAAAGTATCCAGGCCTTTCTTAAAGCAATCTACTGAGCTGCCCAGAACCACCTCTGGCGGGAGTCTATTCCACATTTTCACAGCTCTAACTCAAAATTTTACTTGATTTTATTTATTTTTACAATTTTTTAAAATTTGGGTCACTTTTATTCCTATTACAAGGAATGTAAACATCCCTTGTAATAGAAAAAAGCACAACAGGTCCTCTTAAAAAGTCCTCAGATCTCATATTTGGACTTAAATGCAATAAAAAAAATAAATAAAAAAATTGTCATTTGAAAAAATGACATTGAAAAAATGTGGCTTTAAGAGGTATGGGCGGAAGTGACGTTATGGCGTCACTTCCGCCCTGCTATGGTATGGAGACAGATGGGGGCCGATCTTGCCCTCACTCGTATCTATACCAAGCAGGAGACAGGACCTGATCGCCTCCGCCGCTACGACAGCTCCGGTAAGCCAATCACTTCACCAATCTACCCGACTGACTCTTTGGAGATCTCCCAGGGCAAGGTATAAAAGATTTAAAGCGGAGTTACACCCAAAAATTGAACTTCCGCTTTTTGGACCCCCCCCTCCGGTGTCACACTTGGCGCCTTTCAGGGGGGAGGAGGGAGCAGAAACCTGTGTAATACAGGTATTTGCTCCCACTTCCTGGCATAGATCACAGCGGTGATCGCAGTGACCTACGCCACGTCCAGCGCCTACTCCACCCTAGTGAAGTCGCGCATGCACAGTAGGGAACCAGGAAGTGAAGCTGCAAGGCGGCTTCACTTTCTGATTCCCTTACCGAAGATGGCAGCGCCTCCACCCAAGAGCCGAGGGAAAGATTGGCTTCGGGTGCCGACATCGCAGACGCCCAGGACAGGTACATGTCCATATATTAAAAGTCAGCAGCTGCAGTATTTGTAGCTGCTGACTATTTTTTTTTCCGCCGCTTTAAGCACACTGCTATCTTACTGAGAGCTATGGCAGTCTCTCCCCTTGTATGTGCAGTACTCACACTGCCCTCTCCTGGCTCCTGCTGCCTTTTGGGAAAGGCTCCTCCAACTTTTCCTGTGGTAAGATCTTTCCAGGCCAGCCACATGAGCCCAGCCGGGGTAGAGCCTCTACCCAGCAGGGGTCCCTCCAGGGCCACCGACAGTCCCCCTCAGCACTTCATCTCAATCTTCCACCCAACTCCCTTGCTGGCAAGACTGATCCATTATTAAAGGCTGGCTCAACCACCCTGCCAGGCCAACTGCCCGGGCATTGGCTAAGCTCCCCTAATTATGCAGACCAACTCTTCTGGCCTCCGCCCTTCAGTTTCTAGAAATTTCTCAAAACTCCCAGAACCAGGGGGAGGCACCAGAGACTTGCCTGTGTTGTATTTAACTACTTTCAGACCGGAGCATTTTGTTGGCTTAAGACCAGACCACTTTTTGCGATTCGGCACTGCGTCGATTTAACTGACAATTGCGCGGTCGTGCGACGTGGCTCCCAAACAAAATTGACGTCCTTTTTTTTCCCACAAATAGAGCTTTCTTTTGGTGGTATTTGATCACCTCTGCGGTTTTTATTTTTTGCGCTATAAACAAAAATAGAGCGACAATTTTGAAAAAAAACGCATAATTTTTTTACTTTTGTTATAATAAATATCCCCCAAAAATATATTTAAAAAAAACATTTTTTCCCTCAGTTTAGGTCGATACGTATTCTTCTACATATTTTTTGTAAAAAAATTGCAATAAGCGATTATTGATTGATTTGCGCAAAATTTATAGCATTCACAAAATAGGGGATAGTTTTATGGCATTTTTATTCATTTTTTTTTACTAGTAATGGCGGCGATCAGCGATTTTTATTGTGACTGCGACATTATGGCGGACACATCGGACATTTTTGGGACCATTGTCATTTATACAGCAATCAATGCTATACAAATGCACCGATTACTGTGTAAATGACACTGGCAGTGAAGGGGTTAACCAGGGAGTGGCAGTGTAGGGGTTGTGTTCCTAGGGGCGTGTTACTAACGCTGGGGGGCTGGGCTTTGTGTTAGTGAACACTGATCTCTGCTCCAATTACATGGAGCAGAGATCAGCGTCACTTGTTGCTAGGCAGAACGGGGAGATGCTGTTTACAACGGCATTTCCCCGTTCAGCCGCGATCGAGTCCGCGGGACCCGCAACCGAACTCACAGGGTCCCTGGCCGGCACGCGAGCGCGCCGCTGGCGGCGTGCACGCAATGGCAGGGCAACATTTAAAAATGGACGTACCTGTACGCCCATAATGCCTGCCCGTGCCATTCTGCCGATGTACATCGGCGTGCGCTGGTCGGGAACGGATTAAGGACTTAGTCCCCTGCCAGGGCCACCGCCCCTGGATTGGCTAAGTATGACAAGCCTCCTAGCCTCTGCCCTCTAGTTTCTAGAACATTCTCCAATATTCCAGAACAGGGGGCGGGGGTGTACAAGAGATCTGCCTGGATGAGTCATCCAGCTCTGAACTTTAGTAAACCCTGACCTAGCCGCTACTGGCCATTACCAGCTTGTAACAGCATCTTATCAAGCCAATCTCGGTTTGATCAAATGCTTTTGAGGGCAGAGGAGTGATCTGGGGTCTAATAGACCCCACATATGTCCATAAAGAGGCCCATGCTTTTACAAAGGATGTTCATCCCTAGTTATAGCAATAACATTTATAATATTTTTTTAAAGAGAAAGTGTTATAAAATTTAATTCAATTAAATTAAAAGCACCCCTGTTTCCCCTGTTCATGCGCAAAGGTGAGCACCTACCTTGGCCATACATGCATATGGAAATAGTGATCGCACAACACATGTGAGATATTGCCGCAAATATTATAGCGTGAGCAACAGTTCTAGCACCAGACCTCATGTGTAACTCTAGACTTGTAACCTGTAAAGGCTTTTAAAGCGTCACCTATGGAGATTTTTAAATACTAGATTTGGGGCACGAGAGCGAATCACCATCTTGGATGGAACTGTAAGCCCCACTATGCCCCCTGCAGACGCTAATGGAAACTGATCCTGAATCCAAGGGCCTCCTAAATGTTACGATATCTGTGATTCTTTTCTAGCAGACAAAGTTTGTCGCTCCCACAGAGCACAAGGCCCCCTCCCCCCCCCCCCCAAAGTATGCCAATCTGTCCAATCGGACGGTCATCAGTTTCGAGTTGGGCATTGGGAACTGCAGACAAAACTAACTTTAATTACTTTCCCAGGATGAAGATTCGCTGGACATCGCTGTCCTTGAGAGAGTAGAAGGAGTTTATTTCATTATGCCACGCTGTAACAATTTCCTGAACACAGAATTCCATTCAGATGAAATACCGCTGGGCGCACGGTGAAAGCCGGGCGGCAATCAATATCGTCTGTACGCCAGCTGAGCCTTCGCTCCGATTATTTAGAACTTCTTTCAAAGGGAATCCATCTGCAAGGAAGGACTCGGGCATGCAGCGTCTCATTGGCCCCATGTTTCCTCTGAGTGTATCATTGCCGAGAATAATGAAACAATTTCTGTGGGTGAGTATTCTATACAATTACTTCCAGAGGTTTGACCATGTCTGCATTCTCTGCCAACTATTCATCTTCATTCACTTAAAGAGGAAGTAAATCCTGATGAATTTACTTCCTCTTTGTTTCCCTGCAAAGGTAAAGCATAATGTCCATTATGTGTCACTTACCTGACACAGGAGCCAGCGAAGTCACCGCTGTCCCCTGTAGTTCAGAGCGCCCATCTTCTTGGTGGGTCTCGCTGCTCCGGCGCTGTGATTCGCCGGAGCAGCGATGACGTCACTCCCGCGCATGCGCACGGGAGCCCGACACTATACGGTTTAGGAGATATTTCTTGGACCTACAGGTAAGCCTTAATTTAGGCTTACCTGTAGGTCAAAGTGGTTTGTACAACCACTTTAAAGGGTCAGTCCACCCAAGAGTGATGATTTGGGCTAGATCCTGGAGGAATAAATAATCACTTGGCTTTCTATGTCTTGGATGTTCCCACAGTGAGCTGTCCCCATCGTTATTCCTGATTCTGCTCCTGGACATCTGGAAGTTTTGGACGCCCTAAACCACCTTTGTGTGTCCTGCTGTTACATTCATCATTATATCAAATAAAACACAAAATTCAGAAAAGATGGTGAGAACCCCTCATAATGGACACAGCAGGTGTACAGACCTGGGAACTGAGCACAGGGATGGTGGGAACCCCTCATAATGGACACAGAAGGTGTACAGACCGAGGAACTCAGCACAGGGATGGTGGGAGCCCCTCATAATGGGCACAGCAGGGGTACAGACCCGGGAACTCAGCATAGGGGTGGTGGGAACCCCTCATAATGGGCACAGCAGGTGTACAGACCTGGGAACTCAGCTCAGGGATGGTAGGAACCCCTCATAACGGACACAAAAGGTGTACAGACCGAGGAACTCAGCACAGGGATGGTGGGAGCCCCTCATAATGGGCACAGCAGGGGTACAGACCCGGGAACTCAGCACAGGGATGGTGGGAGCCCCTCATAATGGGCACAGCGGGTGTACAGACCTGGGAACTCAGCTCAGGGATGGTGGGAACCCCTCATAATGGGCACAACAGGTGTACAGACCTGGGAACTCAGCACAGGGATGGTGGGAACCCCTCATGATGGGCACAGCAGGTGTACAGATCCGGGAACTCAGCAGGGGGCTGGTGGGAACCCCTCATAATGGGCACAGCAGGTGTACAGACCTGGGAAATCAGCACAGGAATGGTGGGAACCCCTCATAATGGACACAGAAGGTGTACAGACCCGGGAACTCAGCACAGGGGTGGTGGGAACCCCTCATGATGGGCACAGCAGTAGTACAGACCCGGGAACTCAGCACAGGGATGGTGGGAACCCCTCATAATGGGCACAGCCGATGCCATGGCAGACACAGAGGATAGGCAGGGAAGTGATTAGTCTGGCAAGGCAGGACCTGGATTATTGTAGAAGCAGAAAACAACGTAAACGTCTTCGGGGTAAAGCAGATAATATATTACCAAAACAAACAGAAGGACTGGCTGTCAGGGACTGTCACGTACCTTACAGCGGAGTCAGACTGCTGAGGGTGGCCTCTCGCACGCTTCCGGTCTCCACGCCCCTGGAGATGGGAACAGCGAGCGTGAGGACAACGAAAGGGTGCAGGTGCCTGCAGGTGGAAGTTGAAGACTTCGGAGACGCTGGGTCCTCACGGTAGAAGAGGTGTTGACTGATCACGGAGGTAGGCAGCGGAAGTCCAGCAGGAGTGCAGGAAGCACTACGTGTCTAAAACAGGCAAGGTCGGCAACTGGCGGGCAATGCGGTACAATAACAGAAGGCAGGTGCGTGGTCAAAGACGAGCAGGGGGTCTGGTAACGTGTTAGCAAATGAGGTACCGAATCAGGAGACAAGCCAAAGTCGAAAGTCCAAGCCGAGGTCAAAGGTAGTCCGGGAGATAGTACACGGGGTATCCAAGGAGAGGATATCAGGAACGGGTCACAGGAACAAGGATCACAGGAGCAAGGTCACGGAACAAGGTTCACAGGATCAAGGTCACAGGAACAACGATCAGGTCTTGCAGGAATAGCTGAAGACGATCCAGCACTGGTGTCAGGCCAGGATCCTGTGTATATAGAGGGAAGTGAGCCAGGATTGGTGGAAGTGGCCGTCCGTGCGTGAATACGTACATCCGTTCAGTTTGCGCGGGTGTCTCCGTGTGTTCGGATTGGCGTACATCCACGTGTTCAGATTAGCATACGTCCGTTCGTCCTGGAACTCGTACGCCTCTGACGGGGACACCGCGCATGGCGCCTGGAACAAAGGGGAACTGCAGCTATATGGGGACGGGCATACGTACGGTGAGTTCCCTGACAGGGACCATTCATATTTAGACTTAAAAGAAACATAAAAAAAGAGAACATCCTCCTTTATCCAGAGTCACCCTTTAATTGTTGTACACAGTATCTCCCTACCTGGTGATAGATTATAGTGGAGAGCTACATGGGAACTCACCATCCTTAGTACGAGCCCATCACTGCTATATATATATATATATATATATATATATATATATATATATATATATATATATATATATATATATATATATATATATATATATATATATATATATATATATATATATAAACCTGCGGTCAGATCTGCTCATCTTTAAAACCCTCATTATTCTGGCGGCAGGTCCACTAGTAGAATTATTAGTCACATTTCATCAACCACTAAATACTTTGATCTTCTCTTAGTTAATAGCGGCCATGTTTGCCAACATACGGCACTGTATGGTGTTCAGGTGTGAAGGGGTGTCAGCAGATTGCAGGTTGCCGCTGAAATAATGAAAGTGTGTCTACAGCCCCCATTTATAAAGGTCACCCCTCTGAAAAAGTGATATTACAGTTTCTGGTAATGCCGGGAGATAAAGTTGTTCGAAAGGTTTAATTCTTTTTTTTTTTTAAATAACAAACATGTTATACTTACCTGCTCTGTGCAATCGTTTTTCATATAGAAGCTCCGATCCTCTCCTTTTTTTTTTGGTCCCCCCGCCAGCGCTCTGGGGTCCCCCCCTTCCGAGCACCCCCAAAAGCAAGCTGCTTGTCATGGGGGCACTAGAGCAGGCTCACTCCCGAGCCGTGCTCCTGTAAATGGCCATTGTCCATTTACACACAGAATGCAGATTTGCCCCACCCCTTGCGCTCTTCGCATTAGTTGCTGTGATTGACGACAGGAGGAGCCAATGGTCCCTGCTGCTATGTGAGCCAATGAGGAGAGAGAGAGAGACCCAGGAGAGCTGCAGCTCTCAAGCACATCGCTGGATTTAGCCGGGGCTCATGTAAGTATAAAGGAGGTGCTGGGGGGAGGAGCTGCACACCTTCTGCCTTTAGAGCCACTTTAAAGTCAATGTAAACCCTCAACTTCCAAAACAACCCACACAGTTTAAAATAGGAATGAAAGGCGAAACATTTGTGCATACAGGTATACCTGTTCTCATATTTATATAGCGGTTTTCTGTATATTTCCCATACTTGTTCCATAACCCTGAAGAAGGGAGATCCTCTCTCCCGAAACACGTTGGTTTGATGTACTTGTCGCTACTTTCAATAAATGCCCTTTGATCTACCATCAAACTTGTATTTTTTTTTTTTTTAAACACCGGGGGCTTCTTTTTTCTGTTCCAAGTTTGCATGTGGAAACGACCTTAAAGCGGAGCTCCACCAAAAAGAGGAAGCTCCATTTGTCTGCCCCCCCCCCCTCCGCTGCCACATTTGGCACCTTTTGGGGGGGGCGGGTACCTAGTTTTGACAGGTGCCCGCTCCCACTTTCTGGCCCAGTTTGCCGCACTAGTAAACCAGATGTGAACCTGCAAGGCTTCACTGTCGGTTTTCCTTAGCCAAGATGGTGGTGCCAGCACTCAAAAGCCGATTCAAGAATGAGCACGGGTAAGGACACCTCTGGATGCCTAGACAGGTTAAGTGCCCTAATAGTAAAAGGCAGCAGCTATAGAATTTGTAGCTGCTGACTTATTTTGTATATTTTTTTTGGGTGGGGGGTGGGGCGGAACTCGAGTCCATATCAAAAAGGCAGCAGCCCAAATCCTAAGAGGGCTCACTGCCAGTATCAACCATTGGGCCCACCCCACCGGAGGGACATCTCACCCACACAATCACCCACCTGTTACCAATGACTGATCCAGTCAGTCCAGCGCAGCCTTCAGCACAAATGATGTCACTGCATGAAGAACACCAGAGTCCATTGACCAGGACGAGCTGTAGGAACTTCTGATGGGGCGGTGGAGCTTCCAAGGTTCTATCATGGGAACAGGACCCAGACCATTTATGTTGCTGAGGTTGGCATTCATAAAAAAAATTTATTTGTTCTTCTGCATAAAGTTGAGATTTAAATGTTATACTGGCCGTAGGGATGAGCAGAACACCCGCCGGTTCGGTTCGCACCAGAACTTTTGAACGGACTGAAAATTTGTGCGAACCATTGAAGTCTATGGGACTCAAAAGTTTGAAATAAAAAGTGCTAATTTTAATGGCTAATATGAAAGATACTGTCCTAAAAAGGGTTTTGGGGACCTGGCTCCTGCCCCAGGGGACATGGGTCAATGCCAATTTTTTTTTTTTTTAAACTGCCTTTTTTTTCGGGAACACTAATTTGAATGACGATTAAAGTGAAATATTCCTTTAAATATCGTGCCTGGGGGGTGTCTATAGTATGCCTGTGAAGTGCCACGCGTTTCCCGTGTTTAGAACAGTCTCTGCACAAAATGACATTTCTAACGCAGAAAAAGTCATTTAAAACTGCTTGCGGTTTTAATGCAATATCTGGTTCCGGAAATATGGATGAAAATCATTGAGAAAAATGGCATGGGTAGCCCCCCCTACCTATTACCAGCCCCTTTGGGCCTTAGGCACTGGTGCTTGTGCCACGACACTGCAACCTCTACCATATACTCTAGTTGGAGTGCAGGAATAAGCCCTGCTGCAAAATATTGCATCAAAAATTGTATTACATGCCCCTGTTAAACAGGGGCTGAAAAATTGGGCTTTAGGCACTGGTGCTGGTGCCACGACACTGCAACCTCTCCCATATACTCTAGTTGTGGTGCAGGAATGAGCCCTGCTGCAAAGCATTGCATCAAAAATTGTAATTACACGCCCCTGTTAAACAGGGGCTGAAAAATTGGGCTGGTGGCATCACCCAGAATCTAAAATGTTCTTCCAAGATATCAGCAGGATCATTGAGGAGGAAGAGGATAGTCAGTCAACATAACAGGACAGTCAATCAGCATAGGCAGTCTTGAAGGGATGTGACATTTAAAAAAAAAAAATTATTCATTAACATCAGCTTCAGGTGCTTGGTAGCTGGTGGTGATCCAAGACTGATTCATCTTTATGAAGTTCAGTCGATCAACCGAGTCGGTGGACAGGCACACCCTGTGATCGGTTACAAAGCCACCAGCAGCACTGAAGGTGCGTTCTGAAAGAACGTTAGATGCAGGACAGGCCAGTAGCTCAATTGCATACTGTGCAAGCTCTGGCCAGTGATCCATCCTCAAGACCCAGTAAGCCAGAGGATTTTCAGTGGGAAAGGTGTCCAAGTCTGACCTTGCCCCTAGGTATTCCTGCACCATGTAAATCAGACGCTGGCGATGGTTGCTGGAACTGATCATACCTTGGGGCTGCGGACTAAAAAATTGTCTGAATGCATCGGTCAGACGGCCACCTTCTCCACCGCTCCTTCTGTGACTGACCTAAGCCTCAGCAACACATTGTCGAGGACCAGGAGTTTTTAACTTCCCAATCTCTGGGAACTCGTTGCACAGACCTTTCTGCAAGCCCTCCCGGAGATGTATCATGCTCTGCTCCCTCTGCAATGGCAAGATAAGGTCGGCAACCTTACCCTTGTACCGTGGATCAAGGAGAGTGGCCAGCCAGTAATGGTCCCTCTCCTTGATCCGAAATATAGGAGGATCCTTCCGCAGGCTTTGCAGGATCAGGGAGGCCATGCAGCGTAGGTTAGCTGAGGCATTCGGTCCGGAGTCCTCTGGGTCACTAAGGACAAAATGATACGCAGCCACCTCCTCCCAGCCACGTACAAGTCCACGTGTTTATTGTGAATGTAAATCATCCCTAAAAGACTGCTGCTGCTGCTGATGCTGAGTGCCAGGCTCCACCTCCATGCTGACACAAGCCTCCTCCTCCTCCTCGTCCTCTTCCTGTGTGATGGGTGGGACAACAGGAACACTGTCTGGATAAAGGGGGCCTTGAGAGGCAAGGAAGTCCTCCTCTTCCTGCCTCTGTTCTGCCTCAAGTGCCCGGTCCATTATTCCACGCAGCGTATGCTCCAACAGGTGGACAAGAGGTACAGTGTCACTGATGCATGCACGGTCACTGCTCACCATCCTTGTGGCCTCCTCAAACGGTGACAGGACAGTGCATGCATCCCTGATCATGCCCCACTGGCGTAGTGAAAAAACCAAGCTCCCCTGACCCTGTCCTGATGCCATAGTCGCACAGGTACTCATTGATGGCCCTCTGTTGCGTGTGTAACCGCTGCAGCATGTCACATATAAGGCGGTTCTTGGGCAGGTTCAACTCCTTTTGGAGCTCAGCCAGCCGAGCACTGGCATTAAATGATCGGCGGAAATGCACACAGACTTTCCTGGCCTGCCTCAGGACATCCTGTAAGCCCAGGTACCTGCCCAAGAACCGCTGCACCACCAGGTTAAGGACGTGAGCTACACAGGGCACATGGGTCAGTTGTCCCTGTCAGAGGGCAGAGAGGAGGTTGGTGCCATTGTCGCAAACCACCATTCCTGGCTTAAGCTGGCATGGCGTAAACCACCTCTCGGCCTGCCCCTACAGAGCTGACAAAATATCTGCCCCAGTGTGGGTCCTGTCCCCCAAACAAACTAGCGCAGATTGCTGTCCTTCTTGAGCATACCCTCTCTCTGCGCTCACGCTACTGCCTTCCTTTAGCTGGGAATCATCATCAGAGCCTTCAAAATCCTGGGCATCCTCCTGGAGCATGTACCCAACACTGTGCTCAAACAGTTCGGGGGACTCCTCAGGAGGACATGGTGGGTCTAGGAAAGGAGTGACTGATGACATTGAGACAAGGGAAGAGAACGTGTTGGCAGCTGCTTTACTAGTACCCTGAGCCTGGGTGAGAGAGGATGAGGAGGATGAAGAGGGCTTGGTCATCCACTCTACCAAGTCTTCGGCATGATGCAGCTCAACACGTCCAGCTTCCGAAAATAAGGACAAGCGTGTCCCATGGCCACGTGCCGATGACGATGCACCACGTCCACGACCAGTACTGTTGTCTCTAGACACAGAGCCTGCTTGCCCTCTTTTATTGGCTCGTGACTGTCTGCCTCTCCTTGTTGGCCTTCCAGACATAGTAATGGCCTGAAGGGAGATAGGAAAACCATCAATTGGGTAGTGTATATTGTGCTGGAGGCACACAACACCCACTGTAAAGGCTGCAGATGCCTGTATTAGAGAACACCATCAAAAAAGGGTTGATACAGGTGTATACTGTGCTGGAGGCACACAACACCCACTAACTCCTGCAGATGCCTGTATTATAGAACACCAGCAATAAAGGGTAGATACAGGCGTATACTGTGCTGGAGGCACACAACATCTACCAACTCCTGCAGATGCCTGTATTAAAGAACACCAGAAATAAAGGGTAGATACAGGTGTTTACTGTGCTGTGCTGGAGGCACACAACACCCACTAACTCCTGCAGATGCCTTTATTATAGAACACCAGCAATAAACGGTAGATACAGGTGTATACTGTGCTGGAGGCACACAACACCCACTAACTCCTGCAGATGCCTTTAGTATAGAACACCAGCAATAAAGGGTAGATACAGGTGTATATTGTGCTGGAGGCACACAACACCCACTTTAACTCCTGCAGATGCCAGTATTAGAGAACACCAGCAAAAAAGGGTAGATACAGGTGTATACTGTGTTGTTCTCGAGGCACACAACACACCCTAACTCCTGCAGATGCCTGTATTGGAGAACACCAGCAATAAAGGGTAGATACAGGTGTATATTGTGCTGGAGGCACACAACACCCACCAACTCCTGCAGATGCCTGTATTAAAGAACGCCAGCAATAAAGGGTAGATACAGGTGTATACTGTTCTGGAGGCACACAACACCCACTAACTCCTGCAGATGCCTGTATTACAAAACACCAGCAATAAAGGGTAGATACAGGTGTATACTGTGCTGGAGGCACACAACACCCACTAACTCCTGCAGATGCCTGTATTACAAAACACCAGCAATAAAGGGTAGATACAGGTGTATACTGTGCTAGAGGCACACAACACACACTAACTCCTGCAGATGGCTGTATTAGAGAACACCAGCAATACATGGTAGATACAGGTGTATATTGTGCTGGAGGCACACAACACCAGTTTAACTTTAAGATGCCTGAGAAAAGAACACACTGTCCCTGCCTATCTAGCTCTTTCCCTGCACGCCGGAACACACTACACAAGGCCGCTGCGCTGGTTGCCTTATATAGTGTGGGGCTTGTACTAAGCCCCCTGAGCTATAATTGCCTGTGGCCAATTATGGCTCTCTTCACTGCCGGCGCTGTGATTGGCCAAGCATGCGGGGTCAAAGTGCATGCTTGGCCAGTCATGAGCCAGCAATGCACTGCGATGGCGCAGTGCATTGGTGTGCATGGCCCACAGAGTTCTGGCTTCGCCGAACGGGCGAACAGCCGGTGTTCGAGTCGAACATGCGTTCGACTCGAACACCAAGCTCATCCCTACCTGGCAGATTTGCGGCTTCAAGTGCGTCCTGTGTGAGGTGTACATGAAGACATCTTCACCTCTACATGCATTGAGTTCTCCCGTAATGGAACTGTCAGGATCACCTCCAGTCTTGTCTAATGCTTAGAAATACGGAAATGTATTGTTGTGTTCTACCTCCACTTTAATTAGATGTAATGATCCCTCATAGTCCTCATCATGATTCCGCATCATGGCGTGTTTATTCGCAAAGGTCATAACAGCTCGCTCACCCCATCTCATGCCAGACGCACAATTCATAGCTAGATAAACACGAGATATCAATTCAGCTGCACACCGCTCATTGCCCTCTCTCCTAAATTAACTCACAGCTGCAAACACTAGTTTCCTAAAAGGGAATCAACATTATCTATGTAAAGTCATAAAATAACACGTGGGAGCATTTCATATACATGTGACTAGCCAGATGATAGAAGTAAATAATCTTATTGCTGCCTGCTAATGGTGTACAAAATGTTGTCTCTAAAGTCTTGGGGTCCCCCCCTTATCCGAGCACGCAGTCCAGCAGGTCAGGAAAGGGGGGACGCGCCCCCACTCCTCAACCATACCAGGCTACATGCCCTCAACATAGGGGGGTCATTTGGTCAAGGGGCTCCCCCCAAAGGCACCCTGTCCCGTGTTTTTTGGGGACAAGGGCCTCTTGCTCACAACCCTGGCTGGTGGTTGTGGGAGTCTGCGGGTGGAGGGCTTTTTTCGAAATCTGAAAGCCCTCTTTAACAAGGGGCCCCCAGACCCCCCCCCCCCCCAGATGAATGAGTAGGTACCCCTACCAGTTTGCCAAAAAAATGAGTAAAGCACGACACAAGTTTTTGACAAGTCCTTTACTAAAAGTGTAGATCCATCGTCAATCACGATGCCTGCCAGATCAGAAAAAAAAAAGAGCCCTGCTCACACCATCTGCCTGCTCTGCTGTCTGACAGTTCTTTAATAGGTAAGGGGTGGGGCCACTGGCAACGTCACCTGGTGACAACGCCCCCCCAATGTGACATCATCCGCTGCATGTTGGGCCGCTGACGTCCTGGAGGGGGGTGGGGTGCCACCAGGTGATGTTGCCGGGTGGCCCCACCCCTTAGCTACTTAGGAACTGTCAGATCCCAGGTGATGTTGCCGGGTGGCCCCACCCCTTAGCTATTTAGGAACTGTCAGATCCCCATCTGACAGTTCCTAAATAGCTAAGGGGTGGGGCCACCCGGCAACATCACCTGGTGGCACCCCACCCCCTCCAGGACGTCAGCGGCCCAACATGCCTTCAGCGTGAGCGGAGACTTTTTTTTTTAATTTTGGGTCCAGAGGTGCGGTGAGTGTCATGATTGGCGATCGATCTAGATCCGTGGACATTGTTTTTTTTATTTTTTAATAAAGGACTTGTCAAAAACTCATGTTGTGTTTTTACACACTTTTTGGGTGAATGGGTAGTGGAAGTATGTACCCCATACTCATTTACATGGGGGGGGGCAGTATCCCGGGCTCTCCCGTGTTAAAGGAGGCTTCCACATTCCAAACAAGCCCCCCCTTCTGCAGATCCCCCCCCAAATACTGGCCAGGGCTGTGGGGAAGAAGCCCTTGACCCCATCAACATGGGGACAAGGTTCATTGTGTGTGTGTGTTTGGGGGTGGTTCAGGAGAGGGGGGTGCTTGCTTGTCCCCTCCCTTTCCTGCCATGCTCAGATAATGGTCTAGTATGAATTTTGGGGGGTCTCTACACATTTTTCATTTAATTTTGGCGTGGAGTTCCCATAAAAATCTATTACAGACCTGAAGGGTTTCGTATGGATAGGGGGGGGATCCCACGCCATTTTTTTGGCTAACTTTTATATTGCCAGCAATTCTTGAATAGCTTGGAAAAAAATAGTTATACTAAATGAGATGACATAGGGAGGCTAGAGGATGCTCAAAGAAATTTAGAAGAACATGGTATAGAGGGGTAGACTCTTCTGATACTCTGGCTATAAACCCATAGATAGGGTAGGAATGGGCTCCAACATCTGAGGCACTTGGGGGGCAGTTCCGGTGTTACTCTGTGGGGTCCCCGGGACCTTTTTTCTTCAGCCTTGGTTTGATATAAGAACATTAATAAACATTGACTTTAATTAGGGAGGAGGGGAGTACACTCTGGTAACATGTTTGGGTTTGTTTAAGTGGAGTTGTTTTTTTGTTTTTTAGTTATTATTCTTTGTTTTTATTTTATGTTCCGTGTCATATTTTTACATGTGTTTAAGGTCAGTGGCGTAACTAGAACCTTCAGGGCCCCGATGCAAGAAACCATGAAGGGCCCCCCTGAACCCCAGCCAGGGCCCTTCCCTCCGAGTCCAGCGGTGGAACTCCAGGGCGTGGTCACAGGTATGACCTTTGTGAGCCCTGTAGTTCCACCACTGGTATCAGTATTTATTTTTATTATTATTTTTTTATTTTTAGGTGCCCCATTGGGGTACTGTCCCTAGGCAGGATGGGGTCCCCGTCCCCAGAATAGATGAGGTCCTTTTCTCCAGGGCATATGAAGTTACTGCCCCCAGGTGAGAAGGGGTCCCTGTCCCCAGGGGGAGATGGAGGGGGTATGTAATGGTGTGTGGGGGTTGGGTTCCTCTCACTCACCATGACCAAGCTGCAGGCCACGCACTCATCCATGTTGGCCTGGGCTCCATCCAGTGTGCTGGACGGGCGATCAGCATATCTCCCAGAAAGACCTTTCATCTGTGACGGGGGAGGAGGGGGGCTGGCAGACAAGCCTGCAGTGTCCTCTGGGGAGCCGGCTCTCATAGGACTGCACTGCATCTGTGTTCTTAAAGTTTGTTTACCCGGGAGAAGTATGCAGTGCAGTGTGGGCCGGACTCGGGGGGGGGGGGGGGTCTCTGGCTGGGGAGAACAGACATCGGATTGAGCAGCAATGCATGGAGCAGGGGAGGGGTACTCTGAGGAGCCGGCTGAGGACACAGGTCATGCGGGGAATGCACAACTAAAGAGCAGCCAGTGCGATAGTCGAGCTCTGCTAGTCACCCTCCACCTCCAGCCACCCGTGTGCATGGTGCACTGGTACCCCTAGCTGCCTATGCTGCTGCCGGCCATATGTAGAGGGGGCTGCATGGGCCCCCTGCATCACAGGGCCCAGTTGCGGTCGCGACTGCTGCACCCCCTATAGTTACGCCCCTGTTTAAGGTCATATGTGAAAGGGATAAGAAATGTATTATTATTATTATTCAGGATTGATATAACGCCCACAGTTTACGCAGTACTTTACAATATAAAAGGGAGACAATACTGTTATAATACAATAAAATACAAAGAGGATTAAGAGGGCCCTGCTCAGAAGAGCTTACAATCTAATAGGGTGGGACAGGTGGTACAAAAAGGTTGTAACTGTCCGTGTTAATTTTGGCAGCAAATATTGATTTCGTTTTAGTCTAATGCCGTGTACACACGATCGGACTTTCTGGCAGACTTGGTGCGGCGGACCAGAATCCGTCGGACAATTCGATCGTGTGTGGGGCCCCAGCGGACTTTTTTTGTCCAGAAAAATGCAGACGGACCTAGAAATAAAACAGGTTTCAAATCTCTTCGACGGGCTCAAGTTCGACGGACTAAAAATCTGGAAAACTGTTCGTCTGTGTGCTGGTCCGACGGACCAAATACGACGCAAGGGAAGCTATTGGCTACTGGCTATTGAACTTCCTTGTTTAGTCCCGTCTTACGTCATCACGTTCAGAACGAATGGACTTTCGAACAAACTTAGTCCAGTCGCATGTGTGGCCAAGTCCGTTTCGTTCAGAAGACCGTCGGACCTAGTCTGTTGAAAAGTCCTGTTGTGTGTACGCGGCATTAGTCTTAGGACTAAAATGGCATTTCAGTTTTAGTCCCATTTTAGTCTTCTGAAATTGTTTTAGTTTTAGTCGTATTTAGTCGACCAAATCTCCAGTACATTTTAGTTGACTAAAATGTCCTACGTTTTAGTCATCTAAAATCTAATGGGTGTAATTAACCACTTGCAGACCGGACCATTTTGCTGGTCAAAGACCAGACCACTTTTTGCGATTCGGCACTGCGTCACTTTAACTGACAATTGCGCGGTCGTGCGAAGTGGCTCCCAAACAAAATTGACGTCCTTTTTTTCCCACAAATAGAGCTTTCTTTTGGTGGTATTTGATCACCTCTGCGGTTTTTATTTTTTGCGCTATAAACAAAAATAGAGCGACAATTTTGAAAAAAACGCATTATTTTTTACTTTTTGTTATAATAAATATCCCCCAAAAATATATAAAAAAACATTTTTTTCCCTCAGTTTAGGCCGATACGTATTCTTCTACATATTTTTGGTAAAAAAAAATCGCAATAAGCGATTATTGATTGGTTTGCGCAAAAGTTATAGCGTTTACAAAATAGGGGATAGTTTTATAGCATTTTTATTAATAATTTTTTATTATTTTTTTTTTACTAGTAATGGCGGCGATCAGCGATTTTTATTGTGACTGCGACATTGTGGGGGACCCATCGGACATTTTTGACACATTTTTGGGACCATTGTCATTTATACAGCAATCACTGCTATATAAAGGCAGTGATTCCTGTGTAAATGACACTGGCAGTGAAAGGGTTAACCAGTGGGTGGCAGTGTAGGGGTTAAGTGTTCCTAGGGGTGTGTTACTAACTGTGGGGGGGTTGAGCTTTCATTTAGTGAACACTGATCTCTGCTCCAATCACATGGAGCAGAGATCAGTGTCACTAGTTGCTAGGCAGAATGGAGAAATGTTGTTTACACGGCATTTCCTCCATTCGGCCGCTCCGTGAGACGATCGCGGGGATGCCCGCGGCGATCGAGTCCGCGGGTCCCGCGACCGGACTCACGGGGGTCCCAACCAGCGCGGGAGCGCGCCGGCGGCGGCGCGCTCCCGATGGCAGGGCGGCATTGAATATTGGACGTACCTGTACGCCAATATGCCTGCCCGTGCCATTCTGTCGACCTACATCGTCGTGCGCTGGTCGGGAAGTGGTTAAATTGTAATGCATTAGTTAACATTTCTTTACAATTTCCTAGAGGCGATTCAGTTCGCATTGTGCGCTATACAAGTATTTCATTCATTCATTCATTTCCAAACTCATTATATAGTGCTGGAGTGAAAAACCACATATATTATTTAAGGTATTGAGGTATGAACATGCACTACAGACCAGTGTTAATTCTGAAGTCAAATTTCAATTTAGTTTTAGTCTTATGCCCCGTACACACGGTCGGACATTCCGATAACAAAATCCATTGGATTTTTTCCCCGACGTATTTTGGCCCAAACTTGTGTTGCATACACACGGTCGCACAAAGTTGTCAGAAAATCCGATCGTTCAGAACGCGGTGACGTAAAACGCGTACGACAGGACTATAAAGAGGGCCAGTAGCCAATAGCTTTCGTCTCGTAATTTATTCTGAGCATTTTCGATCCTGCTCTCAAACTTTGTGTGTTGGAAATTCAGATGGAAAAAAAAGTTAGATGGAGCCCACACATGATCGGATTTTTTCCGACAACAAGATCTGATCGCACGTTCCGTCGGAAAGTCCGACCATGTGTTCAGGGCATTAGTCTTTTGACTAAAATGCCATTTTAGTTTTAGTCGTATTTTAGTCATTTCAATTGTTTTAGTTTTAGTCTACTAAAATGTTTTAGTTGTTTTAGTTGACAAAATTAACACAGGTAACTGTGGGGCGATGAGCTGATGGAAGTGGTATGAGATTAGTTGGAGATGTGATAGGCTTTCCTGAAGAGATGAGTTTTCAGGGATCGCCTGAGGCTCGGTTCACACAGGGGCGACTTGTCCAGGCGACTTCGCCGCCTGACAAGTCGCGCTCCGTTCTGTACTATGGAACCGTTCTAATAGGAGCGACTCAAGTCGCTCCGACTTAGAAAAAAGGTTCCTGTACTACTTTTGGAGCGACTTCAGGCGACTTGCATTGACTTCTATACAGAAGTCGTTTTGCAAGTCGCCGCTTAAGTCGTGTGCAGGTCGCGTCTGAGTCGCGCTGCAAGTCGCGCTGCCCCTGTGTGAACCGAGCCTGAAGGTAGCGAGAGTAGAAGTTAGCCGGACAGGTGGAGGTAGCGAGTTCCAGAGGATGGGAGAGGCTCTGGAGGAATCCTGGAGACAAGCATGGGAGTAGAGAGTAGGAGGTCTTGAGAAGAGCGGAGGGGGCGATTTGGGTGATATCTGGAGACAAGATTGGTGACGTAGCTCGGGGCAAAGTTGTGAATGGCTTTGCCCTTGTACACACGGTCGGACATTCCGACAACCAAATCCGTCGGATTTTGTCTGACGGATTTTGTCCGAAACTGTTGCATACACACGGTCTGACAAAGTGGTCGGAAAATCCGATCATTCAGAACGTGATGATGTTATTTCGTTACGACGGGACTACATTCAGGCTAGTAGCCAATAGCTTTGGTGTAGGAATTTGATCTGAGCATGCGTGCCACTTTGTCCGATCGGAATTCTCTACACATGATCAGACAAAGTCCGATCGGATCATGTTGTCGGAAAATTTTATAGCCAAGCTGGAAAACTTGGTCCGTCGGATATTCCGACGGAAACAGTCCGATGGAGCCCACACACGGTCGGATTATCCGACAACACGGTCCGATCGGACATTTTCCATCGGAATGTCCGACCATGTGTACAAGGGCTTTGTATGTTGTGGTTGGCATTTTGAATTTAATTCGCTGGGTGATTGGGAGCCAGTGTAGGGATTGGAAATGTATAGGATTGAGAATTATGATTCTTTTCCTATTCTTGGAATAGTATTTTCGTGTATGTGTGAATATGTCAACTTTCAAATGCTCGTTGTATACTTTTTCATATGTGACAATAAAAAAAAAAAAAAGAGAAAAAAATAAATAAAAAGCAAAACGCATGTGTGCAATAAAATAAAATCCTGTATGTGGCTTTCAGAGAGACTCGCGGAACACACAGACACAGGACCATTCGGAAGCCAAATTTACCGGCAATTATATTGATGTAGTTACAAGGACAACCATCTGGATAACCAGGATTAAAAAATTGGAGACGCTCCGCAGGAACGCCGTGCGTGTCCCCGACTCAGTTCATATCCAACAGATAATTGTGTGTGTGTAACCTTTAACCGATACCATCAAGCAAATATCACAAAAGGATTATTTCTCCAGTTATGTATATGTTAAAAAATGAAAGCATTTGGATTGAATTTTGTTGTCTTACTTGTTTCATCGAAGATCTGCATTTTACATGGTTGTGCTACATCAGTGCTGCACAAGGAACCTGTAAAAAATAAAAATAAAAAATTTTTAAAAAAAGTTAGATCCGGTGCAGCTCTTCATAGAAAACAGTCAGCTTCCAGGTTTTATTGTCAAAGCTTAACCACTTAAAAGACCAGAAGATTTCCCCCCCCCCCTTAATGACCAGGCCATTTTTTGCGATACGGCACCGTGTCGCTTTAACTGACAATTGCGCAACGCCATACCCGAACAAAATTTGACATCTCCCCCACCCCCCCCCCCCCATAAATAGAACTTTATTTTTGTGGTATTTGATCACCTCTGCGTTTTTGTTTTTTTATTGCGCTATAAACAAAAAAAAGACGGACAATTTAAAAAAAAAAAAAAACAATATTTTTTTACTTTTTGCTATAATAAATATCTACAAAAAAAAAAAAAAAATAAAAAAAAATGTCTATCAGTTTAAACCAATATGTATTCTTCTGCCCCTACAAATAGAGCTTTCTTTTGGTGGTATTTGATCACCTCTGCGGTTTTTATTTTTATTGCGCTATAAACAAAAAAAAAAGACGGACAATTTTGAAAAAAAACAAACAATATTTTTTTTTACTTTTTGCTATAATAAATATCTCCAAAAAATAAAAAATTTCTTTATCAGTTTAAACCAATATGTATTCTTCTGCCCATACAAATAGAGCTTTCTTTTGGTGGTATTTGATCACCTCTGCGGTTTTTATTTTTATTGCGCTATAAACAAAAAAAAGACTGACAATTTTGAAAAAAAAAAAACAAGCAATATTTTTTTACTTTTTGCTATAATAAATATCTCCAAAAAATAATAAAAAAATAAAAATTCTTTATCAGTTTAAACCAATATGTATTCTTCTGCCCCTACAAATAGAGATTTCTTTTGGCGGTATTTGATCACCTCTGCAGTTTTTATTTTTATTGCGCTATAAACAAAAAAAAGACGGATAATTTTGAAAAAAAAAAAAAAAAAAACAAGCAATATTTTTTTACTTTTTGCTATAATAAATATCTCCAAAAAATAAAAAAATTCTTTATCAGTTTAAACCAATATGTATTCTTCTGCCCATACAAATAGAGCTTTCTTTTGGTGGTATTTGATCACCTCTGCGGTTTTTATTTTTATTGCGCTATAAACAAAAAAAGACAGCCAATTTTGAAAAAAAAAATATATCTATTTTTTTTACTTTTTGCTATAATAAATATCTACAAAAATTTAAAAAAATAAAAAATGTCTATCAGTTTAAACCAATATGTATTCTTCTGCCCCTACAAATAGAGATTTCTTTTGGTGGTATTTGATCACCTCTGCGGTTTTTATTTTTATTGCGCTATAAACAAAAAAAGACAGCCAATTTTGAAAAAAAAAAATATATCTATTTTTTTTTTACTTTTTGCTATAATTAATATCTCCAAAAAAAACAAAAAAAAATTCTTTATCAGTTTAAACCAATATGTATCCTTCTAGATATTTTTGGCATAAAAAAAAAAAAAAGAAAAACTGCAATAAGCAGGTATTGGTTGGTTTGCGCAAAAGTTATAGCGTCTACAAAATAGGGGATAGATTTATGGCATTTTTATTATACATTTTATTTTTATTTTTTTACTTGTAATGACGGCGATCTGTTATTTTTAGCGGGACTGCGATATATCAGCGGACTGTTCGGACACTTTTGACACTTTTTTGGGACCAGTGATATAAAAATGCACTGATTACTGTATAAATGACACTGGCAGGGAAGGGGTCAACACTAGGGATGATCAAGGGGTTAAAAGTGTTCCCTAGGAGGTGTTTCTAATGCTGTGTACACACGGCTGGAATTTTCAACAACAAAGGTCAGACGGAACAAATCCGGCGGACAATTCGATCATGTGTGGGCTTCAACGGACCTTTGCTGTCGAAAAATCTGACGGACTTTAGATTTAGAGCATGTTTCAAATCTTTCCGACGGACTCGAGTCCAGTTGAAAAATCCATTCGTCTGTATGTTAGGCCGACGGACGAAAACCTGATGCTAGGGCAGCTATTGGCTACTGGCTATGAACTTCCTTATTCTAGTCCGGTCGTACGTCATCACGTTCGAATCCGTCTGACTTTGGTGTGATTGTGTGTGGACAAGTCCGATTCGACGGAAGTCCCTCGAAAAATCCATCAAAAGTCCATCGAAAAGTCCAACGGAATTCAGTCCGTCGAAAAATCCGGTTGTGTGTACGTGGCATAACTGTGGGGGCTGACTGGAGGAGGACTGAGATCGCTGTTCCTAATCACTAGGAACAGACAATCACTCTGTACTCCCCCTGTCAGCACCCGAGCCCCAGACCCGAAGTCACCCACCACCCACCCCCAGACTAGGGGGCACCCTCAAGGGCCACCAACAGCCTCCTCAGCACTCCATCTCCCACCCGACTTCCCCTGCTGGCATGACCCAAGAGTATTTAGGAGGTGCCCATCCCCTGCCAGTCCACTTTGCTGGGGATTGGCTGGGGCCAGGGCCGCTAATCAGGGGGGGGGACAATACACTTTTAAGGGGCCCGAGCGTCCCAAGGGGCTGGCTCGCACACCCTACAGCAGCATAATGACATTAAACTTTTAGCAGCCACCCGCTGACCCGTACCCCCCTGCCACAAAGAAGCACTACCTGCATGCTGCAGCCCTGCACATATTTAGCCGAAGGCGGGACACTGATTCCTCTCCCCCTCCCCACAGGTGATCCGCAACCAGTGCTCCGGCACTTGCTCCGCTTCCCTGCTGAGGCGGAGCCTGCTGCTAGGTCAGTAATGTGATTGGGCGGGACTCTAGGAGGGGGGTGTGGCCAGCCACATCAGTGGTAAGACCCAACCCTCTCAGGCGCGTGATGCAGATATGGTAAGTCACTAAGTCAGTGTGTGTGCAGCAATGAGCTGCTGTCGATTGGTGTGTGGAGAGGACTGTGCCATGCCCACCCAGAACCATCCATCCCTCTCCACCATCCTCATCCCCACCCAGAATCATCCATCCCTCTCCATCATCCTCATCCCCACCCAGAATCATCCTCAGAGGGATGTGGATGATTCTGGGTGGGGATGAGAGTTACATTGTGGAGAGGGATGCAGATGATAACTCAGTGGGATGGCCAGTGGGCGAATTTGGTGGCAGGCCCTCAGGAATGTTGGTGGTCAGGCCCCAGGAGGGCCCAGGCCTAAAGCTAAAATTTCTGATGGCTGCCCTGGCTGGCGCCCTCATCAGTACTCCAAGCAGCTCCACCTAGACGCCACCCTCTACTTCTGGAAGCTTCTCCAAGCTTTCAGAGAGCAGGAGGAGGTACCAGAGGTGCCGCATGATGAGTCACTCATGCCTGACCCAGATTCAACCCAGGCTTGGCTGCTAGCCAAGCCAAATTTACCTACATTAACAACTATGCACACTAGCTAGAGGGTGTTACGATTGGAAATAGGTTTACATTTCCAAACAGGGAACGACCAGTGCACATACAGCCATGGCCAAAAGTTTTGAGAATGACACAAATATTAATTTTCACAAAGTCTGCGGCTTCAGTATTTTTAGATCTTTTTGTCAGATGTTACTATGGGATACTGAAGTATAATTACAAGCATTTTATAAGTGGCAAAGGCTTTCATTGACAATTACGTTAAAGCGGAGGTCCACCCTAAAGTGGACCTTCCGCTTATTGGAATCCTCCCCCCCTCCGGTGCCACGATCGGCACCTTTCAGGGGGGAGGGGGGTGCAGTTACCTGGATAATCCAGGTAACTGCACCCACTTCCGGGATAGCTCTCTGCGGAAAGGGGCGTAGATTCTGCAGAATCTACGCCCCTTTCCGAAAGTCCCCCGCTGCCTGCTGGGAAACACACAGATCCCAGAGGCAGCGGGGTCCATCCTTATTGCGCAGCGCGATTCGCGCATGCGCAGTAGGGAACTGGGAAATGAAGCCGAAAGGCTCCACTTCCTGATTCCCATACCCAAGATGGCGGCGGCAGCACCCGAGTGACGATTGAGAGATCGGCTTCGGGTGCCGACATCGCGGGCGCGCTGGGCGGGTAAGTGTCCTTATTTTAAAAGTCAGCAGCTGCTGTATTTGTAGCTGCTGGCTTTTTAAAAAAAAAAAAAAAAAAACGGCGGACTCCCGCTTTAAGTCTATGCAAAGAGTCAATATTTGCAGTGTTGACCCTTCTTTTTCAAGACCTCTCCAATCCGACCTGGCATGCTGTCAATCAACTTCTGGGTCACATCCTGCATACCTCCCAACAGTCCCGGATTGGGCGGGACTTTCCCGCATTGACACCTTTGTCCCACCATAATGCTATTGATTACAAGCGAAGTTCTGCCTCAATAGGCCCTGAAGCAGTATGCACATCCAGCACAGCCAGGGATTGGCTAGTAAGTCAGCTGGATGTACGCTGTGCAGCCCCGATGAAAGACTTCACCTGTCAAATCGAGAGTGTGATGTCAGGGGTTGGCGGGACTGCTACCCGGACCCACCCCTCTGCCAAACCAGTGCATAGGGAAAGAGCCGGTGTTCTGCCGAGAACTGTCCCCCCATCGGATAGTATCTGCCCCGTACTGCGCACTTAAAGTGGTTGTATACTCTTTTTTTTTTTTACTCTTACCTACAGGAAAGCCTATAATAAGGCTTACCTGTAGGTAAAAAAAATATCTCCTAAACCTGTACGGTTTAGGAGATATTCCCCTCGGTATGCGCCGCTGACTGCAGCGGCGCATGCGCACAAGGGGATTCTCGGCTGAAAATTCGGCAGTGGCCGACCGGCCGGGATGAAATCTCCCACGCGCATGCGCAGGAGTGACGATATCGCGGCCCCGGCCACTCACAGCACCGGAGCCGCGATACCCGGAAGAAATGTCAGCTCCCTCGGCGTGGATCGGGCCAGATGTCGGGGCCTCGTTCTAAGGTAAGTATTTCATAATGAGCTAGTATGCGGTGCATACTAGCTCCTTATGCCTTTTGCTTTGCAGGTGGTAAAAAAAATAAAAAATAAAAAAAAACATTAGCGGGTTTACTACCGCTTTAATAGTACCTTGTGCCCTGAGTCCAGGTTTAAGCCCCACATGCAAGTGGACATACGGTAGATAATGTTAAACAGCACTTAGTAAGAGGGCCTCACTTTGCGCGGCAATTTTTTATTGTAACTCTATGTCCACTTGGATGGTGGGGCTTGATCCTGGACTTCATCTTCGGAGACCTTCAGCGTCTCCTTGTCCTCCGTACTGTGCAAGCGCAGTACAGGGCGGACACTATCCGACGGGGGGGCAGTATTCGACACAACACCGGAATTCATACATTGATGGCTGGGACACAAAGTTGCAGAGGGTCAGCTGTCTATTCCCCCCCCCCCCAGGTTTTTTCCAGCCTCCATTAGCCCTGCACTCACAGGCAGCTCGCCACTTTCACTTAAACACAGAAGCCTGGCTTGTGTAGTTGAAATGGAAAGTAACAACTCAGCTGCTTCAAGAGCCTCTCTGCTCAGCACTGAGAGCCCGGACAAGTGCTGGAAAGGCTGACTGCTGTGTGTTTGAGGAGGGAGGATGGGGGTGAGCTGCTCCCCAATCCTTATATCCTTCCTGCTGGGGGAGTCCAGGAGTGAAAATACCCAGAGTACTGAAAGGACACGGAAGCTGTGGCTGCAGTGGATAGAAGAGCCATCTACAGAAAGGTGCTGCTTTTAAAAAAGTGTGGTGTGTGTGTGTGTGAGGTATGTATGTATATGTATGTATGTATGTATATGTGTGTGTGAGGTATGTATGTATGTATGTATGTATGTATGTATGTATGTATGTATATGTGTGTGTGAGGTATGTATGTATGTGTGTGTGTGTGTGTGTATGTGTGTGTGTGTGTGTGTGTGTGCGTATGTATGTATGTATGTATGTATGTATATGTGTGTGTGAGGTGTGTATGTATGTATGTGTGTGTGTATGTATGTATGTGTGTGTATGTATGTGTGTGTGTGTGTATGCATGTATGTATGTGTGTGTGGTGTGTATGTATATATATGCATGTGTGTGTGTGTGTGTGTATGTATATGTGTGTGTGCATGTATGTATGTATATGTATGTATGTATGTATGTATATGTGTGTGTGGTGTGTATGTATGTATATGCGTGTGTGGTGTATGTATGCATGTATGTATGTATGTGTGTGTGTGTGTGTGTGTGTGTGTGTGTGTGTATGTATATGTGTGTATGTATGTATGTATGTATGTGTGGTGTGTATGTATGTATATGTGTGTATGTATCTGTGTGTGTGTGCATGTATGTATGTATGTATGTATATGTGTGTGTATGTATTTATGTATGTATGTATGTATGTGTGTGTGTGTGTGGTGTGTGGTGTGTGTGTATGCATGTATGTATGTACTTCCTGGCTTGTCTGACTATCCGTTCCGGTTACCGGACTTTGGCTATGTTTTGACTATGTTTGTTCTATTTACTTTTATTATTAAACAAGTGTGATTTAACTGTACTTCTGTCTCGGTCTGATTCATGGTCTGACACCTTCACTATGTATGTAAAGCACTTCAGAAACCTGCAACCTGTACATAGCACACTCCTGAACCATGCACTCTGTACATAACGTACTCTTGAATCCTTCCACTCTTCCATAGTTTATGCAAAACCATTTGTAATGGAAGCTTTTTAGTCTTATTTTATTTTTTTTAATGATTGTGCTGGGGTTTGTATGTGTCAGTGAGACTCTTTCTTTTTGCCGCAGTGCACGTAGCGTGCCATCGGTCGCTTACTCCCTCAAGTGTCCCCATACTGAAGTTCAAAAGTTGGGAGGTATGCATCCTGACTGATGGCAGCACCTTAATGCTTGGAGCTTGTCAGAATTGGTGGTTCTCAATGGGATTAAAGTGGATGTAAACCCTCACATATACCCAGTGAAGTGAACAGCCTCAGCTGATACACAGGGATGAAACAAATCTCCCTACATAAGTTTTACATGTATATCTGCTGTCTTCAGCTTTTTATATTCTTTAGAAAGTTCAGATCCTGCTGGGAGATTTTCTCTTCCTCTTCAGCACTGAATGTTAGCCTCTTAACATAACATCTTCCTAAATGCTTGTAGCTCCCTCAGGGCCCATAGTCGCTAAGAAAGAGGCGAGCATTCAGTCCCCTCCAAAAGCCTCTGTCCCAGATGAGTCTATCACACTCCCCAACACAAAACTCAGGCTGCTTTTATCTCGGTTGACGGAGAACTTGTCAGACGTTATCATGCGAATGACAGAAGAACGGAGCAGGAGGCAGCTACGGGACATAGTGCTTTGTAGAAAGATAAGAAAACACAGCAGATATATGTGACCAGCCCAATTTCATGAATGGGGTTTACATCCACATTAAGGTCTGGGTTGTTTCCTCGCAAAGGGCCTTAAACTTCCATGTTGTGTTCCCCAAGCCATTTAGTTATATCACATTTTCCTTATGGCAAGGTGCTCCATCATGCTGGAGAAGGCATTGTTCCTCACCAAACTGTTCTGGGATGGTTGGGAAAAGTTGATCTCGGACGAAATTTTTGTACCATGCTTTATCCATGGCAGTGTTCTTAGGCAAAATTATGAGTGAGCCCCACTGCCTTGGCTGAGAAGCAACCCCACCCATGAATGGTCTCAGGATGCTTTACTGTTGGCATGACACAGGACTGATGATAGCGCTCATCTTTTCTTCTCCAGACAAGGTTTTTTCCGGATGCTGCAAACAATCGGAAAGGGGATTCGTCTGAGAAAATGACTTTCCCTCCAGTCCTCAGTAGTCCAATCCCTGTATCTTTTGCAGAATATCAGCCTGTCCCTGATGTTTTTCCTGGAGAGAAGTGGCTTTTTTGTTGCCCTTCTTGACACCAGGCCATCCTCCAAAAGTCTTCGCCTCACTGTGCGTCCCGATGTCCTCACGCCCGCCTGCTGCCATTCCTGAACAAGCTCTGCACTGGTGGTGCCACCGATCCCGCAGCTAAACCAACTGTAGGAGACGGTCCTGGCGTTTGCTGGACTTTATTGGGTGTCCTGAAGCCTTCTTCACAAATGCAGTGGAAATGTTTTTTATGGGATTAAGTTAATTTTTATGGCAAAGAGGGACTTTACAATTAATTTCAATTCGTCTGATCACTCTTCATAATTCTGGAGTATATGCAAATTGCCATCATAAAAACTGATGCAGCAGAGTTTGTAAAAATGTATATTTGTGTCAGTCTCAAAACTTTTGGCCACGGCTGTACAACTGGACAACTGTTTTGGACATCGTACAGATGTTTGCCACATATAAACACTGTATACATACTTTATATTATCAACCTTATCAGCATGCATTATAATAAAAATATGGCTTATATATTACCTTTTCATGCATACATACAGTGTCTTGAAAAAGTATTCATACCCCTTGACATTTTCCACATTTTGTCTTGTTACAACCAAAAACGTAAATGTATTTTATTGGGATTTTATGTGATAGACCAACACAAAGTGGCACATAATTGTGAAGTGGAAGGAAAATGATAAATGGTTTTAAAAATTCTTTTATGCTTTGAAGATTGCTTTGTGGTATTGCATTGTCAGTGTTTTGCAGTTTGTGAGGTTTTCCTTTGTAGAATTTCTTCTCCATGCTCTTTCAGCTCTTTTGCGTTCCTGCTTCAGTAGAGTAAAAGTGCCATTAAACCATCCAGAGCTTTTATTACGAATGGGTGCTCTGCATTTCGGAGCGACTGAATCTGCTGTTTGTAGTAATGCCTTGTTTAAGGAGCTGAGTGTTTGTTCTGTTGAGTGGTTTAGGTTTTGTGTTGCTATTTTGCTTGATAATGTGGTTTTGAAGAGTTCCAAGGGTAGCTTCTTCTGCGATCTGGTCCAGTGTGTTGTTGTTGAGTGGTTCGGTTTTCGAAGGGTGGTGTTGAAGGTGATTTTAAATTTGATGGCGTGGTGGTCGAGTATATTGATGTCCATTTTTTTTTTGAAGATGAGGTCCAGAGTGTGCCCTGAACCATGCGTGGGAGCCTTTATCAATTGCTGACCTAGTTCTTCCAGTTGGTTGATGCAGGCGGTGGCGATGAAGTCTTCGGTGGTGTTTGCCCAGAGGTTGAAATCCCCGAGCACCAGAACGTTTTTGGTTTTCAAGGTGTGTAGCCAAATGAATTCAGTGAAGGGTATCAGGAGATTTGTCTTTGGTCCTGGTGGTCTGTAGCATAGCAGTATGTGACTTTGTGTCTTGGGGTGTTGTTTGGAGACGTAGAGTAAGTGTCTCTATGAAAGGCACGGAGTTCTGTAGAGTTGGTTTGACGAGCGCCAGGTGAGATTTGAAGATCACTGCTAGGCCTCCTCCTTTTTTCCCCAATTCTATGCTCTGTTAGGATACTATAGTTCTCCGTCACCAATTCTGTTAGTATGGTGTTGCAGTCGGGTGTTAGCCAGCTTTCCATGATGAACAGGCAATCTATGTTGTTTTGGGTGGGGAAGTCGTGGATTTCCTGTCTGTGCTTGACTGCAGATCTGGTGTTAATCAGGGCGCATGGTAAGTGTTGCGGAGGAATTGGAGTCTTCCTGAGTTTGGAGGTTGATTGTAGATTGATCCTTAGTAGATGTTCTTTTCGTAGTATTTTTTGAATGGAAGTTGGTAATGTTGAGGTGGTATTTCTTAGCCTGTGGAGGGCGTCCTCTGAGTATTTGCACATGATGAGGAAACTTGATGTTAATGATATATGATGATTAACTTCTATAGCGATGATGGGTGCTGAGAAGAAGATGGTCCTGCGATGTAGCTGCTACTGGAGTGGTGATGCTAATGGTTTAGCGGCGACCCCGCTAACCTACCCGCCCTCCCGTTGATCCAGAGGAAGGCGAAAAACCTCTAACTGAGCTGGCCAATTGCTGCAGCGGAGGAAAATATTCCTTCCTGACCCCCCAAGAGTTGAACAACCCTGGATAAACTGCTAATATGTGGTGCCCTGGAGTTCTTACCTAGAAGAAAACCTGTTAGCCCTTGTACACACGGTTGGAGATTCCGACGGAATGTGTCCAATCGGACCGTTTTGTCAGATATTCCGACTGTGTGTGGTCTCCATCGGACTGTTTCCGTCTGAGTATCCAACGGACCAAGTTTTCCAACTTGCCCTTAAAATTTTCAGACAAAATCCTCCGATCGGACATACTCCGATCATGTGTAGAGAATTCCGATCGGACAAAGTGCCACGCATGCTCAGATCAAATTCCTACACCAAAGCTATTGGCTACTAGCCTGAACGTAGTCCCGTCGTAACGAAACAGTTTCGGACAAAATCCGTCAGACAAAATCCGACGGATTTGGTTGTCGGAATGTCCGACCGTGTGTACAAGGGCTTAGAGATCCATGCAGGGTCTAGAAGTACAGCACAGTAGTAGTACCTCCTTTGATTTAATAACAATCTATGAACGGGTAATAGTTTTACAGTGAAAGCAGATGTGTCACGAAGCTTTTTTTTTTGCAGTTTGCACTCAGTCTGGATCACACCATGAAATAAATTCGTGAAGACTTTACACAGCAAGTCCAACTGCCGAACAATGCTTCCTGGTCCATTTTCTAACAGCCACTTAAACAGGAGACGCAGCGATTTCCCATTAAGGACTGGATCTCGGGAACGATGCCAACCTGTTTACAGCCGGTTGAAATGCACAAGAAAATAATAAGTAGCAGGTCACCCTGATATTGATCGGAGCAGGGGAACTTTCCGCACAATGCGGCCCCTAGCAAAACATTGAACAGAAGGCTAATTGTAGGTGCCGGGCTTCATTAGGTTTGGTGGTTCTCTATGGGCAGGTTGTCAATTTTAGGATTTTAAATGAGATGGAAAAAATTGAATTGCGGGTAAAATACTTTACTTCTGTCTGTAGGTGGCTGCAGGCCAAAGAGAAAATTAAATTGTATAAGAAAAAAAAATACAATAGTAGAGGTGGAGGAAAAAAAGGAAAGAAAGAAAGAAAAGGAGAGGGATAGGAAAAGGGAAGATAAAATATAAAAAGAAAGGAGGAATGGGCCAAATATGTGTGTGTGAGAGAGAGAGACAGACAGATTAAGAGGAGAAAATAAGAAAGTGAACAGGATGGTAGGTGAGGGAATGACAACGGAAAGAAATAAAATCAGATAGAGAGGAGAGATAAGGAGTAGGGATGAGCCGGACACCCCCCGGTTCGGTTCGTACCAGAACCTGCAAACAGACCTAAACTTCGTGTGAACTTTAGAACCCTATTAAAGTCTATGGGACTGGAACGTTTGAAATCTAAAGTGCTAATTTTAAAGGCTTAAATGCAAGTTACTGTCATAAAAAGTGTTTGGGGACCCGGGTCCTGCCCCAGGGGACATGGATCAATGCAAAAAAAAGTTTTAAAAACGTAGGTTTTTTCAGGAGCAGTGATTTTAATAATGCTTAAAGTGAAACAATAAAAGTGTAATATTCCTTTAAAATTCGTACCTGGAGGGTGTCTATAGTATGCCTGTGAAAGGGCGCATGTTTCCCATGCTTAGAACTGTCCCTGCACAAAGTGTCATTTCTGCAGGAAAAAAAAGTCATTTAAAATCACTCGCGGCTATAATGAATTGTCGGCTCCCCGTAATACAGAGAACACTCAATGAAAGTCATTTATGGAAAAAATAAAATAAAATGCGTGGGGTTCCCCACAAATTCAATTACCAGGCCCTTCAGGTTTGGTATGGATATTAAGGGGAACCCTGCATCAAAAAAAGAAAAACGATGTGGGGTTCCCCCCAAATATCCATACCAGACCTTTCAGGTCTGGTATACATTTTAAGGGGAACTCCACGCCAAATAAAAAAAAATATGGTGTGGAGTTCCCCCCAAAAATCCATACCAGACCCTTTATCCGAGCACGCAACCTGGCAGGCCACAGGAAAAGAGGGGGGGGACAAGACAGCGCCCCCCTCATGAACCGTACCAGGCCACATGCCCTCAACATTGGGAGGATGCTTTGGGGATCTGTGACCCCTCAAAGCACCATGTCCCCATGTTGATGGGGACAAGGGCCTCATCCCCACAACCCTGGCTGGTGGTTGTGGGGGTCTGCGGGCGGGGGGGCTTATCAGAATCTGGAAGCCCCCTTTAACAACGGGACCCCCAGATCCCGCCCCCCCCTGTTTGAAATGGTAACGGGTACATTGTTCCCCTACCATTTCACACAGAAAGTGTAAAAAATTGTTAAAAAAGACACAGACACCATTGGGATAAGTCCTTTATTAAAAATAAAAAAAGATTCCAGCGGTGGTAATCCACTCTTGGTATCCTGCGATGGCTGATCATCTATCCGGGGTCCAGCAATGGGTGATCTCCTCTTCTCCGGGGTCCAGCGATGTGTGATCTCCTCTTCTCCGGGGTCCAGCGATGGGTGATCTCTCCCAATGACGTCCTGCGTAGCGCATCCTGTCTCCACCGGAGACACCGCGGGAATCCCGGCAGCCTGACAGGTCTTAGCTGAGGACAGGCCACCCGTCACCTGACCCCACCCCCTCTGATGCAAGGGGAAACCCAGGCTTCCCCAGTGATGTACGGGTCACCCCGCCCCCCTCTGATGTAACGCAGGTTTCCCTTACATCAGAGGGAGGCGAGGTCACCCGCATGTCATTGGGGAAGCCCGGTTTTCCCTTGCATCAGAGGGGGGCGGGGTCAGGTGATGGGTGGCCTGTCCTCCTCAGCTAAGATCTATCAGGCTGCCGGGATTCCCGCGGTGTCTTCGGTGGAGACAGGATGCGCTGCACTGGACGTCATCGGGAGAGATCACCCATCGCTGGACCCCGGAGAAGAGGAGATCACCCATCGCTGTACCCCGGAGAGATGATCAGCCATCGCAGGATACCAAGAGTGGATTACCACCGCTGGAATCTTTTCTTATTTTTTTTATTTTTAATAAAGGACTTATCCCAATGGTGTCTGTGTCTTTTTTAACAATTTTTTTACCCATTCTTTGTGAAATGGTAGGGGTACAATGTACCCGTTACCATTTCAAACGGGGGGCCGGGATCTGGGGGTCCCCTTGTTAACCTTGGTACGGTTCATGGGGGGGGGCGCTCTCTCATCCCCCCCCCTCTTTTCCTGCGGCCTGCCATGTTGCATGTTCGGATAAAGGGTCTGGTATGGATATTTGGGGGGAACCCCACATCTTTTTTTTTTTTAAGTTTGACGTTCCCCTTAATATTTATACCAGACCTGAAGGGCCTGGTAATTGAATTTGGGGGAACCCCACGCATGTTTTTTATCAATGACTTTCAATGACTGTTCTCTGTATTATGGGAGCCGACAATTCATTATAGCCACGAGTGATTTTAAATGACTTTTTTCCTGCAGAAATTACACTTTGTGCAGGGACAGTTCTAAGCACGGGAAACATGCGCCCCTTCACAGACATACTATACACACCCCCCAGGTATGAAATTTAAAGGAATATTACACTTTTACTGTTTTAATTTAAGCATTATTAAAATCACTGCTCCTGAAAAATGGCAGTTTTAAAACTTTTTTTTTTTGCATTGATACATGTCCCCTGGGGCAGGACCCGGGTCCCCAAACACTTTTTTTATGACAATAACTTGCATATAAGCCTTTAAAATTAGCACTTTTGATTTCTCCCATAGACTTTTACAGGGTGTTGCGTGGCCTTTCGAATTTGCCGCGAACACCCCAAATTGTTCGGCGAACAGGCAATATTCGAGTTGAACATGAGTTTGACTCGAACTCGAAGCTTATCCCTAATAAGGAGAGAGAAAAGGAGAGGGGAGAGAAGAGGGATGAAGAGAGGAGAGAAGAGGAATGAGGAGAGGAGAGAAGAGGGATGAGGAGAGGAGAGAAGAGGGATGAGGAGAGGAGAGAAGAGGGATGAGGAGAGGAGAGGAGAGAAGAGGGATGAGGAGAGGAGAGGAGAGGGATGAGGAGAGGAGAGAAGAGGGATGAGGAGAGGAGAGAAGAGGGATGAGGAGAGGAGAGAAGAGGGATGAGGAGAGGAGAGAAGAGGGATGAGGAGAGGAGAGAAGATGAATGAGGAGAGGAGAGAAGATGAATGAGGAGAGGAGAGAAGATGAATGAGGAGAGGAGAGAAGATGAATGAGGAGAGGAGAGAAGAGGGATGAGGAGAGGAGAGAAGAGGGATGAGGAGAGAAGAGGGATGAGGAGAGAAGATGAATGAGGAGAGGAGATGAAGGAGGAGAGGAGAGAAGAGGAATGAAGAGAGGAGAGAAGAGGAATGAAGAGAGGAGAGAAGAGGGATGAGGAGAGAAGAAGAGGGATGAGGAGATGAGAGAGGAGAGAAGAGGGATAAAAAGAGGGGAGGAGAAAGAAATAGGAGAGAAGAGGGATGAGACAAGGAGAGGAGAGAGGATAGGAGAGAAGAGGAAAGGAGAGGGGAGAGAAGAGATGAGAAGAGGAGAGCAGAGATAAAAGGGAGGAGAGAAGTGGGAGGAGAGGAGGGGGAAAAAAAAAAAAAGAGGAGAGAAGGATGAGGAGAGGAGAGAAGAAAGGACAGAGAAGAAAAGGGATGTGAAGAGGAGAGAGAATTAGAGAGGTGAGAAAAGGGATGTGAAGAAGAAAGGAGAGTGAATAGAGAGGAGAGAAGAGAGAAGAGAGAGAAAACAGGAGAAATATGAGAGGGGTGAGGAGAGGGATGAGAAGAGAAGAGAGAGAAGAAAGGAGAGAGGACATAGAAAACAGAAGAGAGAGGAGAGGAGAGGAGAGCGAAAAGAGGAATGAGAGGAGGGAGAAGAGGGAGGAAAGAAGAGTGATTAGAAGAAGAGGAGAAGATAAAAGAGAGAGGATAGAAGAGGGATGCAAGGAGAGAAGAGGGATGTGAATAAGAAAGGAGAGAGAAGAGGGATGAGAAGAGAGAGAAGAGGGATGAGAAGAGAGAGAAGAGAAGAGGAAGAGAGAGAAGTGAAGAGGGATGAGGAGAGAGAAGAGATAGGAGAGAAAAGCAAACAAGAGAAAAGAGAGGAGAAAAGAAGGATGAGAAGAAAGAGGAGATGGGAAAAGGGATGGGAAGAAGAGAGAAGAGAGGGGAGAGGAGGAACAGGAAAATGGAAGGGGAGGGAAGGTAAAGAGTAAGCATAAGGAAGGAGAGGGAAGAGTGGTGTATGGGGAGGGGGGGGGGGGGGGGGAATCTGGAGAGGGGATGGCAAGGAAGATGATAGTGGAGAAGTGAGAGGGGAGAGGAGATAAGAGGTAAGGGGAAGAGGAGGAGTGAGTAGAGAGGTAAGGGTAAAAGGAGGAGAGGAGATGGGAGAGGGGAAGGGGAGATTTGTTGGTTTTGCCAACTTCTACACAAAATTCATAAGAAACTTCACTAAAGTGATGGCACCAATTACACAACTGACAAAGAAAGGGATGCCCTTTGTGTGGTCAGCTGAGGCACAGACAGCTTTTATTAAGCTAAAGACTCTTTTCACAATATTGGTACATCCTGATGCTGAAGTTCCTTTGATAGTGGAAGGGGATGCTATCCTTTCCCAGCCAAAAGGAGAAAGGATGCAGCATCATCCTTGTGTTTATTTCTCTCAGTTAATGTCATCAGCCGAAAGAAATGATGACATCGGGAAGTTACTGGCAATAAAGGAAGCCTTTTCTGAATGTTAGCATCTGCTGGAAGGGGCTAATAAAAATCTAGAATTCATTCGTTCTGCCAAGAGGATG